>NC_081409.1:754902551-755502551 GCF_030272615.1 Cryptomeria japonica
CTGATAGGAAGTAAGTATGAAGGAAAAGAACCTTTTAAAGGTTTTTCATGTAATAAGATTGGTCATTTTGCATCTAAATGTCCTAAACGGAATGCAAGGTTTGAAGAAAGAGCTAAGAAATGATTTAAGCCTAACCAGAACAGATATAGATTCAAGAAAAGTAAACAATACTACATAGCGGATAAGGAAGGAGTAACTGATGACTCTGGAGATGAACCGAAACCATCTCTCAAAAATGAAGAAAAGGCCTTGGCAGCAAAAGTTAAAGATAAGGATGAATGGGTAATTGGTAGTGGATGCTCACATCATATGACTGGAGATAAAGGGAAAGTTATGTCCTTGCAAGAATACAATGGTGGTCAAGTCAGATTTGGAGATGGCAAAGCATGTATGATTAGAGGTAAAGGTATTATTTCTTTGGATGACAAGCATAACACTGATAATGTATATTATGTAGAAGGTTTAAAGCATAATCTTTTGAGTTTTGGTCAATTGGTGGACAAGGGTTTCCAACTTTAGTTTAAAGATAGAAAATGCAAAATCATTAACAAGACTGGTTTGGAGATTGCAACCGGTATTCAGACTGGAGGTAATATCTTTCACTTGAACACTGGTAATAAGACATGTTTGATTGTTCATATTGATGAGAGTTGGTTATGGCATAAGAGGTTGTGTCATGTTAATTTTGATTGTATTGTTAAGATCATTTCAACCAAGGCAGTTATAAATATACCTAAGATTATGAAGCCTCATAATCTAGTATGTAAGGAATGTCAATTGGGAAAGAAAGTTAGAAGTTCTTTTAAGAGTATACATGATAAATCTAATGATGTACTTGATTTGATTCACATTGACTTGTGTGGTCCAGCAAGGACTAGAAGCTTTTAAGGTGATAGGTATTTCCTGTTGATTATTGATGACTATTCTAGGATGATGTGGGTGACTTTTCTTAAGAAGAAGTTTTAAGATTTTGAGAAATTCAAGATCTTTAGAGGAAAGATTGAAACAGAAACTAGATTAAAAATCAAATGTCTAAGATCCAATCATGGCGATGAGTTCACTTTTCATGAATTTAACAGTTATTGTGAGACAAATGGAATCAAGAGACAATTATCTGCACCTAGGACTCCTCAGCAAAATGGAGTGGTGGAAAGAAAGAACAAAACCATTTTGGATGCAGCAAGATCTATGAAGATGGAATCCAAATTGCCTCATATCTACTGGAGAGAAGCAGTGAGTGCAACAGTCTACACATTCAACAGAGTTCACATCAAAGGTGAAATTGGTAAGACCCCTTATGAATTATGGTTTGGACATACACCTACTATTAAATATTTTGGAATTTTTGGAAGTAAATGATATATCAAAAGAGATGATTCAATTGGAAAGTTTGATCCTAGATGTGATGAAGGGATATTTCTTGGTTATTCAATTGAAAGAAAAGCATATAGATGTTATAACAAAATATTGAAGAAAATTGTGGAGAGTGATAATGTGAAAGTGGATGAGTAGTACAAAAATCATTCTATATCATATGATAGGGAACCAGTAGTGGAAATGACCATAACTAAACCGGAAATGCCTCAACTGGTACAGGAAACTGAGATAGTTACACTGGCACAATCAAAAAATTCAACTGTGACTGATGATCAGAGAAATGAACCTAAAGTTCAGAAGACACCAAGGTATGTGAGATTAAATCATTCTAAGGATCAAATCATTGGAGATAGGAACAAGGGACTTATGAAAAGAAGAAGACTAGCAAATGAAGAGGTGTGTCTTATTTCTCAAGTTGAACCGGCATCTGTTATTGAAGCTTGTAAGGGTGAACATTGGTTAAACGATATGGAAGATGAATTAGATGATATAGAAAACAATGAAACTTGGACTAAATGGGTTTTTAGGAATAAACTAAATGAGGATGGTCAATTTCTAAGAAACAAGGCTAGATTGGTTTGTAAAGGATATTCTCAAATGGAAGGAATTGATTATGGTGAGACATTTGCACCTGTAGATAGAATTGAAGTTGTTAGACTCTTTCTTGCCTATGCAACTTATAAGAACTATAAGGTTTATCAAATGGATGTTAAATGTGCATTTTTGAATGGTGAACTTGAAGAAGAAGTATACATTGAGCAACCTGATGGATTTTCACTGATAGATGATAAAGATATGATTTGCAGATTGAAGAAAGCTTTACATGGATTGAAACAGGCTCCTAGAGCTTGGTATGCAAGGTTGAATAAATATCCTTTGAAGCTTGGTTTTACTAAAGGCAATGCTGATAGTAATTTATATTATAAGATCACTGATAATGATATTCTGATTATTGAAGTATTTGTTGATGATATCATTTTTGGAGGAGAAGATAAATTATGCATGGAATTTGCTAACAATATGAAGAATAAATTTGAAATGTCCATGATTGGTGAGATGAAATTGTATTTAGATTTGTAGATTACTCAAACTGACAAAGGCATTTTTATCTGTCAAACTAAGTATCTAAGGGAATTGTTGAAGAACTTTGGTATGGATAATTACAAACTGGTAAGTACTCCTATGGTGACAAGTGAGAAATTATCTATCAAGGATACTTTTACACCGGTAAATCCAACAAGGTATAAGTCTATGATTGGTGGTTTGTTATATTTAACTCAGACTAGACCAGATATTATGAATGTAGTAAGTATTGTTTCAAGATATCAAAGTAATCCTAAAGAAAATCATGAATGTACAGTAAAGAGGATATTCAAGTATTTGCAAGGAACAATAGAATATGGTTTATGGTATTCTAAAAATGATGATTTCACTTTATTTGCATATGCTAACTCAGATTTGGCAAGAGATATTGATGACAGAAAGATCACTTATGGTGGAGCTTTCTTTCTTAGAAAGAAACTGGTTTCATGGATCAGCAAAAAATAGTCAAATGTGCATTTCTTTATCTACTGCAGAAGCTGAGTATGTTGCAGCAGCAACTAATTGCACTCAATTCTTGTGGATGAAGCAAATGTTGAAGGATATCAGAGTAAATTGTAGTGAACCGATAGTTATCTATTGTGATAACTCTATAGCTATTGACATGTCTAAGAATCTGGTATTTCACTTTAAGACTAAGCATATATCAATAAAGTATAACTCTTTTAAGGACAAGGTAGAAGGAAAGGAAGTCAAATTGGTTTATGTGAACCCTAAAGAATAGATTGCAGATATATTCACTAAACTGCTGTCTAAGGAATCATTTGAGTATTTGAGAAACAAGTTAGGGGTTTTTGTCCCTCCAATAGAGACTTGATTGATGTTGTTTGTCATCATTCTGACATGCATTATCACAGATATTATTCATTTTGACACTGATGAGTGGTGCTACTACTCAGGGGGAGTAGTCAAATTTGAGATATAGAGGTTTATATTCTTGCTTTGATATTTTTGTTAGATTTCTAGCATTGATGATAAAGGGGGAGATATATTGATATGAAAAATGAGAAAAGAAGTTGTATACATTAGGGGGAGAGTTATTGATATTTAGGAGATTGTTGGTTGTCTTCCATAGGGGGAGACTTGTTTGGCATTTTTTTGTTACTTAGATGTTTTTCACATCTAGTGTTGCCATCAATGCCAAGTGGGAAGATTGTTGGCATTATTGGATGAATTGATTATTTGTTGCATTGATGTTTTGTCATTGGTGTCAACACTAGTTGTTATGTTGGTTACCGATAGATAGGTTTTGGTTTTTGGTAGAAGATCTAGTGTTACCAGCAGAAGAGACTATCTGTTGGACACTTCCAGCATGTTTGGATCTATGGAATGTGATTGGTTACATGTGGTACGTTCTACTCAAGCATGTCTTGTTCAGATGGTATTGACTTGGTAATCGGATGCTATCATACACTCTGGCAAACCCTTACCAACACTAGTATAACGCTTTACCGATAGAGCTCACTAAGGAATCTTGACAAGATGTACAATTTGTGTTGGTGCAGCGTCTACATGGATTTTAGGATGTTGAAGATGTTCTTTGATCATGCTTCAACTACTTGAAAACATTGCTTTGGCATGGTGGACCCAGAATAAGTCTAGTGCTTATCTAGGTTATGGATCGGTATCATGTTAACATGTACTCTACACGTTACTAGGATGTTTTAGGATGTTTTATGGATTTTTTATTGTTGTTTTGGTCTTAAGCCGACATGGCATATCATTGTAATATGGATTTATGTAATGATCTTATTGTAATATCTTTCAAGTGGTCGACCTAATTGGTTTAGGCCTTAGGGTTTGTATAAAATGATGTAAGATCTCATTGTAGATCATGGTATGGGAATGGAATACGTGTTCGTGGTCTTGAAATGCAATATCATATTCGAAGGAGATTTGGTCAATCATAGGTGATCGAAATGGGATTAAGGAAGAGGTCAAAGACCTCTGGTATTGAGCTTAACTGAGACTATAATTAGACATGGTCGATGTTATTTTTGGCAGTTCACTCTATTGGATTGTTGTCCATTTATCTTGAGATGGTTGTAGCCTCTCTGTAGTCAGTGGCACTCTTTTGTAATGAGTAGTATGCTCTAGACAATGTGCCTTCCTGCATGTGCAGGCCCCTCATTGTAACAAATACTTTCTGTAGAAGTATCATCTGACTGTGCGTAGGCTTCCCACCGTGGTTTTTCCCTCTCCAGGTTTTCCACGTACAAATCATGGTGTTATGTGGTATGGTTGCTTTGCATTGATTATCTATTTAATTATTAAGTTGTATTGTTTATTGGTATCTATTCCTACCAGCATCTATATGTGCTTTACCAGTACTTGATCTGTTTAAAGGTTATTAAGTGGATTAAATGTTATAATCTACTAAGAAACTGATTCACTCCCCTCCCCTCTTAGTTGTTCACTGGTTATCCTAACATTTTCATCTTTCATTCCTCAATTGGTTCTAAAAACTTATTGAGCTCTAACAAGGCTACCAAAACCTTGTCAAAAATTGTCAAAGGTTAGGAGAATCATTACACTTTTGACACCCCAATTTAAACATATCTTTCTTTAAGAGTTTCAAAAGTAGTGTTAAGCTCCAATAAGGTCATTGGAACCTTGTCTACAAACTCAGACACACATCAAATTGATAAAATTTAGAAGGCTAGAAAAAGTTAATTATCTTTTGAGAAGGTTGTGAGAACCTTGTTACGGGTAGAGAAACTTTTACAACCTTATAAACTTATTAACACGCAAATGCTTAAGATCTTTTCATTTTAAATGGAGAAGTTACAAAACCTTTTTAAGTTAAGCAACAAGGTTATGACAATCTTGTCAACTTGTTATAGAGGTTTTGAAACCTTCATGAAAGGGTGAAAAATAATTTAAGACTTAGTCAATTTTTGGGTCTTTTAGTTAGATAATTGAAAAGAGTGAAAGAAGAAAACAAAACAAGGAAAAAAATGAATGTTGGGTCTTTTAGTTATAAGTATTGGACCAAAAAAATAAAAATGCAAACATGTTGGATTTAAAAACTAAAAGAAAATGTAACAAAATGATGTGCCAACAAAAATCTCCACAATTTGTTGATGAGTTTATTTCACTTATATGATGACAAACCTAGCCTTGTGGGTGAGATTTTATTCTAAGAAATGAAGTAGAAGTTTATAAACCCAACATAAATAATGACATTAGTTTTAAATTAAATAAAAAGAATAATGTTTTCAATAAACAAAGAGCATAACAGGGTAAAAGTACAAAGTTGTGTCACACTTTTATAAAGGAAATGGTCAATGCTGATTCAAATTTTTAAATTAAATCAATAGAAAGTGAAATATATGTTTTGAATTTTGAAATGATGTAAACTAATAAAAATTATATTATTATGTCTATTTTATGTTTGTAATTTAATAAAAAATTAAAAAATAATTTGAATATAGTTTTTAGTAAAGTAAACACTATAATTTAGTTGCTGAAAAAATGTTGAAATTGAAGTTACACAAGCCATCATATTTTTTTCAAATTTTTTTATAAATTTTAGTATTTTTCCTTGAAAAGATAATCAACCTTTTATTTTAGAGCTGATGACCTACTTTCAATAAAAAAATAAATATAAAATATAAAAAACTAACTAAAATATTAAAAGATATATATTTTAAAAAATTCACTTATAGATCTATAAAAGGGTATTTTTACATTTCAAAACAAAAATTATGTATAAGAGTAGGAGTTGTTGAAACATCGAGTTTTAATTTTTTTGTAATTAGACCAAAAGTAGTATAAAATATACATTTAGTAGACACTTCCAATTGGAAAAGTTGTGGCCCATATATAATTAATTTTTAGTTAGAATTATTTAAATTCACTTGTGCTAATAAGTTAGCCTAAACGTGACATAGTTTTGTGCTTTTACCCAACAATGTTCTATGAGCATTATATAGGAAATACAAAGACCAATCATGATTGAACAATGCAAGCATAGAAAAATAAATCAAGAAAAGAATTAAAAAATACAACTTATTAGCACAAGATGAATTTAGACATGTATATAAGAAACCAAAATTTAATAAATGACATGGATTCAAATGAAAATATCAAAACATTTCATAAAAAAAATCTTAAATAAAAATCTAAAATAGACCAAGGTTTCAAATATATACATAAACAAGATTTTCAAAACCTAAATAAAAGCAAGGAAGGGACCTTTGGGATGAATTTTATATTATTTTTTTTAAGTAGTTTATATATGTGTCTGTATGATATATCATGTTCTTAGATGTATTATATTAAAAAATGCCAAACATAAGTAATCAATTAATAAACAAGTAGAGGATCATCGTATATGTAAAATGATAATGAAATATTCATTTAGTCTAGACAAATTTAGGGGTTTTTTACAAAGATCATGGTTTTGTATTATCAAAGATCAATATTATAGAATCAAGATTCTTAAAAAGAGGTTCTTTGATTTTGTCAACAAGAAATTAGAGTGTGTTGTGAAAGTAAAAAGATGACTTTTTTATTAGTGTTTTTTCTAGGACTTTGCACAAGACTTGTGTTTTTATCTAGGTCTTATTTGTGTCTCTCACTAAGTTTCTCTATGTCTACACGATTATTTGGATTCACAATATTTAAGAATGTCATTAAAGAATTGTTAGATCATTAGAGGATAAATTCCCCAATACTTAAATCTTCAATCATGTAAATCCTCTTAAGATAGTTAGAGACCAATTTGAAAGATTTATAGATTTAATGCTTCTTAAATGATTTAGAGCAAGAAGAGATATTCAAGTATAATAAAGTGTCTAAAATGAATGTTATTAACCTTTAAATATAGAAATAAAAATAAAAAATAGACTAAGGCTTCAAATAGATGCATAAACAAGATCTTGTGAACCTAAATAAAAGCTAGGATGTTACAAGGAAGGGGCATTTGGAAAGTATATATATATATATATATATATAATGATTCTAAAAGTATTAAAATATGATATAGGTTCTTTTGAATCAAAAGTAAAGACATCATGTAACATACAATGGATAAGACATATCATGTTCTTAGGTGTGTTATATTAAAAAATTACAAACATAAGTAATCAATTGATAAAAATGTAGAGGACCTTTGTAAATTTAAAATGATAATGAAATATTCATTTATTCTAAACAAATTTAAGGGTTATTATAAAATATCAATAACATAGAATCAAGATTTTTAAAAAGAGGTTTTTTTAATTTTGTCAACAAGAAGTTAGAGTGTTGTGAAAGTAAAAAATGACCTTTCTATTAATGTTTTTTCTAGGACTTTGCACAAGACTTGTGTGTCTATCTAGGTCTTATTTTTGTCTATCACAAAATTTATACATGTCTACACGATTATTTGGATTCACAATATTTAAGAATGTCATTAAAGAATTGTTAGATCACTAGAAGATAAGTTCTCCAATACCTAAATCTTCAACTATGTAAATTCTCTTAAGATAGTTAGAGACCAATTTGAAATAATTATAGATTTAATGCTTCTTGAATGCTATAGAGCAAGAAAAGATATTCAAGTATAATAAAGTGTCTAAAATGAATGTTATTAACCTTTAGATATAGAAACACAACTATCAATTATATATATTAAAATAAATAAATAAAATCAACTATATTTATTTTAAATTT
This sequence comes from Cryptomeria japonica, assembly GCF_030272615.1. Lineage (NCBI taxonomy): Eukaryota > Viridiplantae > Streptophyta > Pinopsida > Cupressales > Cupressaceae > Cryptomeria > Cryptomeria japonica. The sequence continues at coordinate 754,910,688 of NC_081409.1, forward strand.
TAAGATTCTCATACCCACAAAAACAACTTCAAATAACAAAATAATAAAATCTATATATAAAATAATTTTTTAATGAATATATAATCGAAATAAATAAAGCTTAAAGAATAAACAGTCCAAATTTCACATGGGGTAGCACAGTCAGATGCCTCCCCAGAAGTACATTATTATAAGTCATTTGTAGATCCATAATAAAAAACTCTTTCTTTTTTTTAAAATCAAACTATTGATTAATATATAAATATATTAAACAATTGTTTAATTATTTTAGAATAAACACAAAACAACCTCAATGAAAATTGGGTTGCAGGTTTCAGCAGTATACTCTTATGTATAAGTAAAGTGGAGTGGTGCTTCGATTGGTGGGGGAGTGATGTTGTTAATCTCGAGACAATTTAAAAACCCTTAATAAATATTTCAATATTGCATCGATCGTGCTTGGAAATCGATATGTTCGCCACTTTTGAAGAGATCAAGTTGAAAGTCCAAAACAGGAAACAAAACCAGAAGACCGCAGTTCAAAGCAGAACTTCGATCCTATTTTTTTTCTCGGAAAGATAAAAAAGAAATCTATTTCTTAAAAATAGAGCTATTAGGGGATTTCTTGTTTCGAGGGTTGACTGCTATTAATCTAAATCTAGAATTTTTTATTATTCTTCTTTGGCTTAAGTTTTTGTTTTTTATTGCGAGCATAACTGATGCGGGAAGGCTTATCAGTCACGCAGGTTTACTTATCATCGAACATTTAAAAATATTAGATGGGCTGATGGCTCAATTACAAAAAAATTTCAAGATATAAAAATTGAACGAAATTTTCAATATTTAAATATATGAAGTCATTTCCTGAAAATGACCAGAAAACGAACCAAAATTAAAATTGGTGTTGATTTGCACATTCCATCATTACAAACATTATACCAAGCGCTTACATTGTTTACTTCGATTGGTGGGAAAGGGACGTTGATAATTCTCGACAGTTTTCTAAATTCTCCCGTGCGGGAAAATCGATCGGTTCGCCGCATGTATTATGAAATTATCTGTACGAATTAAAGCATCAAGTTGAGGCTCCAAGACAAAACATCGATACAATTTTTTTGTTTTTCTCGGAAAGGAAAAGTATTTCTTAGAAATCACAGCTCTTCGCCCACTTCTTATCGAGGGCAGATTGTTATTATTTATATATATCCATGATTTTGTATGTATTCTCTTTCGTTACAGTTTTGTTTTTATTGCAAGCATTTCTGATACGGAAATGCCTACTAATCTTGCAGGTTGTATCTTTGAACAGTAAAAAAAATTAGCTGGGCTGCTAGCTCAGCTGCAAAAGAAATTACTAGCACACACGATTGCTCAGAAGAAACCTTTTTTAATTCCCGTGCAAATGAGAATTCTGAGGACCAATTTGAACATCCATAAGTTGAATATTATCAGATTTTGGTGGAACAATTTAGAAAAGCTCGTGGCTCACAAAGGAGGGTTTTCAAGTTCAATACTCGGCATAGATTTTGGGTTTTCTGAAACTTGAGAGAACAGATATTTTTTAAGTTGACAATAGTTCTCAGAATTTGTTGATCTTGTTTTAATACAATCAGAATAGGTAACCCATTTTGGCTTTTTGGCTGACTTCTCCATAAAATGGGGATTCAATGGATCTTCTTTAGATTAAGTGACAATAACCCCATCAAAACTCTTATTCTGGAAGCAATCCAATTGCTCTTAAATTTGTTCTGCAATATTTCTAGCTGTAGTGTTGCTACTCGAGTGGAAATCTTGAGTCGCTACAAGCCAATCTCAATCATATAGCAATAGCATTAATTATACCCCTTTTTCTGAATATGGAAACTTTATTAAACCCAAAATTTCTTAAAATGTGGGTAACTGAATGGAGAAACTTCTGAGCTTAGCTACCGTGCATGATTTTGACACATTGAAACTTTTAAGCTTTTAATTTGTTCAGTGAGAGGTATAAATAGGCCTAAATAATTTTTTTGTTGTGTGGATTGGAGTTACTTGCAATAGATATGCACGTACTGCAAGTCCTTATACTTTAATCTGGATTAAGCTGCACAGTCTTTTATATATGAGGAGGTCAGTCAACAGACTTCCAAGAAAAGGAGAAGATAATTCTGTGACTGAAAGTTACATTGATACAAATATGGAAAAAAGCAAAAACAGATTGTATGCCAAATTTTATCTAGTACTACTACTTGGTCTTTTTCCTTTGAACAGAATGTATGTAAAGTTGGATGTAAAACCTGTTGACAGTGCAGTTTCAAATTCAATACCAAATCCATTGATATTTATATATAGTTTTGTTCATGGAATTAAAAAGTCGAAGAGTTTTCGTAGGAGTAAATGTGGGCTGAAAACTGGACAAGTAACCGTGGTACGTGACAAGTTCATGGTGATAAGGACATTATACTCGCTGCAAACAATTATCTTATGGTTGTTTTTTCGAGCATGGCTAATGGAAATCGTGTTTTGGAGGGTGGACCCTACGTTTACAATCAAGTAGGCTTATTTACTAAACCTTGACATTTGTGTTTCAACTTGGCTAAGGAGATCCCCTCCAAGGTACCTGTCTAGGTTCGTTTTCCACGGATTGGAATTTTGGAGCCACGATATTCTACAAACGATTTCTACTTTGCTTGAAAAATCCGTTGGAACTGCTCAACAAACCTTTGATAGAAAGGTAATTGCTTTTGTGCATATTTGTGTGGAGATTGATTTGAATAATTCCATTCCAAATTCACTTAAAATGTATTAGGGCTCTTTTTATTGGGTTCAATAGTTAGATTATGAATCTCTTCTATTTCCGCGTCGGGTTTGCCACAAGTATGGACATCTTCAATGATAATGACTTCAGTTAAATAAAGTTATCGGGGTTAATAATTCTCCTTTTACCCTAGCTCTGAAAGTGGACAAAGGAAAAGCCCATATGGCTGATGGTGGGTCAGATAAGGATGCTCTTATGCCTATTAAGCATTTGCATAAGGGGAGGTGACAAAAGAGGACTTTCAAGGATAGGCAAAATGATGAGGGCTTCAACCGTATTGAGGTGTTAGAGACTGGCCTTAGAAGAGGGGATTCTAGTTGATTTGACTTCTAGAGCTATTTCCATCAGAATGAATGTTGTGCAAGAGCAAGGAACTATTCTAGATAATCTATCTTTTGGCACGCAGGATCCCCAATTGCCTTCCAAGGGTCTTGATTTGTCTAATCCAAGGGATTTTATAGGAACAAATGATGATATTCTTTTGGCAGACTTGGTCAAGGAGGTGTTGGACTCTAGTAAATGCAAGGATTATTCTCAGGTTCTAGGCTTGCAACAACGATCCCTTAAGCAAGGCCCTTCTCATAATTCTTCTAAGGTTGGTCGAAAGAAGGATCAAGAGAAGAACAAATTAGCTAGAGAGACAATGGTGGAATCTGGGTTAGTGAAATCCATTAATGCTCATTTCACCCAATCTGTTCAATGATTATTCTCTTGGAATATAAGGGGGTTGAATAACATCCATCAACAAAATTTTATTCATGATTTAGTCACTTCTCATTCTCTAGATATTTTTTTGTATCCAAGAAAATAAATTTTCAGTGGATGGCACGTTTCAATACGCTCCTACTATTTGGTAGTTTGGTTAGTGTCAGTGTATTGGAGCCCTTAGTTGTTTTGGAGGCTTGGATCTTTTATGCGACCCAAGGAAGCTTGTCCCACTTTGGTGGATAGATTGTATAATTACTAATGTTCATTCTTGCATTAAGTCTAGATAGAAATGGGGGGTTAGTTAGGTTGGATAACTCTTTTGATCTTCTACATGAGAACATGGCCCTTCTTAATTTAATTGACTTAAAACCATCTAATGGGTTCTATTCTTCGAATAATAGACAATGTGGAGATGAAGATATTTCAAAGTGGTTAGATAGATTTTCTAGTTTCCTACTTTTGGGTTGAAGGGAGTTCTGATTTATAAAAAGCAAGATAGGATTGTAACATTACAAAGTATTACATAACTGCATAAAAGCACCACCTAGGGTGCATGAGGAGGGTATACCTATCAAAAAATAGGCCCAACAAATAGAGACTAGCCATAAAACACGAACATAACAAAACCAACAAACCACCAAAGGCACAAAGAGATGGTCTACTGGGCGGAAGCATTGCCTTCCTATCAATCCTTACTAAAACTAAGAGCTTTGTCAAAGAAGGAAATCTTTTTGTTTGAATCTTTAAAAAAATTAGGGGTACCATAATCTACACTATCCTTAACCATGGAAGCAAGGGGCTCCACTGATGTAAAAGGAGACAGAAAATGTTGCTTGCAAATGGGGCGCCTTTGATCAATTTCATCCTATATCACTTTGAGAGAAGCTAAATTTATTACCACCATATCCATACTTTGTTTGTCCATTTCCTCAATCTTGCCTATCACTAAACTCCAACACCTCCACTTTTTTTTCTTTTTTTTTTTGCGGGGGAGAGGGTTGGGATAGAAGAGGGCTTTTGATTTGCCTCTCTACTAGGGTTAAAATAGGTGGGGACAAGTTTAAGCTAGGAGATAGAACCAATAGAAGAGGTGGTTTTAGCCATAGGGATCCAAACAATCTCAATTACCAGATTTGGGTCTGATAAGGGATTAGAGGGCTTAGAAGGGGACCCACCCAAAAGGGTTAGATCAAGATGCAGATTATATAGCCTAAGGATTAAATCCCGATGAAGGATTAGGCAGTTCTTTAACTTATCTCTGGTAATATATTGAGATAAAGACAAATAGACCCAAAAAGAAAATTTCACGTGGATTCCATACCTCACGTGGTTTAACATGGGGAAGATATCAATGTGAAATCTTTTATAAAGGCCATCAAGGGTGAATAATTTCATTAGAAGAAGGTCACGTGCTTTCATTTTCTAGGGAGCTCTTCTTTGTTGTAACCACTTTGCAACTTCGACACTCCCACACCCTCCTTCAATAATAGCTTGTATTCTTCTTTATATGAACCCTTTGGCTTCTTAGGAAAATTAATACCATCCTACATGAGTCTAGTAATGGCCACAATCAACTCTGGCATGACTTTGAAGGTGACATTACAAATCTGCACCTCCCCCTTATACCAAGCCTTTGCAAAAATTTTTGAGAGCTCCGACTCGAAACCCTGCATTCCCTCCATATAACTATCTAAGTTCCCCTTGATAATTTTTTTCCATAGCTTTGATTTGCACTTGAATTCCTCCTAGCTATTGGGTTCTACTTGGATTAACTCTACCCGCATTTCCACCACCAAGAGCTTCTTAACATAAACCATGTCATGAGTGAAACCAAAAACCAGTAGTTTGGATGTATAGCACTTACAAGGATAAATGGCATAGCTACTAAAAAATTACATCCACCATTCTAGCAAAAAATGACTTGCCAAAAGGGTAGCTAGGATAAAAAAGGATAATTTTGAATTATAACCCATCATTATACTTTGCGTCCTCATATATAGCCACATGAACCAAATTTGGAAGATCACAAAAAATAGTCCAAAATATTAAATTATCAGAAGATGGACTTAAGGAAGTCTATCTGTCTATTAATTTGTTACCCAATGTAGCGTCCTAAATTGTACTCCCTAACATTTTTGTCCTCATTTGGGCCCTCACCTTAGCATTCATTCCCCAAGGCCAATGGGAGCCTTAATTCTGCTCACACCGTGCACCAAACTCAATATTCTCATCACTTGCACTTACTCCCCCAAAATCTCATGTCCCTAATTGGCCAGGAGCAGGGTGCCCATGCCTTGGTCCTCCCAATTAGGGCCCATTTTGGGGCCTCTCAAAGGTTACATGAAATGGGCAAGAACCTAGATCTCATTTCGACTCATGTCAGAAAATTAATTTGTTTTTCGACCAAGCGTGTATAAAGTAGGTCTACCCCTCTCATTTTGACATTCATCTGTTAGTCACACATTCATATCAGACATTCATATTTTGAATTCAAGATCTCAAGTGAGCAAGCAATCACTCTTCTTGCAAGCATTGGAGTAGAATTAACGTCAAGATTCAAGCATTTGAGATGACATTCATGTTCTATGTTTTATGAAGACTATCTACATGAAACCCTAATTCCTTGTGAAGACAAACAAAACTTCATAAAAAGGTATAACATTAGTGATTCATGCATTTTTAAAATTTCCCTCAAAAGGAAATCATTTCATTTATATTTTAATTCTATTTCATGGTTAATTCCAAAACCAAGGTTTGATCTAAGGCAAACCCTTATTCCCAACTATTTTCCCTTCTCCATTGTGTGCAAGAATAGGTACAAAGTTGCAATTTTTAGGATTGACATTATTCACAAAGACGAATAGGTTCCCCAAAAAATTTGGAGGACCAGAGAGATGGGCATTCTAGTCTCAGCAATTCAGGACGACATTCTAGGAATAGATGTGAACATTCACATATTGTTTAGATCTAGGTTTGTGGCCCCATTTGATGACTATAGCTCACTATTTATGCATAATTGCTTCAATTTATACATATTTACCCCAATTTTAACATTATTAATCAAATCAATTCAATTTAAAGAGAAAGAAGAGGAACATCTAAAACCTTGAGAATCTAATAAGAACCTTGGTCTTTTAGGCTTAGATTTATCAAATTCCATTTTCCCTAATGTAATTGGTCCCTAAGCAAAACTAGTTGCTTTAATACCTTAATGGTGGAAACCCTAATTTTTACCACATTACATTATGGTGAACCCGACATCTTACAGCTAAATTTTTTATTTATGTTCTCTGATCTAAGTGTTTATATATTTAGAAATCCAAATTTACATTTGCAAGTTTAATTTTCAATTGAATTTCATAAATTTAGAGGTTAAATTCACAAAAACTGTAATTTTCAATTCTAAAATTTAACTTGTGAGTTGCCTAATTTGGATTGATTATTTCAAATGTGTTTGTTCGTGCAATTTAAAATTCAAATTTGCATTCATGGATATGAATTCAAATTGAATTGCATAAGTTTATTGGTTGAATTAAAAAAAAACCTAATTTGTAATTCTAAAATTTATTTGTGGGTTGCATAATTTTTTTCAAACTCATTTTCAGATCTAATCTTTATGATATGCTATTATATGATTTAGAGGCATTTATATTTCAAATTCATAAACCAAATTACTTAGTTAACTGGTTAATCAATCACTTTACAAAAATTTAAATTGTTTAATTTGTTGGCAATATGGATGAATTGATTATGTGTTGCATTGATGTTTTGTCATTGATGTCAACACTAGTTGTTATGGTTGGTTGCCGGCAAATAGGTTTTGGTTACCGGTAAAAGACATAGTGTTACTGATAGAAAGGACTATCTGTTGGACACTTCTAGCATGTTTGGATAAATGGAGTATGTTTGACTTTATGTGTTACATGCTTCTGGAGCATGTTTTGGTTAGTTGGTATTGGCTTGGTAATCAGATGCTATCACACACTCTTGTAAACCCTTACTGACATGGGTTTAAGATTTAATCGGTAGAGATTTCACTGAGAAATCTTGACAGGATGCATAAGTGGTGTTGGTGTGGCTTTTAGATGGATTTCAGGATGCTAAAGATGTTCTTTGATCATGCCTCAACTTACTGAAGACACCGCTTTGGCATGGTGGACCCAAATTAGGTCTAATACCTATCTAGGCTATGGACCAGTATCATGTTAACGTGTTCTCTACACATTACCATGATTATTTGTGGATTGGTTATTGTTGTTTTGGTCTCAAGATGACATGGCATATCATTGTAATATGGATGTATGTAATGTTCTTATTGTAATATCTTTTAGGTGGCCGACCTAATTGGTTTAGGCCTTAGGGTTGGTATAAATTGATGTAAGATCTCATTGTAGATCATGTATGCGGTCGTGGAATGTAATATCATATGTGAAGGAGATTTGGTCAATCATAGGTGATCGAATTGGGATTAAGAAAGAGGTCAAAGGCCTCTGGTATTGAGCCTAACCAAGACTGTAATTAGGCATGGTAGATGTTATCTTTGGCAGTTCATTACTCTAGATTGTTGTCCATTTATCTTGAGGTGGTTATAACCTCTCTGTAGTCAGTGAGACTCCTTTGTATTGAGCAGTACGCTCTAGGCAGTGTGCCTTCCTGCATGTGCAGGCCCATCATTGTATCACATACTTTTTGTAGAAGTATCATTTAACTATGGGGAGGCTTCCCACCGTGGTTTTTCCCTTTTCAAATTTTTCACATACAAATCATGGTGTTATGTGGTATGGTTGCATTGTGTTGATTATTTTTTTTATTATTAAGTTTGATTGCTTACCAGTATCTATTTCTACTGTTCTGGTACTTAATGTTTATGTGATCCGGTTAAAGGTTATTAAGTGGTTTGATTGACATAATCTGTTAACAACTGATTCAACCCCTCTCACCTCTCAGTTGTTCATTGGTTATCCTAACAATTGGTATCAGATCTTTGGTCCTCTTTTGCAGAAGCTTAACCGCTTGAGGTAGATCCTATAGCAGCTAACACTTCAAATCCACTGGCGACTATTTTCAAAAGAGAAATCCCTAAGCTTGATGGAATAAATTATGGGATATGGAAAATTCAAATGGAAACTCATCTTATATGTCTTAGCAAGGATATTTGGGAGATCATTGGGAAAGGATATACACCTTATGATCCGGCATTTGGCAATCCTACTCCTGCAGACCTGGACAAGAATATTCAAAATGATTCCAGAGCTAGAGAAGCCCTCTTGTGTGCACTTATTGATCAGCAAATCATGGGATTGACTGATAAATCATCGACAAATGTTATGTGGGATAAATTGCAAACTCTAAATGAAGGTGATCCTACTGTCAAAATTGCTAAACATGATGGTTAATGGGTAAGGTATGAAAACTTGAAAATGGAAGATAATGAAAGAATTGTTGTGTTTATGGAAAGAGTAAATGAGATTGTTATGGGAATTTAATGTTGCGGAGGATCTCTGAGTGAAGATGAAATAGTTTCCAAAGTCTTGAGATCCCTTCCACCGACTTACAAGATGAAGGTAACTGCAATTAATGAAATGAGAACAATGGCAAACACTTCAGTTAACAAAGACATTCTGATTGGGAAATTGTCTGCTCTTGAGCTTGAAGATTTTGGATCTTTTGGAGCTATAAAGTCTGAACCTACTTTTCATGCATCATCATCACCTACCGACAAAAGTGATTGGAAAGCCTTATATGCAAAATAATTGGAAGATATGAGGAAAGAAGATGAAAAATTTGAGCAACTTGAAGCCTTATTTGCTAGAAGAGTACCTAAAGGACCGTCAGGAAGTAAGTATAAAGGAAAAGCACCTTTTAAATGTTTTGCATGTAATAAGATTGGTCATTTTGCATCTAGATGTCCTGAAAGGAATGCAATATTTGAAGAGAGAGTTAAGAAAACATTTAATCCTAATCAAAACAGATATAGATTTAAGAAAAGTAAACAGTGCTACATAGTAGATGAGGAAGGAGTAAGTGATGACTCTGAGGATGAACCAGTAGCAGACTTTGCTAGTGGATTCGACAATGGAAAGGAATGGGTGTTCTATGGTTTAAAGGAAAATGAACCGGAACCGGCTATCATGAATGAAGAAAAGGCCCTGGCAGCAAAAGTTGAAGATAAGTATGAATGTGTAATTGATAGTGGATGATTGCATCATATGACTAGAGATAAAAGGAAATTTCTATCCCTACAAGAATACAATGGTGGTCAAGTCAGATTTGGAGATGACAAAACATGTATGATCAAAGGTAGAGATATGATTTCTCTGGATGGAAAGCATAATATTGATAATGTCTATTATGTAGAAGGTTTAAAGCATAATCTCTTAAGTGTTGGTCAATTGGCAGACAAGGGTTTCCAACTCCGGTTTAAAGATAGAAAATGCAAAATCATTAACAAAACTAGTTTGGAGATTGCAACCAATACTCAGACTGGAGGTACTATCTTTGACTTGAACACTGGTAATAAGACATGTTTGATTTCTCATATTGATTAGAGTTGGCTATAATGGCATAAAAGATTTTGTCATGTTAATTTTGATTGTATTGTTAAGATCAGTTCAACAAAGGGAGCTAGAGATATATGTAAGATTATGAAGCCTTATAATCCGGTATGTAAGGAATGTCAATTATTAAAGCAAGTTAGAACTTCTTTTAAGAGCATACATGATAAATCTAATGATGTGCTTGATTTTATTCACACTGACTTATGTGGTCCATAAAGGAATAGAAGCTTTCAAGGTGATAGGTATTTTATGCTAATAATTCATGATTATTCTAGAATGATGTCGGTAACTTTTCTTAGGGAGAAGTTTGAAGCCTTTGAGAATTTCAAAATCTTTAAAGCAAAGGTTGAAATAGAAAATGGACTGAAAATCAAATGTCTAAGATCAGATCAAGGTGGTGAGTTCACTTCTCATGAATTTAACCATTATTGTGAGACAAATGGAATTAGAAGATAGTTATCTGCACCTCAAACTCCTCAGCAGAATGGAGTAGTGGAAAGAAAGAACAGAACCATTTTGGATGTAGCAAGATTTGTGATGATGGAAACTAAATTGCCTCACATCTATTGGAGAGAAGAAGTGAGTACAACAGTCTACACATTCAACAGAGTTCACATCAAAGGTGAAACCAGTAAGGCTCCTTATGAATTATGGTTTGGATATACACCTACTATTAAATATTTCAGAATTTTTGGAAGTAAATGCTATATCAAAAGGGATTATTCAATTGGGAAGTTTGATCCTAGATTTGATGAAGGAATATTTCTTGGTTATTCAATTTAAAGAAAAGCATATAGATGCTATAACAAAAGATTGCATAAAATTATGGAGAGCACTAATGTGAAAGTGTATGAGGAATGAAAAAACCAATCTATATCATATCACAGGGAAGTAGTAGTGGAAATGATCATAATGGAATCAGCAATGCTTGAACTGGTACAGGAAACTGAGACAGTTACACCAATACAATCAAAAAATTCAATTGTGACTGATGATCAGAACAATAAACTTGAAGTTCAAAAGACACCAAGTCATGTAAGGTCAATTCATTCTGAAGATCAAATCATTGGAGATAGGAACAAGGAAGTTATTACAAGAAGAAGACTGGCAAATGAAGAGTTATTTCTTATTTCTCAAATTGAACCGGCATCTATTATTGAAGCTTATAGAGATAAACATTAGTTAAAGGCTATGGAAGATGAATTAGATCAGATAAAGAAGAATGAGACTTGGACTTTAGTTCCCCGACCTAAAAATAAGAATGTTATTGGAACTAAATGGGTTCTTAGGAATAAAATGAATGAGGATGGTCAAGTTGTAAGAAATAAGGCTAGATTGGTTTGTAAAGGATATTCTCAAATGGAAGGAATTGATTATGGTGAGATATTTTCACCTATAGCTAGAATTGAAGCTATTAGACTATTTCTTGTCTATGCAGCTTATAAGAACTATAAGGTCTATCAAATGGATGTTAAATGTGCATTTTTCAATGGTGAACTTGAGGAAGAAGTATACATTGAACGACCTGATGGATTTTCACTAACAGATGATAAAGATATGGTTTGTAGATTGAAGAAATCTTTATATGGATTGAAATAAGCTCCTAGAGCTCGGTATGCAAGGTTGGATAAATATCTTTTGAAGCTTGGTTTACTAAAGGCAATGCTGATAGTAATTTGTATTATAAGATCATTGATGATAATAATCTGATTATTGAAGTATTTGTTGATGATATCATTTTTGGAGGAGAAGATAAATTGTCAATGGAATTTTCTAATAATATGAAGAATGAATTTGAAAGTCCAAGATTCGTGAGATGAGATTTTTCTTAGGTTTGTAGATTACTCAAACTAACAAAAGCATTTTTATCTATCAAACTAAGTATCTAAGGGAATTGTTGAAGAAGTTTGGTATGGATAATTCCAAATCGGTAAGTACTCTTATGGTGACAAGTGAGAAATTATCTATCAAAGAGACATCTACACCGATAAATTCGACAAGGTATAAGTCTATGATTGGTGGCTTGTTATATCTAACTCAAACTAGACCTAATATTATGAATGTAGTAAGTATTGTTTCAAGATATCAAAGTAATCCTAAAGACAATCATGAATGTGCAGTAAAGAGGATATTTCGGTATTTTCAAGGAACAACAGAATATGGCTTATGGTATTCTAGAGATGATGATTTCACTTTATGGGCATATACTAATGATACCTTCTTCCATGAGTCTTCCATTTATGACCCTATCATCTCCCATACCTACATATCATAGTGTTCCACCTCTTTACTCTCAACCTCCACCTATATACAACAATGTTACTCCTCCATCACAATCCAATATTTCCAATTTTGATGCATCCACTAAATAAACCATCAATAAATTAGCCCAAACCATTTCATCCTTGCAATATTAATTGGCTTCCATTACCCAGTCCAAGTTTAATGTGCCCAAATTTTATGTAGAGAGCCCATTATATGATGACATTGCTCATGCTATCCCTCCTAAACATATGGAAGTCCCTTAATTGGAGATTTACAATGGAAAAAGTGATCCCTTGAATCATGTGAAAACATTCCAAACTTTGTGTAGTGACTTTGCTCATGATCAAAGACTTGTGGATAAATTGTTTACTCAAACCTTTAGGGATGAAGCTTTGCAATGGTATTGTTTTTTGCCTCATTATTCTATTATATCATTTCAACAATTAGCTAACACTTTCATTCAAAATTTTCATAATAATATTGGTCCTAAGATTACTATGAATGATTTGATTCATTGTATGCAAGGTGTTAAACAAAAAGTGATTGATTTTATTGGTAGATATATGGTAAAAAAATTAGGGTTGTCACCATTAGATTGTATGAAAATGACTAATTTTGTAGCTTAAAGACCATTACACTCAAAATAGGGTCACAATCCAATAGATTAGTCACAAACCAGCAAGGATTATGACTGAGAATTTTGATTGGATTGATTGGATCTCTTTTGTGAAATGAATTACTGAAATTAGAGTAAAAGTGTCAAAAATGAAGGTAAAAATGTGGAAACAATTAGGTATAGTCATCGGATTGAGCCACTAACCTGGATCTGAGAAATGTAAGCAGATTTGGACTTCTTCCCAAAAAGAGCTCCTAAAATTTTGGGACCATTTTGCCCATGCCCTGGTCCTCCAAACTTTTCACACTCTAATGGGGGATTGATTCATCACTATAAATAATGATTTTGAATATTGCAACTTCATACATGTTTCTTGCACACAGAAAGAAGGGGAAATAGGTTGGGAATAGGGCTTTGCCTAAGTCAAACCCTGGTTTAGGAATTAACCTTGAACGAAATGTTGCAAATACTAGAATAAATAATGGAAAGATATACCTCAGATCTGCAATGACTGATAATGATGCTTTGCTTCTTAAATGTAATGACATATGTTGTATGAAATGGCATGAAGATGACAAAACCCTAATCACACACAGATGCTTGCATATGAATGATGTAATATTTCTCTATAATGTATAAATGAAAAATACGCAACCTTGAAGATCTCTAGGAATGCTTGATGATGAATACTTCAATGCTTGAATAAAAAATTGCTTGAATGGGTGTCTTATGATTCTCTTTTTATTCTCCTATATTTTCTTTGTGATGATAAAATGAGAGGTATGGATCTCCTTATATACTTTCCCGTAGAAAAGCACCTTAATTTTTTGACCTACCCAACATGGAGACAACAATCTTGATAGCTCATTGTGACCATTGAGAGGGGTCAAATCAAGGTCCTATTTGAGAGGATGAATGCACCATGTCCTAGTCCCATTGAGGCCCATGGTGCCACACTCTGGTCCTACCCCATTTTAGTGCCAAAATCAAGGGGTCGTGTGATGTGTAAAGTGAAAATAAGGCTAGATTTGAATGGTATGAGCATAATTAGGTCCTAGTTTGGCTTTGGGACATTAACACTAAGAGGAGGGCCAAAATGTGGACCAAATTGTAAGGGAGTATAATTTAGGATGCTACATTTATCCCCCACTTTAGCAAGAGTATGAGGTTATGCAAATACTCACGGTAAAGTAGACGAAAGAGAGATGAAGAAGATAAGCAATGAGGAGCATGATTATAAGGATTATAAGAAATAACTAATTTCAAGGGATCAATCTCCTAGCCATAGGATCTTAACTCACTCAAACGTATGCAAGAGTACACAAAACAAGACAAAAAACAAAAGACAAAAGACACAAAACACAAAAGCTAAAGACCAAAAACAAGACCTCATGTTAACTCACTAAAGAGACCTAGATATTAAAATGTCTCAACAACTAATATCATTCTTGAAAAATGTCATCTCAAGAACACAAGTGATCACATAAAAGAGAAAAGTACACATCATCCGTGAACCATCAATAGCAAAGCTATGAGTTTTTGAGAAGAATGAAAGAGAGAGCATAGATACATGCTAGATGTGTTTTTATAGGTGATCCATGAGAAGAATGATGTGAAAGGACATTGATACTTGCCCCTAGATATGTTTTTTTAGGTGATCCATGTCAAGGAGGCAAGTCAGAATAGTGTAGCCATGTTTCGCTAGTTCCACTCATCCTCGTGCATGTGTGCAAGTGATGTCTAGTTTCAAGTGTATATCACCACGTATAAGATTTTTTTTCCTTTGGTTTCTAGCATGCTTTAACCTATTTAAGACATACAATACAAATGCCAAGGGGCGAATGTGTGAATTCCAAGGGGTGAATGTCTAGCTTTGGGAACATCTCATTTAAGAATTTGTTTTCCTTGGTTTCAAGAATGTGTAACCTTGTCTAAGATAGATACATGCCTAGTTTCAAGGATATCCCATGTAAGAGTTTTTTTTCTCTAGCTTTAGTAATGTACACCTCTTCTAAAACATATATCAAATGCTACGTCTAGTTTTGGGCATGAAGCATCTCATATAAGAGTTTTTTTTCTCTAGTTTTGAGAATAAACACCCCATTTAAGACATGCAAAAATATGGCACAATATGGTACAAAGAGGGTGATATGAGTGCCCTCCCCCCTAAGACATAAACAAAGCCCTATTTTTATGTCTTAAGGAAGCTAAAGACAAGGATACCAACCTTCAACACCAAGTCTAGATATCCTTTAGGCAATAATGTCATAAATCTTAGCTAAAGAGGGAATACTCTTCAAGAAAGGATAAGATAGATGAAAAAGAGATATCTTGAAATAAGTGTAAAGAGAATCCTTTGAGGAGAAGAGATATTTTCTGAAAATTCATCTACCTCCAAGAGGATTTTCTTGAAAAAACATAGCATATTATACTAAAGAAAGGGAGGAGAACAAGAATGCATAACTTCCCCCTATTTATAGGTGAAGGGGACTCTTGATGAAGGATGACACACTTTATGACCCAATGTTAGGGGTAAGTTTATAATAGATATACATTACCAAGCAAAAAGAGGTTGTAGACAAGGACTTACACCTCTTGCATAAGAGAGAATTCTAGAGAAAACAACAACTTCACACAAGGAATGACATCGAATCATAAACAAACGCCACCCAACAAAGGAAAAGTGGATCCTTAGAAAGGAGAGGGAGAGATAGAAATCATTTACCCCCAAGTGTAAGGACAATGATAATAATTACATAACCTCTAAGGAGAGATTAAACATAAGAAAATACACAATTTACTCACATGAAAAATATACAACGTAAGAAATGGCATTAAGATATGTTAAATGCAACTCTAAAAAAGAGGTAATCTTCAAAGAGAAAGAAAAGAAAAGGTCATAAATTCCCCTAAGGAGGGATTAGTCATAAGAGACATACCATTTCATGCAAGAAAGGACCTCTACACATGAAAAATGCAACCGAAAAATGCAACCCCTAAAGGGAATAGTGATACTTTATATAAAGAGAAAGAAGAAATGGATAAGATCCTTGCCTCCAAAGTATAGACACAAGAATGAACCATGTTTCTACCCCATACTATTTGAAATTTGAAAAAGCATCACCTCTTATGACAAAGAGCCCCCAATTAAGTTAACTACTTGTGTCATAGGGCAAGGAGCAACATGAAGGGTGAGCAAAGTGCTAAGGCATTAATTTCTCACCAAGAAAGAGAGAAATATGAGTGGAAATATTTATTTGATTCTTATCGAATTTTTCTTGAAAAATTTTCTTAAATGCTTTACAATTTCCAAGAGAATGACAATAGCTACGATGAAAAAGACACATTTTCTCATCACCTTATTTATGTTAGGACCTGGAGGAAATTGAGAGGGGGGGGGTGAATTAGTTGTCTATTAATTTTAACCCAAATATAGCTTAGTCAAACTTGATACATAATACCGGTAAACCAAACTTAATGTTGGTAGACAGATTAATAGTTAATATCAATACCGGTGAAATTTAATGCATGAAACAGAAAGAGAAACAACATCCACAACACATAACACAGATATTTGTATGTGGAAATCCTATAAGGGGAAAAACCATGATGGGAAACCTTACCCACAATCAGATGATACTATTGTAGATAGTATGCATATACAAATGGGGTTTTGCACATGCAGAAAGGCCAACTACCTAGAACTCACTACTCAATCACAAAATATGAGTCACACTAACAACAATTGGATGATTAAATGCAATGATAATGTGCTGCTCAAAGTAGCATCTCTAATGTTGGATTCAATACCGGTTAAGCTTTGATAATCACCTTCAAACCTTCCTTGAATCTTCTCTATGGTCTGCTCATATAATCTTCAATATTCACACATACCATGTTACAATACCATAACCTTTTTCTTCTCTTCTTATCTATATTTCATCTCACAATTGAGACCTTACATATATACCAAAACCTAGGACCAAATGTGTAGGTCGGCTAATTAAGAATATTACAATTAAATCAATTACAAATAAGTCAAGATGCGATGCATCATGTTGGCTCAATACAATTACAATAATATCCAATCAATAAATCATCTCCATAACGTGTCATGCTGATCTGGAATAGATAACGTCTGTCCATAACCTAGACCAATTTGCTGGTAACAACAAATATGTCAACCCGATTAGACCAATAACCAAAATACCAAAATCAAGAGTCCAAACCATGTCTTCGACATAACCAAGTGATCTCTAGATGATAACAAGTCATCCTCAATGTCGGTGAACAATATAATGTGTCGATAAACCAAATACCGGTGACTGTGCATAAGTCATAAAACATAATGTGTTGGTTCAACATAACCAAAGATCTCTAGAAGGATAAGTGTTGATAAGTGTTGACATCAATAACAAAACCAATGCAACACATCCATAATACCAACAATCTCCCCCTTGGGCATTGATGGCAACACAAGATGGAAAAACATTTAAGTGCCAAAGTAGAAATGCTAAAAACCAAAAAAACCAACAATCTCCCAAATAGATCAAAAAATAAATGCAGACAATATATATCTCTCCCCCAATGAATAATCTCTCCCCAAAGGATAATGTTTGTTTTTCCATATATATATCTCCCCCTTTGACATCAAATGCCAAAGCAATACAAATACCAAAACATAAAACCAATTACAATAACCAATACATATAACCAACTACTCCAACTACGCCCCCTGAGAAGTAGCTCTCCTCCATCAAAGCCGAAAAAAGGTTTTCTTTGTTAATTATGTCGGTTTCATGTCAATCATCAACTGTCTAAGTCTCTACTGGTGAGGGTATAACCCCAAGCTTCTCTCTGAGATATTCAAAATTTTCCTTAGGCAAAGGCTTAGTAAAGATATTTACAATTTGCTCTTTAGTATTCACATAAACCAATCTCGCTTCTTTTGCTTCAACATTCCCTTTCAGAAAATTATATTTGATAGAAACATGTTTAGTTTTAGACTGAAATATCGGATTCTTAGATATATCAATTGCTGCTAAATTATCACAATAAATGATTATAGGTTATTTGCATTTTACCTTTATGTCCTTCAATATTTTCTTAATCCATAATACTTGAGTACAGTTATTTGTTGCTACAACATATTCTGATTGTGTTGTTGATAATGATGTACAACTCTATTTCTTGCTCAACCATGAGATCAATTTGCTACCAAGAAAGAATGCCCCACCGATGGTGCTCTTTCTGTCATCTACATCTCCTACCCAATTTGCATCTATGTATACACATAAATCAAAATTTTCATCTTTAGGATACCATAAACCAAGATTTGTTGTGCCTTGTAGATACCAAAAAATCCTTTTCACTGTTGATTCATGATTTTCTCTAGGATTACTCTGAAATCTTGAAACAATACATACTGCATTCATTATATCAGGTCTTGTTTGTGTCAAATACAGTAAACCTCCAATCATAGATTTGTATCTTGTCAAATTAATAGTAGCTAATTCATCCTTCACTGACAATTTATCAGTTGTAGTCATAGGGGTACTTACCGGTTTAGAGTTTTACATACCAAATTTCTTCTATAGTTCCTTCAAGTACTTTGTTTGACATATGAATATACCTTTATCAGTCTGTGAAATCTGCAATCCTAAAAATAATTTTATCTCTCCAATCATAGACATTTCAAATTCTTCTTGCATCTTATTAGCAAGTCTTTACACAATCCATCTTCTCCTCCAAAAATGATGTCATCAACAAAAAATTCAATAACCAAGATGTCTTCATTAGTCACTTTGAAATATAAGTTGTTGTCAACATTACCTTTAGTGTAACCAAGCTTCAAAAGATATTTGTCCAATCTAGCATACCAAGTTCTAGGAGCTTGCTTTAATCCATATAAAGCTTTCCTTAATCTGCAAGCCATATCTTTATCATTTGTCAATGAAAATCCATCAGGTTGTTCAATGTAAACTTCCTCTTCAAGATCACCATTCAGAAATGCACATTTTACATCGATTTGATATACTTTATAGTTCTTGTGGGCTGCAAATGCACGAAATAATATGACTGCCTCAATTCTAGCTACTAGTGTAAAGGTTTCATTGTAATCAATTCCCTCTTTCTATGAATATCTTTTACACACTAATCTTGCTTTGTTTCTGATTACTTTACCATCTTCATTAAGTTTATTTCTGAATGCCCATTTAGTTCCAATTACATTTTTGTCTTTAGGCTGGGGAACCAATGTCCATATATTGTTCTTTTCAATTTGTTCCAATTCATCTTCCATAGCTTTAATCCAATGTTTATCTTCACATGCCTCAATGACATATGCTAGTTCAATTTGAGAAATTAAACATACCTCTTCATTTGCCAGTCTTCCTCTTGTCATTAACCCCTTGATACTTATTTCCAATTATCTGACTTTTAAAGTGATTTAGTCTTACATACTTGGGTGTGTTCACTTGCTACTATTCTTCAATCACTATGGAATTCTCTGATGATGCTGGTGTGACTGGATCAACATTCTGTACCGGTGCACTCTGTATAGGTTCATTTGTGATCATCTCAAATGCCGGTTCAGAATCCATAGACCTTGAATTTCATCTAAATTGTTCATCTATCTTCACATTTGCACTCTCAATGATTTTGTGCAATCGTTTATTAAAACATCTATATGCCTTGCTCTTAGATGAATAACCAATAAATATTCCTTCATCACTTTTAGGATCAAATTTACCAATATACTCATCTCTCCTAATGTAACATTTGCTTCCAAATATTCTGAAGTGTTTAAGAGTGGGAATATTACCAAACCATAATTCATAAGGTGTCTTATCAGTTTCACCTTTGATGTGAACTCTGTTGAAAGTGTAAACCACTCTATTCACTACTTCTCTCCAATACACATGAGGTAGATTTTCTTTTGATATCATGCTTCTAGTTGCATCCAAAATATTTTTGTTCTTCCTATCCACAACTCCATTCTGCTGAGGTGTCTGAGGTGCTGATAGTTGTCTTCTAATTTCATTCACTTCACAGAATGTATTGAACTCCTTAGATGTAAATTTACCTCCTTGATCTGATCTTAAACATTTGATTTTCTTACTGGTTTCATTCTCTACCATTTCCTTGAATAGTTTGAATTTCCCAAAAGCTTATGATTTCTCCTTGAGAAAAGTAACCCAACACATTCTAGAATAATCATCAATGATTAGCATAAAGTACCTATCTCCCTATAGACTTCTTATTCTTTCCGGACCACACAAGTCAGTATGAATTAGATCAAGAACATTATTGGATTTCTTAGAAATACTCATAAAAGTTGTTCTAACTTACTTTCCCATTTGACATTCCTTACATACCGGATTATGAGGTTTTACAATCTTAGGTAAATCCCTTACTACCTTAGATGAACTAATCTTTATAATGCAATCAAAATTCACATGACAGAGTCTTTTATGTCATAACCAACATTCATCAATATGTGCAATTAAGCATGTCTTTTCATTGTTATTCAAATGAAAGATATTACCTATTGTCTGATTATCGGTTGCAATCTCCAAACCAGTTCTGTTCATGATTTTGCATTTACCATTCTTGAACTGTAACTGAAATCCCTTTTCAACTAATTGACCAACACTCAAAAGATTATGCTTCAAACCTTCAACATAATAAACATTGTCAGTATTGTGCTTACCATCAAAAGATATAGTGCCTTTTTCTCTGATCAAACAAGCTTTGTCATCCCCAAATCTTACTAGACCTCCATTGTACTCCTGAAAAGATAAGAATTTACTTTTATCACCAGTAATATGATGTGAACATCTGGAATCTATAATCCATTCATCCTTTTCTTCAATTTTAGCTACCAGGGCTTGCTCTACCGGTGGAATAGTAGGTATTAGTTGATCTTTTGTTATTGCAACAAAATCCCATCCATTATCTATCAATTATTCATCAGAATCATCAGTAACTCCTTCATCAACATAGTAACATGATTTGTCTCTATTTTTCTTAAATTTGTATCTCTAATATTCAGGGTTAGGCTTATATATTCTTTTAGCTTCTTCTCTCAATTTTGCATGTCTATCAGGACATCTAGATGCCATATGACCAACTTTATTGCAGTTAAAACATTTAAATGATGCTTTACCTTCATACTTACTTCCAATAGGACCTTTAGGCATTTTTCTTGCAAATAGTGCTTCAAGTTCTTCCAGTTCTTCATTTTCCCTCCTGATATCTTCAGGTTCTCTTGCATAAAGTGTTTTCCAATCAGATATGTTAGCTGATGATGAAGATGTTGCAGATGATAATTCTTTGAAGGCTAAATATGTCCTAATTGTAGTAATAGGACCAAATTCCTCAAGCTCAAATGTTGAAAGTTTTCCAACCAAGGTATCTCTAGATACTGATGTATTAGGCATTGTTCTTAAATCATGAAGAGCAGTTACTTTCATTTTATATGTCGGTGGCAGAGCTCTTAAAAATTTAGAAATTATCTCATCATCACTTAAGGAACCTCCACAACATTGTATTCCTAAAATAATTTCATTAACCCTTTCCATAAAAGAAAAAATTCTAACATCTTCTTCCAGTTTTATATTTTCATACTTGACTCGAAAGCATTCCACTTTTGCAATTTTGATAGTGGTATCTCCTTCATTCAATGTTTCCAATTTATCCCAAATAATTTTACCAGTAGCTCGGTTGGATAATCCCATGATTTGTTGATCTGACAAGGCGCTCAAGAGTGCTTCTCTTGCTTTGCAATCATTCTCTTGATCCTTACCCAATGTTGGTGGATTAGGTTGATTCGGTGTAGGACCAACATAGCCATTCTTTGTAACATCCCATATGTCTTTTCTAATGCAATCCATATGTGTCTCCATTCTGATCTTCCATATACCATAGTTAGTTCCATCAAGATTCAGACTGTCCTTCCTAAAAAACTTAGTTGCCATAGAATCTCCTCAAGTTGTTAAACTTCTGCAAAAAGAGGGCTTAACTTTGATACCAATTGTTAGGACCTAGAGGCAACTAAGAGTGGGGTTGAATCAGTTGTCTATTAATTTTAACCCAAATATAACTTAGTCAAACTTGATACATAATACCCGTAAACCAAACTTAATGCCGGTAGACAAATTAACAGTTAATATCAACACCACTGAAACTTAATGCACGAAATAGAAAGAGAAACAACATCCACAACACATAACACAAAGATTTGTACGTGGAAACCTTGTAAGGGGAAAAAAATGGTGCGAAACTTTACCCACAATCAGATGATACTACTACAAATAGTATGTGTATATAAATTTGGTTCTGCACATACAGAAAGGCCAACCGCCTAGAGCTCACTGCTCAATCACAAAATAGGAGTCACACTGACTACAATTGGATGATTAAATCCAATGATAATGTACTACTCAAAGTAGCATCTCCAATGTTGGATTCAGTACCTATTAAGCTCTGATAATCACCTTCAAACCATCCTTGAACCTTCTCTATGGTCTGCTCATATAATCTTCAATATTCGCACATACCATGTTACAATACCATAACCTTTTTCTTCTCTTCTCATCTATATTTCATCTCACAATTGAGAACTTACATATATACCAAAACCTAGGACCAAATGTGTAGGTCGGCTAATTAAGAATATTATAATTAAATCAATTACAAATAAGTCAAGATGTGATGCATCATGTCGGCTCAATACAATTACAATAATTTCCAATCAATAAATCATCTCCATAACATGTCGTGCTGAGCTAGAATAGATAACATGTGTCGGTCCATAACCTAGACCAATTTGTAGGTAATAGCAAATATGTCAACCCGATTAGACCAATAACCAAAATACCAAAATCAAGAGTCCAAACCATGTCTTCGACACAACCAAGTGATCTCCAGATGATAACAAGTCATCCTCAGTGTCGATGAACAATATAGCCTATCGGTGACTGTACATAAGTCACAGAACATAATGTGTCGGTTCAACATAACCAAAGATCTCCAGAAGGATAAGTGTTGATAAGTGTTGACATCAATGACAAAACCAATGCAACACATCCATAATACCAACAATTTACTCTTTTTCTTAATTTTACAAAAAGAAAACCAAGATTCTTGTCATATTTTAGTTTCCAAAAGATTCTAGTTGCTAACCTTTCTTGATCATTAATAGGAATGGGCTTTGTCTCTTGTGATGTAGAATTAGGATTTTTAGAAAAAGAATATTGTCATCTATGATTTTAAATTTGCCTCTATCAATGAGTCCTTTCATTGTATTATGAAAAATTAGGACAATCATTGGTAGTGTGATCATTAGTTTGGTAATATGAAAAAAATGGAGGTTTTGAAGAAGAATTGCTTTTAGTTGAGCCATAGGTTTGTTGTCTTGTAAGATGATCTCTAAAATCTTGAATCCTAAGGATGTCATCCATAGGAGATTTATGATCATGTCCGAAGCCTTCTGTGCTAGTTTATGCAGGAGAGTTTATAGGGACTCAAATTCCTTGTTCAAATTTTCCAAATCCTCCTCTAAAATCTTGTTGCGATATTATGTTAAAGCCATTCCTATAAGAGTCATTTAATTGAAAAAGCAGGGGAGCATTATATTAAATTTCTTTGAATTTTGTAGTGTAATTATGTTTAGAAGGAACAAAGAGATTAGTAGATGAAGACAAAATATCTTGTGGAAGAGGATTTTCCTTTCTTTCATCATGCATGTCCTCTTTGGTAGATTGGGAAGGAGGTTCCTTATCATATAAGGCCTCATATTTACTTAATGTTATTTTGGGAGATAAGTCATCTTCTATACAAATGTTTTGATGATTAAGATAGAATCTAGGAGAATAAGAAGGATTCGAAGAGATGGAAATACCAATATTTTGATCTTGCCCCCATTGCGCTAGGGTATGTGTATGAGAAGAAGATGGTACCATGTTTCTATTCAATGCTTTCTCTTCATTAGAGAGACCATTGATGGGATTATTAGCTATTTCTTCATTCACATTAGATACCCTAGGAGAGGCACAAGTATTAGGTCTCCCATTAGCATCTATAGGATTGGGATCTACAGAAGCTTTGAGGTGATCTACATATGAAATGCATTTTCCCAAAAACATGATCACAAAACAACATGCATTGTAAATAAGAGATTTGAGATCAAATTAATTCAAAAGAAAGAAATTTGACAATCCTACAAACACCATATGCCAAAGTGCTATGAATGAAAAGAAGCAATGTGAAATGAAAGAAGGCATTACCCAAGACATGATTTTGATAAATATAATTGAAAAGAAAGGTTTAATCATATGTGAAATAGAAAATAAATCATATCTATTAAATGCCATTATGAATTTTTTTAAATAAGATGTGAAAATTAATATTAAAAATGACACAACCCACAAATCAAATTAACCAAAATAAATTAGGGTTTTGATGAATTAAACCTCTAAATTTATATAACTTGATTAAAATAAGATCTATGAATTTGAACTTGAATTTTGAATTTTTTCTTTAAATAAGATCTAAAACAATTAATCCAATTTAAATAGTACACGAGCTCAATTTTAGAATTAAAAATTAGAGTTTTTGTTAAATTAACCTCTAAATTTTTTAAATTAAGCTTGTAAATGTCAATTTGAATTTTAAATTACATAAACACTTAGATCTGAGAACATAAATTGTAATTAAGGGTGTAAAATGTTGGGTTCACCAAAATGTAATTGTGAACAAAAATTAGGGTTTTGACCATTAGATGTATAAAAACCGCTAATTTTGTGGCTTAAAGATTATTACATTCAAAAGAGGGTCACAATCCAATAGATCTAATCACAAACAAGCAAGGATTAGAACTAAGAATTGTGATGTGATTGATTGGATCTCATTTGTGAGTTGAATTGTTGAAATTAGAGTAAAAGTGTTAAAGTTGAAGGTAAAAATGTCGAAACAATAAAATATAGTCGTCGGATTAAGCCATGAACTTGGATCTGATCAATGTAAACAAATTTAGACCTTTTCCTAGAAAGAGCTCCTAAAACACCGAGACCATTTTGCCCACGCCTTGGTCTTCTGAAAGTTTTGCACTCTGATGGGGGATTGATTTGTCACTATAAATATTGCTTATTCTAAAGATTGCAACTCCGTACTTGTTTCCTACACATAGAATGAAGGGGAAATAGGTTGGGAATAGGGGTTTTCTTAAGTCAAACCCTAGTTTAGAAATTAACCTTGAATGAAATATTGCAAATACTAAAATAAATAATGGAAAGATATACCTCAGATTTGCAATGACTGATAATGATGTTTTTCTTCTTGAATGTAACCACATATGTTGTATGAAATGGCATGAACATGAAAAAATCCTAATCACACACACATGCTTGCATATGAATGATGTAATGTTGCTCCACAATGGATAAATGAAGAATATGCAGTCTTGAAGTTTTCTAGGATTACTTGATGATGAATACTTCAATGCTTGAATGATAGATTTCTTGAATGGGTGACATATGATTCTCTTGTTATCCTCCTATATTTTCTTTGTGATGATCAAATGAGAGGTATGGACCTCCTTATATGCTTGCCCATAAAAAAACACCTTAATTTTTTGACATAGGTTGATATGGATATCACAATCCTGATAGCTCATTGTGACCATTAAGAGTTGCAAATTAAGGTACTATTTGAGAGGACCAAGATGCCATGCCTTGTTCCCATTGAGGACCACTATGCCATGCCCTAGTTCTACCCCATTTGAGGGCCAAAATCAAGGGGCCATGTGATGTGTAAAGTGAAAATAAGGCTATATTTGAATGGTATGAATAGAATTAGGTCCTAGTTCAGCTTTAGGACATGAAAACTAAGAGGAGGGCCAAAATGTGGACCAAATTGTAAGGGAGTACAATTTAGGATGCTACAAACATTAACATTTGTATTCTCAAATTGCTTATTTTATGCCTGATCAAGATGTTGAAATAATTTTTATTGCTAATTTACTAAAAGACATTAGGGATAAGCTTCTCTTTGCTGATTTGACTTCCTTTACACAATTGTACGCAGTACTTCATGATCATCAACTTCAAGTTAGTCAATTTGAAACATCTCCTTTGATGGCTCTGGTTGATAAGAATGAAATTTCTCAACAATCTTCAGATAAGTTTAATATAAACAAGAGATACAACAAGGTCAATGACAACATCAATACTCAAGTGCCAGCCATGACATCAGGTGTGGCCCCTTTATCCAAATACTTTAGATAGTAATTCACTCCTCTTTCTGAGTCTTTGCATAGCATAATAACATGATTGATAAATAAAAATATGTTGAAACTTTCTCCTATCAAGTCAATTGATACTTCCAAACCTTTGCCACCTTATCATGATTCCAAATTATTTTGCCAATTTCATCATCAACCCAACCATGATACTGAGAAGTGTTACACCTTAAGGAGTAGAATACAAGATTTTATTGATAACAATGCCATATCTGTAGCAAGTCTAAATGGTAAAGGAAACAATTCCATAGCTCCTCCTAGTCAAAACTGCCAAATATTTACTAATCCTTTATCTTCTCATTCTACTAATGTGGTTGAATCCGAGCCTCTTGCATATTCTCCTGATGACCTTGGTATTGAGTCTAATAATGTGGTAAATCTTGTTGACAAAGCTACACCTCCTAAGGACCTATGCATTACATTTGATCCTACTAAGACTATTACATTGCACCTGATGGCCCACTATATATCACTACGAAGATCAAAGACAAACTCCCATGAGGGGTGCTCATTGATCTAGCGTGTATGGTGAATGTGATCACTGAAGAATATATTTATAATTTACAATTGCATCAAGCAACACATGATAAATTTTATGTAGTGATTAAGGTGTATTATAGTTTCTCTTTCCCTACTATTGGTTATGTTATGCCTTGCATATCTATTTACCCATTAGTCTCCTTCCATCAAAATTTGGGTCCCCTTTTTCTTCTTTCCTTTTCTTTTTGACCTCGGAACTCTAAAGTCCCGGATTCCTGAGGTCCCTTTGTTCTTTTTGGTTTTTGACCTCGGAACTCCGAAGTCCCGGAGTCCCAAGGTCCCTTTGTTCTTTTTGGTTTTTGACCTCGGAACTCCGAAGTCTCGAGGTCCCTTTTTCTTTTCTTTGGTTTTAACCCTTGGAACTCCGGAATCCTAGAGCCATGAGGTTTTGAGTCTTCTCCCTCGGAACTCCGAAGTCCCGAAGTCCTGAGGTGGAGGCTCCTTTTCCTTGCTCTGGAACCTCGGACCCCCGAAGTTCCGGGGTGGGGTGTTTCTTTTCTCGTGTCGAGCTCGGAACCTCGGGACCCCATAGTCCCGAGTTTATGTTTAAAGTGTTTGTACGAACACGCTTGGGATGAGATATAAATAGGGATGATGGACTTTTAAAGTTCATTTGTGCATTCAGAGCTCCTCCTGCCTAGCTCCAACCCATGAACCTCTAGACTTCCAAGCTTTCCTTGGCATTTTCCGGCATTTTGATTCACCAAGTTGGTGAATTTTCTTGCCCATTTTGGTGGTTTCTAGATTAGATTTTCTTTCCTTCTCATTTTTTTTTTGGTTGTTGGTTTTTGTTTTTTTCTTTTGCGTGCCCTATTTTTTGTGCTCGGAAGCCCGGAGTTCCGAGTAGTTGGTTTTCACGTGCTTGGAACCCTGGAACCCTAGAGTTCCATGTGGCTCCTATTTAACCTGACCCCGGAACCCCGAACCCCCAGAGTTCCAGGATTCCCTGTGTATACAACTTAACCCCGAAACCCCAAATTTTTAGGCCTTATTCTCTTGTACCTAGCTCGGGACCCCAAAGTCCTGAAGTAAATCAACTTTTGTGCTTATTATCAAAGACTAAGGATTTATGTTCTGCTTGCAAGTTCGAGTGGTTAGATGGACTCATCCTCCAGCAAAAGAGGCAAAGAAATTGATAGACTCCCAGCCACCATGAAATATCATTATCAAGGACAGGTCTATGTTTCAAAGCTAGATGATCAAGTCAGATGGGTCATGGATACGGGTAAGTGCACCAAGATGGTGAACAAAAAGGGGGGTATAAGTGGCCACTTTTTTCTAAAAGTAGGTAAACCTAAACTTCAAAGAGCTATTTGAAAGTAATGCACTCAAAACTAGGAGTTGAGAAAAGAATAAGAATTGTATTACTCTGAATCTAGTTTCTAAACTACTAATTTTTTAAAAAATTGGATAAGATTAAGAGGGTCAAATCTTTCACGCATGAAAAACTATTCTTGTTTTTTTTAGAAAAATAGAACATAGCTATTTTCGTGCGCTGAACAAAATATATTGTTAGATTTAGTATTTTGCAAAACCCTTTGGTAGGATGATAGGTAAGAGTGAGATCTAGAAGTTTTGTATTTTTTTGTAATTTTTCATTGAGTATTTTATTTTTTATAATTTTTGGAAGTGACCACATCCTGAAACTTTGGTACCTGTTCGTGAACTGGGCATAACTTGCATCAAAATAATAAAAAATGCAACTTTTTTTTTAAAGTGTATAGAATCTAGTGTAGAACAATAATATTTAATTTATTTTGAATTTGGTCAAGTATATCAAAAGTTATTAAAAAATAGTGGACATATGTCTGTGAGGACTATCAAGGCACTGATAAAGAAAATTAAAGTTTACTATGCTAATGTTGTCCAAACCTAGAAAAATTTATATGGTCAGAAAACTAAGAAGATGTGTGAGATTATGGTGGTAATTTTAGAGATACCCACTTGATCATTTGTAAACTTGATGACGATGAAATCAAGAAATCATGGTGGAGGATGAAAAAACGTGTAAAGGAACAAAAGAGGGGGGTAAATGGGCTTGCAAGCCTTATGGTCATTTTCCAACCCTCTTACCAAGCCAAAACCCACATGGGTTTTGAAAAACCAAAAGTACTATTTGCAGTTCTAAATAACCCGTGCGGGTTATGTAAAAGTAGAATTTTTTTTTTTGTTTCACAAAACCCGTACGGGTTATGAAGAACTAAAAACATTTTTTTTGTTTCACAAAACCCGTACGGGTTATGAAGACTCTATAATAATGTATGCTTATAAACTTAGCATTTACTACACATGTTTTAGACATACCTAGATAATATGTGTTTATGTATGTATATATGCATATCTATAGTTATATATACATATATTTATATAGATATATGTATATATGTTTGTATACATGCATGTATCTCTTCTTTTCCTCTCTCTCATCTTACTTCCCCCATCATTGTCTTTGTCTATTCTGAGCCCTGATTATCTTCCTTGAGTTCTATCTCATCTCTCTCCCCCTCACACTTCTCTCTTTTTTGATTCTCTCACCCTTTTCTCCTTCTTGTTATCTCTCTAACTCATGTCTCTCACCCTCTCCTCCTCCTACTCTCTCTCTCTCTCTCTCTCTCTCTCTCTCTCTCTCTCTCTCTCTCTCTCACACACACACACACACACACATTATCCTATCCTATTCTGACCCTCTCCCCCTTCTCTCTCTTTCTCTCCCCCTCCCCCTCCCTCTCCCCCCTCTCCCTCCCCCTTTCATTATCTTAAATCTCTCTTTCTCTCCCTCTCTCTCTCCTATACTCTATCTCTCTCTCCCTCTCCCTCTCTTTATCCTATTCTCCCCATCTCCACCCTCCCTCTCCCTCTCTCCCAATTTCTCCTCTCTCTCTCTCCCCCTCTCTCTCCCTCCCCCTCTCATTATCCTATTCTCTCTCTCTCTCTCTCTCTCTCTCTCTCTCTCTCTCTCTCTCTCTCCCCTTTTCCCAATCTCTCTCTCTCTCTCTCTCTCTCTCTCTCTCTCTCTCTCTCTCTCTCTCTCTCTCTCTCTCTCTCTCTCTCTCTCTCTCTCTCTCTCTCTCTCTCTCCTTTTCCCAATCTCCCTCCCTCTCTCCATCCTCCCTCTCTCCTTCTCCCTCTCCCCCTCTCCTTTTCCCAATCTCCCTCTCTCTCCCTCTCCCCCTCTCCTTTCCCCAATCTCCCTCTCCCTCTCCCTCTCTCCAAATTTCTTCTTTATCTCTCCCCCTCTCCCTCCCCTTCTCCTTATCCTATTCTCTCCCTCTACATATCTCCTATTCTCTCTCTCTCTCTCTCTCTCTCTCTCACTCTCTCTCTCTCTGTCGCTCTCTCTCTCTCTCTCTCTACCTTCCTCTCTCCCTCTCCCCCTCTCATTTTCCAATATTCCTCTCTCTCCCTCTCCCCCTCTCCTTTCCCCAATCTCCCTCTCTCTCCCTCTCTCTCTCCCCCTCTCCTTTTCCCAATCTCCCTCTCTCTCCCTCTCTCTCTCCCCCTCCTTTTCCCAATCTCCCTCTCTCTCCCCTCCCTCCCTCTCTCCCTATCCTCCTCTCCTTTTCCCAATCTCCCTCTCTCTCCCTCTCCCCCTCTCCTTTTCCCAATCTCCCTCTCTCTCTCCCCCTCTCCTTCTCTCCCTCTCTCCCTCTCGTTTTCCCAATCTCCCTCTCTTCCTATATCCTATTCTCTCTCTCTCTCTCTCTCTCTCTCTCTCTCTCTCTCTCTCTCTCTCTCTCTCTCTCTCTCTCTCTCTCTCTCTCTCTCTCTCTCGCTCTCTCTCTCTCCTTTTCCCAATCTCTATCTCTCCCCCTCTCCCCCTCTCCTTTTCCTAGTTCTACATAGCCCGTACAGGTTATGTAGAACTAAGGCCAAAACTTCTAGTTCTACATAACCCGTACAGGTTATGAGAAATTGTTAACGTTGACATATAAGGTTTTCATAACCTGTACGGGTTATGGAAAAATATTTATATATTTTAGTCACAATGGCCTAAAAACCAAC
The DNA here is from genome assembly GCF_030272615.1 of Cryptomeria japonica. Taxonomy (NCBI): domain Eukaryota; kingdom Viridiplantae; phylum Streptophyta; class Pinopsida; order Cupressales; family Cupressaceae; genus Cryptomeria; species Cryptomeria japonica. The sequence continues at coordinate 754,941,452 of NC_081409.1, forward strand.
ATTGCAAGTTATTTGAAGGCCCCACTGCTTTTGCACATGATTTTCTGGGACATTAACAGTCAGGTTTTCATATTCTTTTGTCACTTTTGCTTTGGAATGATTGATTTTGAAGTTATTTTATAATTGTTACTTTAGATAATAACAAAATCATTATCATTTGTTGTTTTTTTGCTTTGGTCATGATTTATTTGTCTTGTATTTTGGTTTTTTTTAAAGTTATTTTATTATTATTACTTTAGATTATAACAAAATGATGATCATTTGTTGTTTTTTTGCTATTTTATTGTGGATTGTCATCATGATGTTATGTGTAGGACAATGGGAAAGAATAAGAGAGGAACAAATGAACAAAGAGAGGCAGCAAAGGAAAGACAAAGGGAGCATATGAAGAGATTACGTGAAGGTACATCATCTAATGCACCTAATGAAAGTGATGAACATTCAACAATTGAAATTGATATGATTAATGCACCAATTCAAATACATGTGATGAATGCACCCAATGAATGCAATGAGCATACACCATTTGAAAATGATTCAGTGAATGCACATGTTAATGAAATTGAAGAAGATATACCATTTGAATTTGATGTGATCAATGCACATAATACACCTAATGAAAATGAAGAGCATGCACCAATTTTAACACCTCTTAGAATAATTCATAGAAAACCAAAGTTCCTAATAGATATTGAAAAAAATATTGTGAAGCCAATGCATGATAAAATTTCCAAAAGAACTTGTAGAAGAACGGTTAAAAGAATTTGGAATAACTATTTTGAAAACTTAAATCAAAGTGGAAGATGCCAATTAGTTGTTGAAATGATTAAAAATCTGAAATTTAGAGAGACAATGAAAATTTTGGGGTTAAGAACATCCAAAAATAATAGTGAAAGAACCATTGCGAGAAATCTTTTTGATGCATACCAAGCCATTGGTTCAAAATCATGCACTAAAGATGCTAATGTTACTCATCATGTCCTCACATCAACCATAATGGGAAAGGAATTTGTAAAATATCATTTAATAAGAAAAACATGCAAGTCATTAAGGATAAGTAGAACCACATTACACTATGCCTTAGAGAGGGGAGAGAAAATTGAGGATCCTAACAATAATTCTCTTTGGGTATTCTCGGGTAGACTCCCAGGCAAGGACAAGGTTGTTGTTGATGCACTAAGAACGTTAATTAAGAAATATTGGCATGACAACACAAGGGTTTCACCTAACCAAAGAGATGTTGTTAGAAGGCGAATTGGAATTAGTAATCGTGAGCCACATCCAAAACACTATTTAGATACAACTCAAACACAATTTTATGAAAGGTTTCTTCAAAGCTTTCGTCAGATTAAAATTAGTCAAAGATTTTTTGAGATGACAAAACCATTTTATGTTAAGATTAATCATGCACGTACTACATGTTGTTGTAGGTTCCATGTTGAATTTTCCATGCATTATGATATTTATCTCTATATCTATTGTACTTTGCACATTAATGAATTTTTTGCAAGAATGTGGTCTACAAGCACCTCCTAAGTCACCGAGAGAATTTATTTCAAGTGCACTATGTAGACGAGATGATGGGTGCATTTACTATAAGATGATGTGTTTGAGAGGTTTTTGTCCTACATGTGGCTATTTGCAATAGTTGCATAGATGCCTACATTTGGATAGCACACGTGAAATTGGTAAGGAACTAGTTTCTATTGGAAAATATAAGTCAGACAGATATGGTAATAAAGATGCAAAAGAATTAAAGAGGTGTGAGTTAGTGAAAAGGGATATATGCGTAGCTGATTTTATGAAGATGTTTCAAAAGAAACTAGTATATGAGTACATAGGTCACACACATAGAGCTAGGTGGTTAGATGAGCAATTCAAGTTGTGCAAGGACACTTTCTCCCTCAGCACTATTGTCTCAGTCATTGATTTTTTTGAGAATTATACACTAAAGATGCAAAATGAAGTATAATCTATGTATAACCACTCTACACAAGTTAAAATTTTTGTACACATGACATTCATGCATGCACATGGTAGCACCGAGGAGGACAGAAAGGTTATAAGAGAATATCACTTCTATATCAGTGATGATCGTACTCATTCCTCAGATTTTGTGCAAGGATGCTTTATAGTCTTCTATGATAGTTTAAGGGAAAGAGATATAAGATACAACCTACACTTAATATGGTCAGACAATTGCACCGCATAATTCAAGAATGCAAGGATGTTCTACTGGTTGACTAGGATGCATGTGACAAGTGGTGTGCAACATTTTTGGAATTTCATTGAGGCAGGGCATGGAAAGGGAGAGCATGATGGTGCGGGAGCATGTGTGAAAAGAGCTCTTAATAGAGAGGAATTGAAGTATGAAGGTGGTTCAATGTTAATAGATGCAAAAACAATTGTGCAATGGTGTAGCTCTATGATGGGACCAGGTAATGCAGGTAAGTCTATGGTTTCTAGATATTTTTGGTTAATAAGTGAATCTAACATTGAAAACTATCTAGATTGTTGTACACTTCCTGGATCAAGTGACGTGCATTCATTTAGAAGTTAAAATGCAACATCACTAGTTATTTATACGAGACATATTGCATGCTTTTTCTCTTTGTGTATACATTTTTTGTGGGATGAATGTGAATCAAAAGAGTGGGTTGACCAATGGTCTTGTAGACCTTTGCAAACCCTAGATACATATCAACTTCCTAGAGCACTACAAATGAACCAGATTGAAGCATCAGTGGATTTTGACCATGTATCAGACATAGTTGAACCAGGTAAAGGGTTGCAATTTTCTACAATTTTAAACTTAATTTATTTGTATTAACTTATATCCTTCTATTAAATGCAAGTCATGTATATGTAGTTATTGCAGATGAGAACAATGAAGAAGGACAAAATTACTTTTTGTGTCATTGTATTGAGGCCAAAAAGAAATTGACTTCTACATTGGTTGATGGAGAGAGTATTGAGTACCCAATAGGATCCGTTGTTGTGATAGGGACATGGCTTAGAAGGTACCATTGTTGTGTCGAGTTGTATTGAGACCTCTTAAACTCATTTATTTAGTAGTCTTTGTATTGATTTTGGCATTATCCTTCTATAAAATGTAGGTACCCTATCAAAAATTCTAATGCCTGGTTGTTTGAGGACTTTGAGACACATAGACATATTCTTCATTACTCAAACCTTCTTGTTGCAACAAATGTAATATCATGGTAGACCTCTTAACAAGGATTTGTGGAAAGTTCGTGAATCAGACCATGAGGCAATACTTGAGACACTAAGGGTTAGAGCTGATCCAGAAGGTTCACTTGATTGATTTTGGGCCATCTAGAAGAATAATTCTACAATATGGTAGAATAATTGTGACAATTTTGTATATATCTTTTGTGAAACGTTGTAACTTTGCTTTTTTGGATGTGCTCTACATGCATATGAGCTGTAATATGCATATGAGCTGTAATGTGCATATGTAGATGCAAAAAAATTTATATAAAAAATATCAATGAGTTGTAATGTGCATATCTAGATGCTAAATTTTGTATAAAAAAACAACAATGAGCTGTAATGTGCATATCTAGATGCTAAGTTTTGTATAAAAAAACAACAACGAGTTGTAATTTGAATATTTAGAAGCAAAATTTTGTAAATATAAACAGTAATGAGCTTGATCGTTTATATAAGATGCCAAATTTTATATATGAAAGTGTCCACGGGGCTGATTTGTAAATTTTGAGAGCTCAAATTTGTACCATTTGATTATAAATACATTTGTAATAAGGTTGTACCATTTGATTATAAATAACTAAGTCTGATGTTGACATATGTTAAATAACTTCCAAATGGGTATTTGAATATGTAATTTTTTTTCCAAGTGTATTGGGAAAGTTTTAAGTTATTATTGAATTACCCGATTTGAAGGGCTCGTAGGAATAGTCTGAATCCAAAATAGGATTTTTTAGGCATCGACAACATGACCCCATAGGTTCAAATGGATTGTCCATAAGTGCCACGGTCTCCAAGTTACGCTACGTCAAAGTTTGACCCTTTTTTCCACTTTGAGCGCTCAAGGGAAAACGTCGCTACGAGGTGGCTCGTAATGATCAGATGTCTTGGGGAGCAAGACAAGGGAACACCTAGCATAAACCCAACCACCTGGATGCTCTTGCGCTAACGGTTTTTTCCCAAGACAAGTAGAAAGAAAGATGCACTATTTTGCCACCTCTCACTGACAGTTTTTTATGGTTTTTGATGTGACAGAAAAAAATCTCACCATAAGAAAATGGAATCGAGTTGCCCAAAACTGAGAGGGGATTTTTTACACAATGACAACATGGCCCATAGGTTTAAACAAATCATCCATAAGTGCCACGGTCTCTGAGTTACGGGATGTCAAAGTTTGACCATTTTTTCCACTTTGAGCGCTCAAGGGAAAACATCGCTACGAGGTGGCTCGTAATGATCAGATATATTGGGGAGTGAGAAAAGGGAAAACCTAGCATAAAATCAACCACTTGGATGTACTCACACTAACGGTTTGTTCCCACAACAAGCAGAATGAAAGATGAACTATTTTGCTACCTCTCACTGACGGTTTTTTACGGTTTTTGATGTGAGAGAAAAAATCTCACCACAAGAAAAAGGAATCGAGTTTCCCAAAACTGAGATAGGATTTTTTAGGTAGTGACAACATGACCCCATAGGTTCAAATGGATCATCCATAAGTGCCACAGTCTCTGAGTTACGGGATGTCAAAGTTTGACCTTTTTTCCACTTTGAGCACTCAAGGGAAAAAATCACTACGAGGTGGCTCGTAACGATCAAATGTCTTGGGGAGAAAGACAAGGGAACACCTAGCATAAACCTGACTACCTGGATGCGCTCACGCTGATGGTTTGTTTCCATGACAAGAAGAATGAAAGATGCACTATTTTGCCACCTCTCACTGACGGTTTTTGATGCGACAGAAAATATCTCACCACAAGAAAATAGAATCGAGTTTCCTGAAACTGAGATAGGATTTTTAGGAAGCGACAAAATGACTCCATAGGTTCAAATGGATCATCCATAAGTGCCACGGGTCTCCAAGTTATAGAACGTCAAAGTTTGACCATTTTTTCCAAATTGAGCGCTCAAGGGAAAACATCGCTACGAGGTGGCTCGTAACGATTGGACATCTTGGGGACTGAGATAAGGGAACACCTAGCATAAACCTGACCACTTGGATTCTCTCGCGCTAACTGTTCATTCCCTTGACAAGTAGAATGAAAGATGCACTATTTTGCGACCTCTCACTGATGATTTTTGACAGTTTTTGATGTGACAAAAAAAATCTCATTACAAGAAAATGGAATCGAGTTGGCCAAAATCTCTTAGTTACGGAACGTCAAAGTTTGACCATTTTTTCCAAATTGAGCGCTCAAGGGAAAACATCGCTACGAGGTGGCTCGTAACGATTGGACATCTTGGGGAGCAAGACAAGGGAACACCTAGCATAAACCTGACCACTTGGATTCTCTCACGCTAGCTGTTCGTTCCCATGACAAGTAGAATGAAAGATGCACTATTTTGCCACCTCTCACTAACGATTTTTGACAGTTTTTGATGCAACAAAAAAAATCTCACCACAAGAAAATGGAATCGAGTTGGCCAAAACTGAGATAGGATTTTTTAGGCAGTGATAACATGACCCCATAGGTTCAAATGGATCATCCATAAGTTCCACCGTCTCCAAGTTACACTACGTCAAAGTTTGACCGTTTTTCCACTTTGAGCGCTCAAGGGAAAACGTCGCTACGAGGTGGCTTGTAATGATCCGACACCTTGGGGAGTGATACAAGGGCACACCTAGTGTAAACCCAACCACCTGGATGTGCTCATGCTGGCAGTTCATTTCCATGACAAGCAAAATGAAAGATGCACTATTTTGTCACCTCTCACTAACAGATTTTGATAGTTTTTGATGTGACAGAAACAATCTCACCATAAGAAAACGGTATCAAGTTTCCAGAAACCAAGAGAGGATTTTTTAGGCAGCGACAACACGGCCCCATAGGTTCACATGGATCATCCATAAGTGCCATAGTCTTTGAGTTACGGGACATCAAAGTTTGGCCATTTTTTCCACTTTGAGCGCTCAAGGGAAAATGTTACTACAAGGTGGCTTGTAATGATTAGACATCTTGGGGAGCCAGACAAGGGTACACCTAGCATAAACCCAATGACCCAGACATACTCGCACTGATGGTTCATTCCCACGACAAGCAAAACAAAAGATGCACTATTTTGTCACCTCTCATTGACAGGTTTTTGACAGTTTTTTATGCAACTTAAAAAATCTCACCACAAGAAAACAGAATCGAGTTGCCCAAAACCGAGATAGGATTTTTTAGGGAGTGACAACATGACCCCATTGGTTCACATGGATCATCCATAAGTGCTTCAACTCTTATTTTATAGGTGATTTGGACGAATAGGTGTGTCTCTTACCCTAAGGCCAACTTGTTATGAAATAAAACTTAAATGAAAACCTTTCCTAAGCTGACTCATCCTTAGATAAATTTCAAATCTACTTTGTGTGCTCAAATATTGTCTTAATTGGTTCTTGAAATGATGAAGTTAACTCCATAAGCATGAGTTTATGAAATAATAACTTCACTCCAATCTCTTCATGCACGAAGGACTCAAAGCAAATTCACTCAATCAAAATACACAATATCAACATTACCGGTATCAGTACTTGGGTATACACAATATGAGCAATAGATAGTTTAAAAGTATACGCCATATGAGTTACAAGTAATGAACAAATTGGATCACATTTCAAGACATATACACAATGAACAAATTGGATCGAATATCAAGTTTCATATATATCAAAATGAACAATAATCGTGTACATATATCAAAAAATGGCATAGATGCCAAACCAATAATAGTTACAAAAATGTGGCATGTTCCATGTCTGTCAAAGTTGATATATACATATACAAATATCGAATATATAAAAAATTGGTCCTTCAATGACCACAACTATAACTATATGTCTCTATCGGTATCTATGACTATGGCAGATCATCAAAATTGAGCCTCTTCAAAGCAGTATGTGGCTCTGCAGGTGGTTGCACAAGGACAATTCAAATGTCGAATCAAATATATTTTCTCAATATAACATCAAAATAACAAAATATTGAAATCTAAATTGTTTGAAGTTGAAATGTTGATTACCTCATCTTTGTCTTCTGCAATTTGGTGAGGCTGAGAATCTGTGGGATGTCCTGAAGGAGGCTATAACTGGTAAAACAACATTAATACATGTTAATGACATATATGTCAAATAACACATAATAACTAAAAATGAATAGACTAAAAAACTAAAGCATATCGAAGCCTCAGATGGAGGTGTTGTGGTCGTAGGAGGCAAAGTCACAGATGAATCAATTACGACCATTTCCTATATCCACGATAAGTGATCCAAAAGAAGTTAACTAGACGGTTTCAACTCCATTGTGCACTTAGGGAAAAGGAGTTGATCTAAGATAGACATGCCTTTTGCCTTGGTCATGTTGGATCCCATAATATACATGTAGGACTTCTACTGAAATGGAATGGTAGAATAACAGTAGGAAGTTTGGAAGGGGTCTATAATAGTTTAAAGACAATCATAAAAGTTAATAACCCAACGTTGTTGACAAACTAGATAAAACAAATATTTTTAAAATATGTAGAAAAAATGCACACCGAAGCCTCGTATAGCTCTCTTGTAACCTTAGGAGGCCTAGTCGAATATGTGCAGCTATTACCATTTCCTGTATGAAAAATGATAACATATGATATAGACATAAAAGGATTTAGTTATTTCGAACAAGCAAGAATGCAATCCAAAGTGAATATGAAGATATCCCTCTTCCCTCTGCTGAACCTCATCGACATCAGGTGCATTCATTAATTTTGTAAACCCCATATGTTTTTGTATATAGAACAAATAAATTAAGTGCATTTATCAATATCTACATATACATCCTTAATCATAATACATTTCAACAATTGAATTTAAATTGTAGTGAATTACCTTCTATCATTTAGGTGTCCGAGAGGATATCTTTTTCTACCTTAGAGTGCTAGAGGATGGCTTTCTCACACGAGGTGTCCTCAACACAGGTGGGGTAAACTAATGGAAAGAAATTAACATAAGGGAAAAGAGCATGTATTTAATATATCACTTAAGTCAAAAATATATAAATCTAAATGGTACCACATAGCTATCTTGGTCAAAGTCAATGGATGAAAGCGTGATATCATCAAGTTGGGACATCTCAGCCACTGATAAGCCCTACAAAATATCAAGTAATGATACATATAATTAACAGAAAATATTTTGAATCCAATGTATTATTATATTTTAACAAATTTATAAATCTTTACCTTTGGTGGTGAAACTACTCATGACTGTGGAGTCAACTGAACAATATGTGGTGTACTCCCACCACCTGTTGCACCTTGCAATGCATTTTATTTATATGTCACTTTAAATTGTTCTAAAATTAAAAATTCATTTATTTTTATAAGATTTAGTCACTTAATTGATAACATGTCATAAACAAAATTAAACGCACCTGTGTCTGATAGAGAGGGTCCAACATATTGAGCAATTCATCGGTGAGGGCCACATCCTCTGCAGTGGAAGCATGGCATCTACTCCCACAATATGTATATGAATGAGATGTCCCACCATCCTCGTCCACGTTAGTGTCTACACCAGAACATACACCTTGGCAGGTGGGCACATATGCTGAATGGGCTAGCTCGTGCCAAATGATGCATGAGGTGCTACTGATGAAGGAGGTGTTGCTGAGGAAGGAGGTGTTGCTGATGAAGGAGGTGTTGTAGGTGCTGGTACATCCTCTACTCCAACCAGCTGTGTGCCATGTTGAACAATGACATCAGTCAATGATGCAGTTGCCTGAAGAGTCTGTAATTCCATAGACTCCTTCAAGGATATAGTGACAGTGACATGAACCATGGGTTTAGGAGTTGTGTGCCTCCTATGTTGTGGGTCTACCACCCTATGGGCCCTAGGTCTATCATGCGCAGAGCCTCTCCCTCTACCTTGAAATTGTCAGATGTCAAAGTAATTCGGGTTCTCGCTAAGGATAAACTCACAATACAACTTTCTCAAAAAATATAGAGGAACCTCCCAATTATTACAAGGTGGTTGGTCAAAGACCATATACCACCTATCCCAAAAATCTTCTTTCAACCTAGCATGAACACACCAATGTATAGGAAACCAGGTCATATTTAGTTCTAGGTTGTTACTGGTAACAGGGTTGGTGAAAAGAGCACATATGTCAGCTTTACCTATGCCCTTTTTCTTCACTTGATCATATAACAAACCATCCACATAAAATTTTTGACATCTATCCCTCCATTAACCCCATTTTGTAAACTCCCTAGATACCTCATTTGCACTATTAGCCATTGTTTCTAGTGTTCTGGCAAGGGTTGAGTGGTGCTCAAGCCTAGAGGTCCTCAACCTATTCACCAATATAGAAATTTGGGCACTATTTTGTGTAAGGCGATTGATGAGATCTTCTTGTTGTTAGGATTCCCACAGATACTGAGAGGGGGGGTGAATCAGTATCTGACCGGTTTGATGATTTTCTTAACTTAAAACATGTAGAACATATTAATATTGTATACCGGTAAACAGAAAGTAATGCAATAAACAGAGATAACAACAACCACATGAAAAACACACCATAACACAGTAGTTTAATGAGGAAACCCGGTGTGGGAAAAACCTTGGTGGGATTTGTGACCCACAATATTCACTTACTGGCCAATAAGAGAATATTACTGCTACAAGAGGGGCCTGCACATGCAGGAAGGCCAAGTTCCTAGAGCTCACTGCTCAATTACACAAATGGGAAGTCTCACTAACTTACAAAATGGATTATATAAATCCAATGTCTTGTACTACTTCAAAATAGCATCTACTATGCCAGATCCAGTACTGGTTTATAGCTCTGCTTCATACATAAAAACTTAACCTATATTTCACATAATAGGTCTGCCTTATTTTTCCTCATTACATTATATTTCTTCCTCTATAATGAACTCTTATATATATGAGACATTTTAAAACTTGCCAAGTCAACTTACAATGATTTTACAATAATTAACAAAATAATTTACAAACAAAATTCCCATCGGCCTCTATGCCAGTATGCTTCCTTTCACTGCCGGTGTCGGTGGTCTGTGTGCCGGTGTAAAGTCTGATCTTGCTAGTGCCGGTGGATTGCCTTGTTGGTGTCATGGGATTGTAAGGTTTCCATCAATGACAAAACCTTCACTCACCTACAATGTCTCATTCAAGTGTGCATTTGCCAACAATCTCCCCCTTTGGCATTGATGGAAACACTCATGAGAAAAATCAAAAAAACTGTCATCCAAAAATGTGTACCAAAAGAATGTGTACTCCCCTGAGTTGATGAGTCATTTTACTAATTATTTTTCTCATTCCACTACTCCCCCTTTGGCATCAATGACAAAGGTTGTCAAAGTGTCAATGAGTGTGGTTTCCTACTTCATCCTTGTAACTGGTTGGTTACAATCTGAAAAAGATCTGCCAAAACTAGATTCAAGCTCTCAATGAACTTTTTGTTGTCTTTTATTGTGGCCTCTATCCTCTGAACTGTACCGGTGAGGTGTTGCATTTGTTCTGTCAGTGTTTTCTGTCCTTGAATCAAGGCATCAGATATTTCTTTCCTCAAGGAGGCGAGGTATTCCAATTTTGGACTGTCTCTATTTTAGATCTTTAGCCTTTCCTTTTATTCTTTCTTTGTCTCTTTCCAACTTTAATAGTTCTTCCTCAAAACATGTTATCTTCTGCTCAAAAACTGATAATGAATCAGATGAATTAATGAAATTGTCAGCTAGTTGATTTATTTCTTCCTGTATCTTGCTAATTTTCTTGTCTATATCAATTTTCAAAAAGTTAGTTTTACATGTATCCCTGTACAAAGTTTTGAATTCCTTCAGTGTGCTACATAGTTTCAGTAGAAGTGTGTCAAATTGCCTTGTACACTTCTTTATTTCTTCGTCAAAGAATTTTTATTTTTCCTTCTCTAATCTCTCCTTGAATGCTTCCTCTTTTATTTGTTCAACTATCATAGTGTTTTCAGTAATATACTTAGACAAAGTGTCAAGTTGACTCAAAGAATCTTTATTATCTACATTACATTTTGGTGCTATCATTTTTAAAATTGGAATGGTATCATCTATTGCCTTGTAAGCCTGTGAGCTACAATTTGTTATCTTCTTTATGGAATCCAAAAGAACTTCTGTTACATTATTTGATGAGCCAATAATCTATATTCCATCGGTGGGAGAAATATCCTTGCTTGTGGTGACCTCTGGTAGGTCAGTTTGTGTTTCCATTTCTTTAAGAAAAGGTTTGTCTTGCTCAGTTGTTGCCGGTGGCACTGACTCAATGTGAACCTGTTGTAGTGATGGAACCTTTTGCTCTGTGTGAGCCTGTTGCTCAGTGTTATCATCTACCAGTTTACCTTCTGTACCATCAGTTACCGGTTGCTCATTAGCCATATCTGTCTTCTCAGTTGTATCCTTATCTACCACAATATTGACCTTTTGAGTATCAATGTCCACTGTGTATAATACCTCAGAGTTGGGATTGGTGTCCTCTTGTGGTATATCCATACTCTCACTATCCGGTTGATTGTCAGTGGTAACTACTGGTGGAGTATTCAGAGGCGGTGGGGATAAGTTATCTTTTATTTTTATGCTAGGTGGTCTACCAACCTTGCCTTTTCCCTTATCTTTATCCTTCTGATATACTTTGATGTGTTTGGGTTTTCTATATTCTTCCTGCTTTTCCTTCTCTACAAGGAATATGTCCCATGCATTTGCAGTTTCCTCTGCAACCTCATTTACTCTACCAACCATAAGTGCTACATGCTGGTGTGTAGTTGAAAATACTGATCGGTTAGCCTCTGAGATCAGATCATCTATCTCTTTTGGTGAGTTGACTGGATAAACAACAAGTAGTTTTTCAATTTTCATTTTCTTATCAAGCTCTACAACAGCTTGCCTTTTTTCTTCAAGTCTTTTAAATAGTTCTATCGGCAATTTATCTACAACTTGTATTAGAAATTTCTTGTAAATGTCCAAGTGTAGAATTACATTGTTTTCAAATTTCTCCTTGTCATCAACTGATAATGAATCATATAATTTATTGATGTTTTTCAGCTATCCATCCTCTATTATTTCATCTAGCAGTTTGTCAATTGGAGCAATGTTTCGTTGAGTCTTCTTCTTGGGTGTTAACTTCTTCTTCTTTGGAGTTATCTTCTTAGCCAGGGGCCTTACTGCCTGTTGTTTCTATCTAGGTTTTCTAGGAGAAGGTGTAGATACTGGTGAAGGTTCTCTTTTCCTCACAACTCTTTTAAATGCAGCTGGCATGTCACTTTCCGAAGAAGTTGCTACTGATGAAAGGTGAGTTTCTAGCTGTAGTGTTTCTAACTCATCTTCAGTGATACCGATTTGTTTAAGTACATCTTCTTTGATAGCCTTTGCTTGCCTAGATCCTCTTCTTACTGTTGCTTCTATCTTCTTTACCCTTTTCTTTGATTGGATTTGACTTTTAATAGTTTCAGCACTACCAAATACCTCTTCTTTTGGTTCCTTAGGTGCTTCCTGAAGGGCTTTTGCATATGTTTCAATTATGTGGTCATCAGTTTCATAACCCATTTCAATAACCCAAATGGTTCTTGGGACAACTGCCTCCATCCAAATCTCATCCTTCTTAATAACAAAGCATATTTCATCTCCAGGCCTTCAATGCCTAAAAGTACTCATTTATATTCTTTTCTCTATTTTCACCCATGTTATTTAGTAAATCAGATAATTGTTTGCCTAACGGTATGTCAAAACCAAGATTCTTATTACTAATACCGGGTACCTATTTTGTTATGTGCAGCATTAAACAGACAAGTAGGTTTCCAAATATAAATGTCCCCTTTTTGTCTTTCTTAATTTTTCCAATATTATCAATAAGCTCATCTTTCAACCATTCACACACATCTATTTTTGCATTATCCTTGATCATATCATGGGCACTCTTTATGCATAGGCTAGAGATTGAGTTTAACCTATTTGCATGTGTGCTTTTGTAGCCTAAAATCATGCTAATGAATCTGACATTGATGTCGGTTACATCATTCACTCTTAAAGATCTCTTGTCAGATGTTGCACCTATTAGGTTGATCACTAGGTCATTTGAGACCTTCTTTGTCTTATCAAGCCTGTTACCGGTGGAAGGTAACCCTGTCGCAACCTTTACTGCCTTTTTAGTAATTTTGTGAACTGAGTCTAACCAGAAGAATTCACCATGAATGCTGCTTAGAACTATCCTTATAACATCCTTAGGGAATTCCAGAATACTGAGGATTTCAATGAATCCTAGGGTTTCAAGTATTTTGTGTTCAGGTTTCACATTACCAAAATCATCACAAATTATATTCTTATACATGCTCTTGATTTCCTCATCACCTAATTCTTCTATGTGACAATGAATGTACATTCTAGGGTCTTCTGCAAAAACTACTCCTTTGGGGATTTGAGAAAATGCACCAACATTATCATCCTTCTTAGCAATTTCAGGAACTAACTAAAAAATGGGTCTAGGGCATTTAATCACTTTGACTACGGTAGGGTTTGCTATGAATTCAGGAATAGATGAAGAAGCCATGATTATAAATACCTTTATCTACCTTAGGAAAGGTTGCTTGATGAATTGCTTTGCTTCTTTGCTCGAAATGTCTTTGCTCTGGAATTTTTGCACTCTTTGAATGTTTGAATGCTCGGTGAAATGAAATTGGAGCCAAAACACTGATTTATAATGTTAATTTTGCCAACCACCACATTTAATGCTTGTCGGTTAAGTAATGACTTAACTTATCTGCCGGTATAGAAGTAATTTCAACTTCTTACCATCAACCGAGGGAATAATAGTATGTTTCACATTTGATTGCTAAACCCAGAAGGAAATTTTCTTCAGCTTGATGAAGACTCTCCTACCGATGGGATGTTACTCTGTTCTATCGGTGGAGGAGCATTCCTATCAACATTTAGTTCTATTTTCCTGGTCCATTGTTTTGAGAATTCATGTTTAACTTCTTCAACTTTTTCTTTACCTTTCAAACTAGGACCTTTGTTATTTACTGGTGAGGAATTTCTTCTACAAAATTTTGCAATATGTCCAATCTTGTTACAAGTATAAAAAGTCACATTATTTTTCTAAATAGCTTTTCCATATCCTATGCCGATTTGTGTTCTACATTGATTAGATAAGTGTCCAAATCTTCCACAAACATAACATCTCACATTCATTTTGCAATTCTCTGAATTGTGACCAACTTTGTTGCATTTAGAACATTGACCAGTGGGTGTATTGGTATTCTGATAATTTCTAGATCTACATTGATTTTCTCTATGACCATACTTGTTATAGTTAAAGCATTTTCCATTGAATTTATAAGCAGTAGGTTGTCTTACCGGTTTGCCATGATCCTGTGTGTTTGCAGTACGAGAGCTTTCACCAGCTTCAAAGCCAAGACCATTAGTGTCACCATTAGGTTTCTGATTCTTCAACAAGTCACCAAGCTCTTCTGAGCTTTTCTTGAATTTTTCTTTATGTTGATTTGTAGCAACCAGTTCTCCTTCCAAGATACCTTTTTGTCTCATGAGTTCATTTGAGTCATTTTGTGCATGCATCAAATCTGTCTTCAACATATAATTTTCATAACTAAGTCTTGTGATTTCATTTGTAGCATCATTCAGTCTTCTAGTCAGGTCTTCTTCATTCTTCTTTCTATCTTCAATTTCTTTACAAAATCTCATAGTCATATCCTGCATCTCATTCTTTGTTGTCACGTTTTCTTGTTTTAGCTTATTCATCAGATCACTAAGAGTTTCCTTTTCATCATTCTCATTTTGTATTTTTTCACAAAGTTCTCTTCTCTTGTTTCTTGTAATGGTAATATTTTCTTGAAGTGCTTGAATAATATCTTGTGCAGCCTTTAGATCATCTTCAAGTTTCATATTTTTCAATTTTTCTGCATCATAGTCTGAGAGAGCTGCTTCTAATTGCTTCATCAAGTTTCCGAACTCTACCGATGTCAAGATCTTCCTCAAGCTATTAGGCTTCTGAAAATAGAGGACCAAGCTCTGATACCAATTGTTAGGATTCCCACAGATACTGAGAGGGGGGGGCTGAATCAGTATCTGACCGGTTTGATGATTTTCTTAACTTAAAACATGTAGAACATATTAATATTGTATACCGGTAAATAGAACGTAATGCAATAAACAAAGATAACAACAACCACATGAAAAATACACCATACCACAGTAGTTTAACAAGGAAACCCAGTGTGGGAAAAACCTCAGTGGGATTTGTGACCCTCAATATTCACTTACTAGCTAATAAGAGAATATTACTGCTACAAGAGGGGCCTACACATGCAGGAAGGCCAAGTGCCTAGAGCTCATTGCTCAATTACAAAAATGGGAAGTCTCACTAACTTACAAAATGGATTATATAAATCCAATGTCTTGTACTGCTTCAAAATAACATCTACTATACCAGATCTAGTACCGGTTTATAGCTCTGCTTCATAGATAAACCCTTAACCTATATTTTGCATAATAGGTCTACCTTATTTTTCCTCATTACATTCTATTTCTTCCTCTATAATGAACTCTTATATATATGAGTCATTTTTCAACTTGCCAAGTCAGCTTATAATGATTTTACAATAATTAACAAAATAATTTACAAACAAAATTCCTGTCGGCCTCTATGTCGGTATGCTTCCTTTCACTGCCGATGTCGGTGGTCTATGTGCCGATGTAAAGTCTGATCTTGCTAGTGCCAGTGGATTACCTTGCTAGTGTCATAGGATTGTAAGGTTGCCATCAATGACAAAACCTTCAATCACCTATAATGTCTCATTGGAGTGTGCATTTGCCAACACTTGTGTGGCATCTACATGATCTAATGGAGGACGTGGAGGGTTTTGGGGTGGTGGTGGTTGTTGAGGAGCAGCATTTTCAGGATTTTGAGGGTTTTCTTTATGCTCTTATGCAATGTTAATAGGGTTTTCTTGTGTTGCTTGTGCAGGAGGAGGTCTTTGTTGTCTATTTCATTTTTGGGGATTGCTTGAAGAATCTGGCATCAAATTAATAAAAACAAAACTTAAATCAATTAAAAAACCCTAATTTTATTAAAATGCAAAGAAAAATAATCAAACAAATCAAATCTTACCTATTCGACGGGGTGCCATTTTTGAAAATTGCTCTCGATGTTGGGAAAATAAAAAATAGTTGCAAACCCGTGCAGGTTCTATGCTTTTTTGGCTTCTCCTTGCTGTTGTTCCATGGGTTTTAGCATTGAAAATGGCCAAAACCCATGGCCTACACAAAAGAAATATGTTTCTCAAAACCCGTATGGGTTTTCAAAAACTTTAAATTTTTTTATTTAAAAAAAATGTTCCTCAAAACCCATACGGGTTTTGAGGAACTTCAAATCAGTCTCAATGTCGAGTAAAGATCCAATAGATGTTTTTGCGTAAACTGTGAGCAAACAATCCAAGGTCCTTACTAGTCAGAATGTGAAAAATAAAATAATTTTAAAAATTATCACAAATTGAGGGAAATCACTTGACAGTCAGGATCTAAACATCATTTTGTATCACATGTCCAACTTTCACCTGAACCCAGTTCATACTTTGTCATATTTTAAACTTTCAATTTTTTGTGTCTGTTGCTCCCAAATGATTAATATATCTAATTTAAGGATTCATCATGAGGTGTAAATAATTGTGTGGACCTTTTCCCTTTCATTGACACGTGTTTTGAATTTCAAGACCTAACTCCCTACCGTTTGAAAGTTATGTCATTTTTCTCCAGCCAAAGCAATAAATTTAAAATATTTAAATTATTTTAATATGTCTGGTCATTTGCGATAAAAAGTTGTTTAAAAATATCAAGTGCATTCTTCCTTGATTCCTCTCAGTGGTCAATGGTTTCCAAGATGTACTCAATTGTTCATTGAAGCGGAAGGTTAGAAATGCTCACTTTTTGAGAATTTCTAACCCATATTTCTAATCTATCACCAAAAAAAGGTTAGGAATACTCAAAAAATGAGCATTTCTAACCTCATTTCTTAACCTTGCGGGTCCCACTTTGTCAAGAGGTTAGAAATGCTCAGAAAGTGAGCATTCTTAACCTCTTTCATAAGAGTTTAAAAACAAGGAGCTTCAAACAACACGTTATGAACATTCATCAATTCGTTGAAGGTAAATGATTTCACTAGATGTTGAAATTGTTGCTGCTTGGAATGATTGATCTAAAGAATATAGAGGCGTAGCTGCTGTTTTGAGGAAATGTACATAAATTGTTTTGGGAGATCACCATAGTCCACATGATAATGCAACCATAAACAGGGCATTTACTCTTTGACACGTCACCACAAAGGAGGAGTATGCAAACCATGGCAGCCCAAACAACGCATGTGAATTATTTGACCAAATCACATGGCAGATTTGAAGGCATCATGGGAGCATAGGGAATGCACAGGCATGCCAACGGTTTGACAGAATTCCTCAAAGAAACATCATCTCGTGGCATGTTTTGATCACATAAATGTGGTCTCATGAAACGCGATGATTGCAAGATATCCACAAAATGGATTTTTGAAACGGGGTATTACATCCATCAAAGCATAGCAACGCACATGAAAATTGTTTGATTGAAAGCCTCAAATTGATGTCATCTCACTACATGACATGTTTGACAAAATGTCATATGCTACAGATTGTGGAGGCAACATTATTTCTTTGTAGCTATTTGAAAGAATCACCATAGACATAAATGCAAACCGTGGAGCAAAGTCAAGGCAAGTAAATTGTTTAACAGGATTCCTCAAAGCGATGTTATCTATTGAAATATGATGGTTGCAGGATAAGATGTAATGTGTTAAGAAATGCTTTAGAAAATATCAACCAAACACTCTTGGTAGCACTAGGCCAAATTCCATAACCCAGACTTTGCTGGAAATACATGTGAAATATGGAAGCACAACCATCTCATGACGTGGAATAATTCAAGAGTAGAAATGAAGCAGTGAATTGTTTGACAGTTGCCTCAAATAAATATGGTTTCAAGAATGCCATGATTGCAAAGTATACACAAGATAAATTTGTTAAAAAGGCTTTGCAACAGGGTATAATATCCATCAAAGGACAATTCTAATGTTGTGATAGGCATGAATTTTGCAAGCTTAGAAGAGGAATACGAAACGTGGAAGTCCAAACAATGCATGTGAACTGTTTTGGCAAGTTTGAGGGTAGCGTGGAAGTATTGATAGCACATGAAAACTGTTTGATAGACTCCCTCAAAGAAATATGGTCTCATCCATGCATGAAAACTATTCATAGGCGTTAACTCCAGTAGGTGAACTGTTTGACATAATTCTTCAAGGATATGTTGCTGATCGTGGAAAACGTGGATGCATAGACTAATGCAATGAATTATTTGATAGAATGTCTCAAGGAAAGGTTACTTCATGAGTATGATATGCACTACAATGGATGCATCTAAAATGCTTTAGAAACATTCAAGTGAATTCAAATTGTAGGTATAAAGCCAAAATTACACTTCTTATACTCTGGCAGCATGCAAGTAGAATGTGAATGCAGTAATAAGGTGAGTGAATTGTTTGACATAACACCACAAAGAAATACAATCTTGTTGCATGCCATGATCATAGGGATTCTCTCAAAATGAATTTTATAAAAGTTTTAAAAGCATCCAAGCAATGTGAGTGGCAGGTGCAAAGCTGCATTCTACAATTCGTGCTCTACTTGAGACATATGCGAAATATGCAACCATTGACATCACACCTAAATTGTTTTGACAAAATACCTCAGAGATATGCCAGCTCAAGCAATGCAATGATTACAAAATCATCACAAAATAGACTTGGCAAGGAAACTCTCAAAAGTTTTGATAAAATGAAGTTGCATCATAGATTTTATTTAGCCCTAGCAAACTATATCCAAGAAAAGGGTGTGATGTTGAAAAATATGTTGTTTGTTGTTTGTTGCTTGCTTTACCTCGAAGCCAAATTGAGTTTATATGGTTTAGATGAAATCTTGGATACTCTTATTATAGATTTGTTTGATGAGCATGAAGCTACATTATGTTGGAAATCTTCAATGACAAAATAACTTGACTTTGGAAAAGATTCTACAGAGAGGATTCATTAATATTTAACTTTGTGATGAAAAATGGTGAAGATGAGATTTTTTATGAAGTCATTCCCACATAAAATTGAAGTAATATATCTCAATTATAGGTATATGAATCACAATATGATTTATTTTATGTAAACATGAGAGCATGTGATGGATTACAAGGTCCAATATATTCGCAAAATACGATGTGTACTCAAAAGATTTGTTCTTTTTGGTGTTGCCTCTTTAAGAGTCATAAAGTATGGAGCTATTGTGGGAGGGAGAAAGAAGTGAATACTCTAGTTCCAATAGAAGTGAGCTTAATTCAAATGCATCATCACCGAATGGTCAAGGTGGCAATCAAGTTGGGCATGATTGGATTGATCATGTCTTTTACAAGCCTTACATGTTATTTTATTCAAGGAAAAAGGTACTTAGCAAATGCAGTTAGAATGTATGATTCGAGCATGTATTGGAAAAAGACATAATGGTCATCTTAACAAATCAAGTAACTTGCACTTTCTTTATTGGTTTTAGGTTACCATTTTGGTAAAGGTGACTTTTTGTCACTCATTGTAACTAAAGGTTAGGAAGTCGACTTTTTCTGTGCATAAGTGTGTAAGTAATTAACTCTTTTAAATTCATGCAGAAAAGAGTTAGTTATTAACCCAGGATTAAAGTTAGTTACTAAGGTGGTTATTCCAGGAAGCCTATAAATACAAGGCTATTTGTAATGTAAAGGGGAGGAATTTTTACAGAGGGGAATACTCTACTGGAATTCCAGGAGAAACTTGTAATGACATTTTGATTTGCACTATGTATAGAAAGGATTTTGGACTTGTATATTTCCAAAAGGATAATGAAGAATGCGTCTTAGTTCGTGTGTTCTAAATGTATTCATGTGTTATCATTGTTGATTTCTCATACGTCAAATTGGTAGTCTTTTTATGCATATGTGATTTGTACAATTGATGTGATGATGCACAAACAACCTTTGGTATCTCAGTTTCAATGTGTTGAAGTATCGTATCTCTCCGTATGTTGAGATTTGGCATTCTTCTTTATTGTCATCTCATGGCTAAGCATATTACCTTATAAACTCCCCTTGTAATTTGTTGCTAATGTTGGGAAATCTTAGTTGATGGTCATATGTCTATTGTTGGGGTTTCTATCTTTATTCCTCTTTAGTTTTATGTTTTCTTCTTTATGTACTTTCAGGTTAAAAGTACACAAAATCCAAAAAACCCCTATCATACTAGGAAGCTACCCCTCTCAAATGCAGAGGAAGATCATGATTCACGGAATGATCTCTCCAACTATTGGAACGTTTGTCACTGCTCATTGGGCAAATAGGGTCAGTTTCAGGTAAATGATCACAGAGACAAATCTATTTATGAACAAGGAATAGTACCACTTGCCAAAGTTCTCCCACCGAGGATAGCTATAGGGCAGACTGTAGGAGAGGGTACCCAAGAGCAAGAGGAAGATATAGAAATTACTGAGGATATACCTACTAAGCCACCTTCAACAAAGGCCACACATGCTCCAAGCACCAACATCCTTGCACCACCACCAACTAGTACTCTCGCAGGATAGCCTCGAGTGCAAGGCTTCAGGTCTACCACTGAAGGAGTAAAAGTTAGAAACATCGAGTTGGATTCAGATCAGGAGGAAGAAGATCTTGAGAAACAATGACCGTTGGAAGGTGAGAAAGAAGGGGATGAGGAAGAGAACCTATTGAATGAAAGATTAGTTCTAACCCCTCAAGATCAAGAGGTCCTCCTCAAGGACATAGCAACTAGGCAAGGTGAAATAGAGGTAGATGATAAAGAGATGGCATTCAATGAAGAGGTCAGTGGAAAATTGAGTGAATTACATAAGCAATGGGATCTCCAAATCAACCTAGCCCGCCAACTTACCTCACCTCAAGATCCCGGGCAAACAAAGGCAGAGGAAAGAAATGAAGGAGAGGAGCAAGCGAACGTCCTTGTTATAACTACAAACATAGTATCACATCAAGGTGATAAGGATGAAAATATACCGCAATGGCTTGAGTTCACTTTTGAGAAGAAAAAGAGAAAAGTAGAGCTTCCCAAGATCACTTTACAACAAGTAATCACTGAGGAGCCATCGAAGGTTAAGAAGCTAAAAACCATTCATCATTTATCAAAAAAGGACTCTGGTGAAGTGATTGTAGATGTGGCAGTTCCACTCCAAGTTGAGGGACAAGCTTCTCCCAAGTATCAAATATCCCAGGTAAATTTGGGTAGACAAACCAATTGGGGAGAGCTATATACTTTGGAGCTAGCTACAAGTGTTGTTAGGGGGCATGTAGAAAAGGAGCATACTTCAAACATGGAGCTCAAAGTGCAACTAGGGCAGTACAAGCAGCTCCTGATTGAAATGAGCAAACCTCTAGAATCTTCTAGAGCTGATGGCGTACCTTCAACCTCATCACTGCTCGAGGGAGAAGTAAAGGCTCTAGTGGAGGTGAGACGAGTGGCTGCTGCAACCAAATCATGGACCTGAATGAATGCAGCTAAGATTAGGTTGTTCTTGCAAAGTATGGTGGAGATATATCATAAGGCGGTACAGGCAAGCGGAGCTTTGGCTTCCTGTTCCATGCAATGGGAACATAAGTCAAACATTTTCAATAAATAGTTCTGAGTTTTGAAAAAGAGATTGCAGCGAGGGGAAGAGACGGTAATGGAGGAAGACCTCTTAGGAGGTGACAACTATAAAAACTTACACTCCTATGTATACATTTTGGAGCTGAAGATTGAAATGCTTCAGTAGTATATCAAGGATATGACGGAGATATGATGGAGATTCAGGACCCTCTCCTCAGGGAAATTTTGTCATATGAGAGTTTTGTAAACAATATGCTAGGACCCTTTGGCCTCAGATTAGCTGATACAGGAATAATGGAGCAGCAACAAGTTTTGGATCATTGGGATGCATATGAGGTGCAACACCTAGGACCCTCAGCCCAGTTTGATGTCACCCTTATGAACAGGTACACATATCTAATTACTCAATGTCAGGAGGTGGCAAGCATAGTGAAGGAGTTAGAGGAGGGGTGAACGCATGCAGATGAAGTTTTGAAGAAATATAAATTTAGAGTTAAGCATGTTGCATGTATAGTTGATAATTATAGAGCTTTTACCGAGAAATAAGGGATAAACGCATAATTGCTAAAGATGGAAAAGCTTTTTCATAAATCCTTAATCTTGTATTTTTAGCTGCAGCTCCTACTCAAGTTCCAATTTTGAGAGAAACTTTGCATGTCTACAAAAAATGTGGCTCACCTAGCAAGGTCTTCGTAGTGCTCATGCAGTCCCCATTTCGCAGTTGTTAAGTGGAGTGTCAAGGTAGAAACTTGCAAGTTAACTACAACTCCTAGTTTTAGTTCTTAATTTAGGTTAGGGTTATTTCCTAGATAGTAGGGCAGAGAACTTCTATAAATTGAGAAGTTGGATTCATTTGTAAGGGTCCCAAATTGACGATTTGTGGCCCACTTAGAGATTTTAGAATATTTTGGAGATTGAGTTTGAGTTATTTTTGTTAAACATTCATTGAAATCAATATGAGAAGCAACTTGTGGAATGCCTGATCTACGTCTATGTTCTACTAAATTCTTTTGTGTAATCTGGTAACGTCTATTATTTGGAGTTAGTAACATGGTTTAAATATTTTTGTTTATCACTTTATAAATCATATTGTGCATGCCAGTGGTGTATGAGAATGATTGTGATAAGCCATATTGTTGATGATTTTGTTTTAATAAATCTGTGAAATTGATGATTTTGTAGGTTTCCTGGAGGTCCGTTGTTGAATACTAACTTGGATAATATTTGATAATTTCTTGGATTGCAGGGAACTAATTGAGTAGTTCATTAAGTTGTTATTATATTGGTTTTAATTATTATTTTCTTGTTCCCCTTTACGCTTCACATTTTATTTCCCAAAGAATCTTAAACCATAAAAAATACAAAAAAAGAAAGGAAGTGCAGTTATCCATAATCAGCGAGATCTAGTCTTACCAGCAGGCCCCTTGATAGGTACAACCATATCAATCGTTGGGTTGCCCATCACCATTGAGACCCAACTATAGAGACCTTGGAGGAGTGAGTTTTCCCAAAATCGTTACTTTTCAGGAGAGGTGGTGAGTGTTCACATTGGCTACCTGACTATTAGCGGGTGTGTCAAAACAGTCGTCAATAGGTTCTATGAATCTTTCCATTAAGGTTGGAACTAAGTACTTAGATGTCATTTTTGCTATTATTCCTACATCAGATCAATTTCGTGCAAAGTTGGGACATCCTTGGCTCTCTTCCATAAAAAATATCCCTTCTACTATTCATAAATGTCTCAAATTCCCTCATAATGACAAAATCATCGCAATCAATCATAACATGTCATCCCATGGTGAGGCATGGATATTTTAATCTTGATTATTTTGGCCTAAATAATTTGATCCTCTTAAACCTCGAAGTGATTCTCTCATTCAATCTTACCAGAAGTGGAAGAATGAGATTATCTTATCTTTGAGTAAGCCTAGAGATCCTAGACCTATTTTTCCTCCTCATGATGGACTTGCTCTCCTTCCTATACTTTCTATTCCTCCTATATATGTTGTAGTTCCACCTCCTACATCTTACAAAGGGAAGTGCTTGGCATCTCCTATTAGTCAATGTAGTAGACATTCTCCCAATCCTCCTCCTTGAAAGGAAGAGAATAAGCCTATGTCTATTGATCCCAAACCTTCACAACCCTTAGCTAAAACTAAAAGAAACCATTGTACGAGAGAATATCGATGGGGATGTTGTGCTAAGGCTCGTGAATTTGCTTCTGAACCCATTTCCTCCCAGAAGACACCAAATTTTGACCTGGTCCAATTTGTCTAGCCTTGACCTAACCCTAGGGAGGAAGTTCAACCTAAATCATCAAGATTAAAAATTCTTAAAAGAGATGATGGTTCATGTTCTATTTGTATTAAATCTCCTATTTTTATCAATCTTGATGAAGAAATGGATGAAAATGATGTTTGTGCTAACAATGTCGATGTTAATTATTCTAATAATGAATATGAGCTTACTGATGTTGATAATAATTTATCTAAACAATTGTAAAAAGCGTTAATCCTAGCTCTTAGTGACAAACAAAGTGACTCATCATTAGAGGATGGTCTTTACTTGGAACTTGCAGTAGCTCCATCTACCATGCTCAAAGTTGCTCCTCTTACATCTTTTCCACCTTCCCAAAATAATGTTTAGCAAGATTGGGAAGTGGATGATTTTCTTGATTAGCTTCATTTGTGTTGTATATTCTCTCTCTCCTCTCTTGCTTGTTCGTAATATGTTTCCCTCATGATGTGTTTTTCTATTATGTTAGGTTCTCTTTGGATGACCCCTATCACTTCATTTGTGCAAGGTAATAAAGAGGCCAAATATGTTGTGACATTCTTCTATTTGTTGTCCCTTGTGTTGTCTACTTGGGGATGATGCAAAGTCTTGAGATCTCTTTTGGTATCTTCCATTTTGACTCAAAAGACACATGTTCCCTTCTTTCATTGTGCTTGTGGTTCCACTACCTTTGGGGGATGAGATCAATTCAATACAAATTTTTCATGAAATACATTATTTATCAGAAGAGCATACAGACCTTGGAGTTAGTGGTTCCCTTATGTGTTTTATATTTTGTGACCATTATCCTTTGATTTGTCCTTCCTTAGGGGAATATCATTGTAGTAACATGGTTGTTTGTTGGATGCATTCTACCTTAAAGGAATTTCTCTCGCTAAGGCATATGCAATCACTTTAATGTGGGGGTATACACTTCGCTTAATGTTTCACTTTATGCACACACTATCACATGACTCCATACTCAAGTTACTTTGCAAAATGAGCCTTTTTCTTTGTAATTTGGTACTCTTTTTTTTCATGACTCATAGTAAGTGAACCTTACTAGGCTAGCAGTCATGATTCCCTCTTTTAGATGTCCCTTTTATCTTCATGTTCAAGTAGTAAGATCCTAAAGTCCCTTGGGGGCTTGGTGTATCTTGCCTCTTTGATGACTTGATGAAAGATTTTCAATGTAAACTTTTGTACTTTATCGTGAGTATTCTCAATATCATACACCCACTAAAGTGGGGGCTAAATGTAGCATCCTAAATTGTACTCCCTTACAACTTTGTCCTCATTTGGGCCCTCAACTTGGCATTCATCCCCTGAGGCATGATGGGAGCCTTGATTCTACTCACACCATGCACAGAACTCAATATTCTCATCACCTGCACTTTCTCTCCCAAAATCCCAAGTCCCTAATTGGCTAGGACTAGGGTGCACACTCCCCAGCCCTCTCATTTTGGGGCCTCTCAATGGCAACTTGAAATGGGTAGGAACCTGGATCCCATGTCAACTCATGTCAAAAAAATAAAAAAAATTTCGACAAAGCATGTATAAAAGGAGGTCTATTGGGCTCATTTTGACATCTAGTTGTTGATCACGCATTCATATCAAGAAATTATAATTTGAATTCAATATCTCAAGTGAGAAAGCAATCAATCTTATTTCAAGCATTAGAGCAGAAGTAAATTCAAGATTCAAGCTTTGGAGATGACATTCATGTTCTATGTTTTATGAAAACTATCTGCATGAAACCCCAATCCCTTGTGAACACAAATAAAACTTCAGAAAAAGGTATAACATTTGTGTTTTAGATATTTTTAGCATTTCCCTCAAAAGGAAATTATTTCCGTTACAGTACTTCATTTACATTTCAATTCTATTTCATGGTTAATTCCAAAACCAGGATTTGACCTAAGGAAAACCCCTATTCCCAACCACTTTCCATTATATACTATATGCAAGAACAGGTACAGAGATATAATTTTTAGGATCAACATTATTCATAAAGATGAACAAGATCCCCTTTGGACGGTGAAAATTTTGGAGGACTAGGTCACTAGAGTGACAGACATTCTAGTCCCTACAATTCAGGATGACCTTCTATGAATAGATCCGAACATTCACATATTGCCCATATCCAAGTTTGTGGCTCTATTTGTTGACTGTAGCTCACCATTTATGCATAATAGCTTCAATTTACACACATTTACTCTAATTTCAGAATTATTAATCAAATCAATTCAATTTAAAGGGAAAGAAGAGACACATCTAAACCCCTGGAATGTGATTAGAATCTTGGTCTTTTAGACTTAGATCTATCAAATTCTATCTTTCCCTAATGTAATTGGTCCCTAAGAAAAATTAGTGGTTTTATTACCATAATAGTGGAAACCCTAATTACTCCCTCCCTCCTTGTGTGAATGATGCTAACATGGCTAATTCTATTAATGATAGTTTTACACTTGTCCACCAACCCTTCACATTTCTAATTTGGAGAAGCTTGTTTTTTTAGGAAAAGGATTGTGTTTCTCAAGTCACCTTCTATAATAATATGGTATTACTTGCGTTCATTAATGATATTAGACCATAATAAGCGGTAGCCACCTTAGCAAAGATCAAGGTTTGTACTCCCAAATTGGTCAAATAAGCCAAAATGACATTGTCTTTCATGTCCCAAACAACACCACCCCCACCCACCCGACTTGGGTTCCCTTTGGATGAGTTATCGAAGTTTAATTGGGTTGGAGGGAGTTTGATTGACACTTTTAAGATCATTAACTAGAGGGGTTTGGATCATTGGCCAATTAAATTTTTGGTAACTTCTTTTAGAGTTTCTAAGAATCCAGCTTTTAAGATACAACTCATGTGGCTTCAAGACTCTTCATTTTAGGATTTAATGGTCCAATGGCAGAGGCATGGTAGTCATACCTATAGTACAACTATGTTTTCCTTTGCTAAAAAAATGCATTTTGTTAAATATCAACTCAAAATGTGGGATAGGTAGAGCTTTTGTAACCTTCATGCTACGTAGAGGACTATTCGAGTGCACTTGGATGATATCACCAACCAAATTGGGATTATGGATTCACCGAGGACTTGGGTAGAGCTGAGTCTCAGGTTGTGAGGGAGTTAGAGGAGTGGGAACTCCATGAGCAATTGTTTTGGAAGCAAAAGGCATAGATTAATTGGCTCCAGGAAGGTGATAGGAGCACAAATTTTTTCCATAATTCTATTAAATCTTGTAGGAATGGGAGTTATATTGCCTCTTTAATTAACTTAGTAGGAATTCAATTGACATCTCTATAGGAGATCTCTTGTGAGGCTACATAGTTCTATTATTCTTTTTTTAACTAAAGATTCCTCTCCTTCTCAAGATGAAGAGAATTTGATTATGACCTATATTCCTTCTTTAGTCACCAATGAGATGAATGAAGGTCTCATCTGCCTAATCTCTCTATCAAAATTTGAAGAGGTAGTTTTTGGGATGATTAAAGGAAAATCACCTAGTCTGAATGGATTCTTCATAGAGTTTTTGAATTTTGGAATATTATTAAATTGGATTTGTTGGACATGATTCAAGAGTTTCAATGTAGCAAACAAATTCTTTGATCCTTGAATACTACTTTTCTTGTTCTTATTCCAAAGAAAGAAGGAGCCAATGTTTTAGATTCCCTTACGCTTGTAGCTCTTTGTAATGTGGTGTATCAAATAATTGCTAAATTGATTATGGAGAGGCTCAAAATTTGTCTTCCATATTTGATCTCAAATGAGCAGGGAGGTTTTTTTGCAGGGAGACAAATTCTTGATGGGGTGGTGGTTTCTATTGAAGCTATTCACTTTATGAAAGTGACTAAGGAAAAATCCATGTTCCTCAAACTTGATATGGCCAAGACCTATGATAGGGTTAAGTGGAAATTCTTGCAAAAAATATCTTAGCCTTTGGATTTAGTAATGAGTGGGATAGCTAGACAATAAGTTGTTTTACTTCTTCATCCTTCTCAATCATTATTAATAGCGAGCCTTATGAATTATTTGGGACATCTAGGGGCCTTTTCCAAGAGGGCCCTTTATCCCCCTATTCATTTATTATTTATGGCTCATTGATGGCTCTCTACTGCTACCAAAGTAAATCTTCTTCAATTGATGATGCAAGATCTCCATATTTATAGGTATTTTCTTGAAATGGTTCTTGTGTATTTCCTCAAGGAATTTGATGCTCTTTCATGCCAATTCCTTTGGAGTGGTAATTTTCTTGCTTCTAAGTGGAGCTTAGTTAAGTGGGAGTCTGTGTGTTGCCTAAAGAAAGAGGGAGGTCTTGTTATTTGGTCAGCAATATTGAATGCTCAAGTCTTAGAAGCCAAATTCTATTGTCAATGGTGCACCAATTAGGATCAGGTTTGGGCTCGAGTTCTAACACAGAAGTATTTGAGTGGGGTTAGAATTTTAGA
Source organism: Cryptomeria japonica (assembly GCF_030272615.1). NCBI lineage: Eukaryota > Viridiplantae > Streptophyta > Pinopsida > Cupressales > Cupressaceae > Cryptomeria > Cryptomeria japonica. The sequence goes on from NC_081409.1 coordinate 754,970,135, forward strand.
TGTTCCTTGATGTCACTTGGAGGGAAAGGAATATGTGATTTGGAATTCTCTAGAGATTGAGGTTCATCTTATTAAAAAGGGTTAATTTGGATCTATATAAGGGTTCAGAAGGTCATTTTTGGATTGATTCATGGGATGGTACTCCACCAATCCTATCCATATATCCACACTTACAACCCCTTTGTGATAGTTTTATTGCAACAGGCAGCAACCTAGTAGAAAATTATAAGACTACTCAAAATTATGGATAGGCTACTGGTTGTTGATGAAAGGATCCCATGAATGGCCACCAAGTGGATTGGACGAGGCTTGACAAGAGTAATCTCAAATTCTTGCTTCTTGAGAGTGCAATTTGTCATTAGGGAAAAATATTTTGTCCTAGGGTAGGGATTCAACTAGAAAGTACTATGTTGTTGTGGGGTACTTGGAGCTTGACAAGAAATTGTTTTGAAGTATTGCGGTTCCCTAGGGGAAATAGGTGTGGAACAAATTTTCTTGGCCTAAATGAATTTTTTTTATGTGGACAGGGGTTCAAAACAAATGTCTTAGGATAATTTGTGTAAGACGAGCTTCTATGGACCTTCTATGTGTGTGTTGTGTCATAAGAGTGAAGAGTATATTCCTCATCTTTTATTTTAGTTATATTTCTCTATGATATTTGGCACCTTTGATGGGGAGTTTAGAATCAGACCTACTAGGATCTCTCCACATTGGCTGTGTTTTGGGACTACTAGGGTAAGCCTCTAGTTTGGACTTCTTTTCTTAAGGTTGACTGGTTTCTTGGATCCTCCTTCATTATTTAGCATAGAATAATTGGTTGGAAACAAATTGATGGATATTTTGGGATGATAGAATGGTTGCTCGTCATTTGTCGTGGAAAATTATTCATACTCTTCATGAGAGTGTATTTTCAAGGTGTGATATTGTTGAAGGTGTGTGTTGGATTGGTTGAATGAACCATAATACTGAGAGATGGGGGTGAATCAATATTCCCATATATTCTAAAATTTTCACAATTACTTATCCTTTGCTGATATATCAGTATTATCAATTAAGCTCATCAACATGAAATAACAAATGCACAATAAGAAAGAAACACAAACAAAAAAGGAACACTGGATTTTATACATGGAAAACCCAAATGGGAAAAACCACAGAGAGTGTTAACTCTCAAGATAATATAACTAGTTATAAGGTGTTTACAAAATGGGTGGCTCATTACTAGATGGCTCACTGCTAGAATGCAAAAATGGCTCACTATTGGACTGCTCACTACAATAGACATAAATGAATTGAGGAAAGTTGCATCTCCAAATGTATGAAATTAGTTCCAAGTTAATCTTAGATCTCAACTCACAAAACTTATAGAAGATTTGGTAAAAGATCTATATACCACTATCCACAAACACTTGAAGCAAATCTGGTGAAGGATTACTGCACTTCTCTATCAAACCAATCTCTTGCAATAGGTCTGATAAAGGATTAATGCAATGCTATCCACACTCTAATTCTTCTCCAACTACTTCGATGTCCACAACTTTCACTACACAGACTGCACCTTCATCTACCAATTGTCACACACTTCTTTTTCCTCACCTCCATCTCTTTGCTAAGAGCATACACAAACATTTATATACTAGAAATCCTACACATCAGGATAATATGTTGGCCAAGCATAAGAAATATGTTGCTTGGATCAATAGGTTATCCAAGCCTTAATCAAAAATCATGATAACTAAGTCATCCTCCACAAGATCTCTACATGCTTCCTTTACACAATTCATTTACCAATGCATATACTTTAATTACCAGAATAGAATAGGGGTCAATCAAACCCATAGATACTGACCTATAAGCACAAAACCAAGCACAAAAACTCCAAACTCCAAAATACAAATACCATGCATACCACAGATATCGGACCATGAAACATGAAAGATATAATTGAAATAACTGATGTCAGAACACACAACCGATACCATGACCATAATAAGAATAGCTTAGGATTCTAGAGATGAGGATCTTTCAAAAATTACTCTAGTAGATCATTTATGCGTTATTGCATATATCCCATACTTTACTTCCAGCAATACCAAAACTGCATACATCATCTGCACATATCATTTGCATATATCATCCGGACCAAACCAGATAACTGGTTTGACATCAATAACAACAATGACAATATTCACACAAGTTTGCCAGTCTCCCCCTTTGTCATTGATGGTAAAACATCTCAAAAGGAAACATATATGCATACAAATCCTCTTAACTCATATATCTCATTATTTCTCCTACACTATTACCTTTCTCCATTTGTCTTTCTCCCCCTTTGACATCAAGGACAAATACTTTGATGAAAAGGAAAATAAAGAAATAAAATGAATGCATTCTACTACAAAAAGGCAATGTCAAAATTTCGTACCAACCTAAAGAACTCTCAACTTCTCTTCGTCTAAAAGATTAGCTTGTACTTCTCATTTAGTTTCAGCAGAAGAACCTCCCAAGACTTGACAGCCAATTTAATGCTTACTAAGAAACTCTTGCACTCTACTAACAAATCAATAGCATGAGAAAAGTTGTCCGGAGGAGGTGAATTCTGCTCATATTCAACTGCACTATTAAGCAATATTGAGAAACGCTCTAATTTTGCCTCAATAATTTCTTTCACTTTCCAGAAAACACTCACAAAGTCTTCTCTTTGCCTTTGCGGAACCAATAATTTAGCCTAAAGAGAATTTTTCTTTTTCCTCTACTCTCCATCCTTGTCACTTAGAAACTCAAAATATTTACCCAAGGAACTCAATTCATCTTCAATGGTATCAATCTTTCCTTTATGCATCACTACAATTGCTAACCATGAAAGATGGTACCTATAAACTCTACTAGCACTATAGATACAGTCTCCCATCTCATCAATGCATATGGATAGAGCTCCCTATGCATCATCTCACTCCTTCAACAAATTTTGCATATCATCACCTTTTTCTTTTGAAACTCTATAATCAACAGGTTGCTCAATCTATTTTTCTTTAAGAATCTCTAATAGGGATTCTAGAAGAACATTATCAACATCTTTAATTCTGATATTGTTCTGGACCAAATGATTTATCAAAATATTTTCAATCCTATCTTACTCAACAAAATTCAACCACATCTTACCAATCTTTATGATTCCAATAGTGTTGCCAATGATTTATAGCAAGTTAGATTCATCATCAGATTCTTTTACTTTCTGCTTTGCATCAACCAACTCTCCCTTAGCCACAAGAGATTTCGGATCCTCAATTATCACAATGTTTTTTTCCTTCTAAGCCTTCTTTCTGTTCTTAGATTCTGGGCCACTCATAGGCACAAACTCTCTCCTTTTCCTCTTACTGGAGGAAGAACCTTCTTTAGTAGAACTGTTAGCAAGGGATATCAGACCAACACTCCACATATCCACGAAAGGTTTGAAATAATCATTGCATGCCTCCTCTCTCTTGTCTAATCCATTCAAATATTTAAAGATTTTCTTTGCAACCAGAACACCAAACTCCCATATCACATTTTATTTTGCTGGAAGGGATGCCAGATAATACATAGCTAAGCAAAAAAGTAATGATCCAAACTGAAAGGGGTAATTCTGCTCTTTTGACATCTTAATTTTCTCTAACAACAACTCCCATAACAATTCACATAAGTCCAACACTTTACCTTCCATAAAAAGAATATGCACCAAGTATACTACAATAGTCGAAGTGGAACCTTCCCTATTTTTGAAATAGCTCTTGTAGGAAAAGTCATATGTAACGTACCTCACAATAAGATTGATGATTTTGTTGATAATTAAGACCCGTTGATCACCTGTTAGATCGGTTAGGGTTTCAACCTCTTTATTCTTAATTGATTTCTTAACTGGAATGACTTCATTAATTCACAAGCCAACAATAACCGAGATAATATAATTTGTGATTGGATAAGGTTTATCCAACATGATGAAATTATTTAGCACATGACTAATAATTACTCTGATCACTTCCTCATCATCAAACTAGGGAAACTTAGTCCATAGATTCAATCCTTTATGCTCTAACTCCTTGATCCTCTATAAATCTACATCACTCGGACTCTTTTGCACTTTTCTGATCTTCTCAAGGTCAAATTCATGTAAAAATACCTTTTTCACAACTTGAAATTATCTGTTGCTTGATTCTTCGATGATCATCTTGGCTTCCATGATATTTTTCTCTAGTCCTTGCTCTCCTAGTCTTCAATTGTTCACAACTCCTTCAATCACTATTAACATGATAAAGAAAAATGATTTCAAACATCGATACTTATCTTGCCTAAAATATCCTTTAGGGTTTTGCCACCAAAAAGTTTCTTGTCGATGAATGCCAGTACAAACCTCTAAATATTGGATAGCCTATCTACCACTGTCATGCCAGACCAATGACATGATCCACTTAGAAGGGGGAAAAAAAATTCTTCAAGAAATCCCCCTAAGCCAAAGCAATATGCTCAGTTTATGGAAGAAGAAGTGCCTGCACCAGATTTCGGTACACTAGGCTCGCTTTAATTTTTCACTTCCTTCTTTCTCCAAACCAAAATTTCCTTTTTCTTTGATCCATTATCCTTCATTACATTCTTCTCAGTGGATTTCTCCATATTTCCATTTCTGCACTGATTAGCATAATGTCCAAATTCCTTACGCTTGTAACAATTGATGTTCTTCTTCATTGAATTTACCGGAAGACTTCTAGATCTGCATTGATTAGCTTTATGCCCATAACCATTGCATGTATGACAATATCCTTGAAAGTTAGTGTTCACCTTGTTTGCTCCAACCGGATTAGAATTCTGATAGTGATTAGCTTTATGACCAAACCTCTTGTAATTGTGACGCTAAATGCTTCAATAGTTTACAACCTTATGACCAAACGTATTGCATTGAAAACAATAGCCATTAAATGATGGGTACCATTGTGAATTAGATTGACGAACCGGTAGGGTCCTTGCATTATTATTCTGATTTCGGGTCTTGCTTGAATCTTCTAATTTCTTCTCATGTTCTGTCTTAACCTTTTTTCTTTTTTCTTTGTCATTCTAATTTGAACATTCCCCACGCTGAAATCCAAGTCTTGTCTTGTCCAAATGAGCTTTCTGCATATTGATCAATACTTCCAAGATCTTACTACTATCAAGAACCTTATTCTATGCGTTCAACTTCTTCACCTCTTGCTCTCAACTTCTTCACCTCTTGCTCTAGCTTCTCACATTCTTTTGTCTTAAGCTTGATTTATTATTTTAGGGTTTCCTCTGCTTTGTTCTTCTCCTCAATTTTTTGCATGAGATCTTTAATATTCTCATTTTCCTGTTTCAACTATTGTTAACTTCCTTATACCTCAATTTCAGTGTTTGGATTTTCTCTCTCAGCTTCTGCACACATTCATTTACTACCTTAACATTCTCTTTCAATTCCTCATTCTCAAATTCAACACTTTTGAGATCCTTAAGAGCTATGTACAATTCCCCATCCAACTAAAATTATTCGATCATACTCATTGGTGCCATAATTCAACCAACAAGGATCTCCCTCAAGAAGTTAAGATTTCATGCAAGGGACCAAAGCTTTGATACTAATTGTTGGATTGGTTGAATGAACCAGAATACTGAGAGGTGGGGGTGAATCAGTTTTCCCACAGATTCTAAAACTTGCACAATTACTTAACCTTTGCTAATATATCAATATTATCAATTAAGCTCATCAACATGAAATAGCAAATACATAATAAGCAAGAAACATAGCCACAAAAGGAACACTGGGTTTTATACATGGAAAACACAAATGGAAAAACCACATAGAGTGTTAATTCTCAAGATAATATAACTAGTTATATGGTGATTATAAAATGGGTGGCTCACTATCGGATGATTCACTGCCAAAATACAAAAATGTCTCACTATTAGAGTGCTCACTGCAATAGATATAAGTGAACTGGGGAAAGTTGCATCTGCAAATGCATGAAATCGGTTCTAGGTTAAGCTCAGATCTAATCTCACAAAATTTACAATAGATCTAGTAAAAGATCTATGTACCACTATTCACAAACACTTACAACAAATTCAGTGAAGGACTACTACTCTACTCTGCCAAATCAATCTCTTGCAGTAGATCTGATAAAGGATTACTACAATTTTGTCCGCACTTTAATTCTGCTCTAACTGCTTCGCTATCCACAACTCACACTACACACACTGCACCTTTATCTACCAATTCTCACACACTCATTTTTTCATACCTTCATCACTCTACTAAGAGCATACACACACATATATATACCAAAAAGATTACACACTAAGATAATATGTTGGCCAAGCATAAGCAATATATTTTCTTGAATCAACACGTTATCCAATAAAGCCTTAATCAAAAAGCATGATAACTAAGTTGGCCTCCACAAGAACTCTACACGCTTCCTTTACACAATTCATTTACTAATGGATATACTTTAATTACCAGAATAGAACATGGGTCAATCAAACCCATAGATAGTGACCTATAAGCACAACAACTCCAAACTCCAAAATATAAATACCACACATACCAAAGATATCAAACCATGAAACATCAAATATACAACTGACATAACTGATGCAAAAATACATAATTGATACTAAGACCATAATAAGAATAGCTTAGGATTCTGGAGATGACGATCTTCCAAAAATTACTTTAGTAGATCATTTACACCTTACTCCATCATTTTCTATACTTTACTTCCAACAATACCAAAATTACATACATGATCTGCACATAGAATCTGCATATATCATCCGCATGTATCATTTGGACCAAACCAAATAATTGGTTTGACATCAATGACAACAATGATAATATTCACATGTCTGATAGTGTGGACTTTGGAGATGTTGGTATTTACAATTGATTCAATTTTTCTATTCTGGGAGATGATCCTTCTCTTGGGTTGGGTTCCAAGCATGCTAAGAGTAATAGGTATAGACAACTTATGTAGAAGATTATCCATGTGGATTGATGACTCCCTCCTCCTCAAGGAGTTTTGATGATAAATATTGATGGTTCTTCTAAGGGAAAATCTATGTCATGCTTGACTTAGTGGTGTAGGGCGAGACAACTCTAGTGTTGTTTAGTTTATCTTTTCAATTTATAAATGATTTCATATGAATAATTATATGGAGGATCTCACTATTTTGTATGCGATGGAGAGAGGTTGTCATCTTGGTTGGCAAAGGATTATTTTTTAATCCAATTCACTAGTGCTGGTGACTCTAATAAATGGGTAGAATTTGGATGATGTTACTTGGCATTTAGCTCTAGTTATTAGATAGATTGTAAGGTTGTGCAACTCTTTGGAATCTATTACTTTTACTCATATTCCTAGGGAGTGGAATAGAATAATAGACCATTTGGCCAAATGGGCTTCTAATCGAATGTAGGGCTCGAATATTATGAATATAGGACATTTATCTTTGGATTTGTCTCATGTTGGAGCAATTTGATGGGGATATGGTTGCTTAATATTTTTTTCTTTTCTAGGTTGTTAGCCCTTATCGCTCTATAATTTTCTTTTTGTTTGATTAATTTTTACCCTTCTTTTATTAATATTTGTTTAGTTTCATTTTTTTTTTTGTAAGATTAGGTTATTTTTAAGGTTTGTTATATATATAGTAGGGGAAATGATTTAGTAGTCCTTCCTTGGCCTAGAATTTGAGATCACACCTACCTATCACATGAAAATTTTATCATAGTTTGAGCATTTAAATGTCTTTTGTTTGATGTTTCAAGGAAAATATAAATTGTCAAAAAAATATTTAATTTATCAAGTACTTAATATATGATCTTCTATATTTATATTTATTGGTTGATTTTATCAATCATACATATTAAATATGAAAGTAATATTAAATATTATAATCCAAATAAATTTATCAATTCATATTAAAAAATATTCAAGACAATATTTTTTAAAATATCTTAAAAATTAACATCAGTTATATTTTTTTTAAAAGATTCTAACTAATATATGGTTTATAATGTAAAAATAAAAAAATCATATGTATTGATATTAAATGATGATAACTATTAATAATAAATGCCAAAATCTTAAAGTGTACCTCTTAAATAAGTAAATTTTTAAACTCAAAATTAGACAATATTTAAATGTTGGCTAAGAAATCTAATGTCTCAATGATAAAGTTATAAATTTAAAAGTTTGTATACAATGTCATGGTTATGAATTTAATTGATTTTGTTGTTTTTTATTTTTAAGTGGAGAATGAGAAGTTAATATATTGATTTTTTCTTATTTTTGTGTGCATTGTATTTTATTTTTGTTATATTGTTTGTGTAGCACTTTTAATTATTGATTTGTCACCTTATTATTGGTACACATTTTTTATTTTTCATATTTATGAATTATATATTATTATTTGGTTTAATTAAAAGTTTTGATAAATTTAATTAAAACATTCTAATGATTTTCAAATTTAACTAAAGATGAAAATTAAGAATAATCATGATTATTTGTTTCATAATGCTATTATCAAGATAGAAAAGAAATAAAAATTTATTTGATGAATACAACCTATTAAAAAAAGTAATTTAAGTTACCAATTATAATCAACTAAATAGTGAGAGATATCGATATCTTAAGATTAAATAGAAAATATTTGAGAAACCATGACCCCTTCTAATGAAAGGTTTCTATTATTCTTTTAGATAAATTTTCATATAAAATCTCTTTGCCTTTACTTAATCAATTCCTTCCTAATAACACATACTACTTTATTTATAATCTTTTATTATCTCTCACACACATTTATATTCTAGAATACCAAGGAAGAATTTATTAGGACTATTCTCTTATAGCACTTCATATGATAACATTACTCCACCTTTTAACAAAAACTTGTTATGTGTTATCTCCTACCAAAGTCAGGCATTAGTTTGACCAAAGAAAGAAAAGTAATTTTCCACAAGATCTACCGTATGCTTTGCACTATGGACTCTGTCATAATTGTAATGATAAGGAAAGATAAGGGATAAGGGATTCTATCAGTAGCTGGCGAACCAAAGTGTATAAACAACAAAACAAACAAACAATGTCAAAGACAATAAGATCTAATACCTTAAAATAATGTAGTAATAGAATAATAAGTAAAATGATTTTTAAAGAATATATAATAAAAATAAATAAAAAAGAAATAAATCAAACTATTGATCAATATATTAAACCATTATTTAAGAATAAACACAAAACTACCTCAATGGAAATTGGGTTGCAGGAATCTCGAGACAATTTTAAAACCCTTAATAAATATTTCAATATTGCATCGCTCGTGCTTGGAAAATCGATATGTTCGCCACTTTTGAATTCTATATTAAATAACAATATAAGATCAAGTTAAAAGTCCAAAACAGGCAACAAAACTGCTGTTCGAAGCAGAACTTCGATCCTAGTTTTTTTCTCCGGAAGGTAAAAATAAACCATTTCTTAAAAAACGAGCTCTTAGAGGATTTCTTGTTTCGACGGCAGATTGCTTTTAATTTTTGTATAATTTTTCTTTGGCTAAAGTTTTATTTTTCTTGCAAGCATGACTAATGTGGAAAGGTTTATCAGTCACGCAGGTTTACATATCATTGAACATTTAAAAATATTAGATAGGCTGTTGGTTCAATTAAGCTGCCGTTATTCTGGTTTCAAAACGGATCTTTTATATAGCACGATAGTGACGTGTTAGTCAATCCGTACTGTCGTTTTGAAACCAGAATAGACGCGTCCGCACAAGCATATATGACTGCTATATATAAACATTTTTGTTTAAAATCATATAAAATTGAACGAAATTTTTAATATTTAAATAAATTAAGTCATTTCCTGAAAATGACCAGAAAACAACTACAATTTAAATTGGCGTGGATATGCACATTCCATCATTACAAACATTATATCAAGCGCTTGCATTGATTACTTCGATTGTTGTGAAAGGGCCGTTGGTAATTCTCCCTTGCGGGGAAATCGATTCGTTTGCCGCCATTAAAGCAAGTATTAAGAAACTATCTGTACGAATAAAAACATTAAGTTGAGCCTCCAAACAAAACATCGATACAATTTTTTTGTTTTTCTCTGAAGGAAAAGTATTTTCTTAGAAATCACACTCTTAGCCCACTTCTGTTCGACGGCAGATTGCTATCTATATATATCCATAATATTCAAGGCATATTCTTTCGTTACAGTTTTATTTTTATTGAAAGCATTTCTGATGCAGAAATGCTTATTAATCTTGCAGGTTGCATATATTTGAACAGTGAAAAAAATTAGCTGGGCTGCTGGCTCAGATACAGAAGAAATTACAAGCACACACGATTGCTGGACTAATTTGAACATCCACAGTTGAAATATTATCAGATTTTGGTGGAGCTGAAACCCATAATGCCTTAGCTCCAAACAAGATTTTTTAGAAATGCTTGTAGCTCACAAAGGAGGGTTTTCAAGGTCAATACACGGCATAAATTTTAGGTTTTCTGGAACTTTAGAGAACAATTTTTTTTATGTTGACTATACTTCTGAAAATTTGATAATCTTGTTTTAATACAATCAGAAAACGTAAGCCATTTTAGCTATATATATGTGGGGTAGTCAACAAACTGCCCTATATATGTCTTAATTGATATTATATATGTGTATGGGGGTAGTCAACAGACTGCCCAGGAAAGAAGAAGATAATTCTGTGACTAAAAGTTGCTTTAATGCAAAGATGGAATTAAAAAGTCCAAGAGTTTTCGGAGGGGTAGATGTCGGTTGTAAAGTGGACAGGTGATGATGTTTTAGAATGCTGATTTCTTAAGATTTTGCTTCCCCGGCATTGGACTTTCTGTTTGTTTGATGATGACAGTGTGTCTGTTTGCTGGTATTGGATTGAGAAATGAGTAGAGGTCAGCTGAAAAGCGCCATGTCTATTGGATTGGTTTCTGTTGCTGATGTTGTGGAATGTTTGATTTCAAACAGATCTGAGATCTTTCTTTCTAAATTTCAACCAATCTTTCATGGGATCATAAAGGCCCATTCTTTCCAAATTAAAATCTTTGTGTGTTCGAAGGACTATTTAAGTGCTTATGTTATTATTTGATCTCAGATCTTAGATTGCAAGGACTAAGAGTAATGGTAAAAAAGTAATGGAGCACACTGCAAAATCACCGAACCATCATGCACATTCCATCCTAAAATCTGCAAGTTTTCGCTGGCAAGTTTATCAAGAATATATATGACAAATGTAGCGACGTCAAGCTTGATATTCTTTGCAAAGATAAAAATCCCTCTACTCCAAGCATTGTGCAAGCAATGCAAGACGTTAAAATCAACGACTTAATGAAAGGATGTGCAACTGTTGTAGATTCAAGGAATTTTGCAAGTTATGAAATGATTTGTATTTTTTTTAATCATAAATAAATAAAAATAATCAAATAAACATTAGGCACTTATCGTGCTGACCTCTACTCCTCATTTCTAATTCCGAGACCACCAAACAATATCACAGTCGTCATCAAGCAAATAGAAATCAACATTCCACAACACCTCTCCACTTTTCAGCCGACATTTCCCCCAAGGAAAACTCTTGGACTTTTTAATGCCAGGAACAAAAATAATAATGGATTTGGTTTTGAATCCGAAATTCCAGTGTCAACAAGTTTTAGGTCCAACCTTACATGCATTCCGTTCAAAGAAAAAAGACCAAGTAGCAGTACTAGATAAAATGCGGCATACAACCTCTTTGTACCTTTTTCCATCTTTGCATCAATGTAACTTTCAGTCACAGAATTATTTTCTTCCCTTGCCAATCTGTTGACATGCATATCTAGTGGGAGCAACTCCAATCCACACCGGAAAAGTTTCTCCATTTAATTAAACTCTAATTTTACATGCTCAGAAGTTTTGGGTTTAATAAAACTCCCATGTTCAGAAAAAAATGGGGTAAAATACTGTTATATAATTGACTTTGGCTTGTAGGCACCGAAAGCTTCCATTTGAGTAGCAATATTAAAGTTAGAAATATTATGAAGCAATAAGGTTTAGTGTTAGTACATTTTTACAATTCATGAAATTGTATATGTGCTGTTTTTAGATTTGATTATGTCTTGTTATCTTTTTATTATTGTAGTTTTTCAGATTTTTTGAGCTAGACTTTTTGTGGTCTTATTTTTACATTTTGAGGTGCTTTGTGTTGTTTATTTTTTATTTTTTACCTTGGGTTTTCCTTGGTCTTGGTGCTCATTCCCCTCCTCTTTCTTTATATTGCTATCTTGTCTGCAACTCATTATTTTACAACTCCTTGAACTATCTGACATCCTGCTAATGAATCACAGAAGGTGATTAGAAACATTGATAGTCAAAAAAATTTCACATAATCAAATCCAAAAACGACCAACAACAAAAAAAAAATTCTTCAATACTGTAATTTCTTTTGTAGCTAAGCCAGCAGCCCAGCTAATTTTTTTTTGAATGCTCAAAGATATGCTACCTCCAAGATTAGTAGGCCTTTCCGGATTAGACATGCAATAAAAATAAAACTGTAACGAAGGACGATGCATTGAAACTTATGGTCATAAATAAATAGCAATCTACCCTCGAACTGAAGTGGGCTAAGGGCGTGATATCTAAGAAATACTTTTCCTTTCCGAGAAAAAAAAAAACAAAAAAATTGCATCGATGTTTTCATTCGTCCAGATATTTTCTTAAGACGGGCTTTAATGGCGGCCAACGAATCGATTTTCTCGCACGGGAGAATTTAGAAGTGTCTCGAATTCCAATGCATGGAAAGTTGAAAATACCAAGGTGCCTTTCCCACCAGTCGAAGCATCACTTCTTCACTTTCCTCTTTTACTCCACTTCCTAATTAAACAATCTAAGAGCTTGCTATATTAAATTTCCATATATGACAGTTACGAAAATTTTATGATGATTTGGTCATTTCAATGTCAGAAAAATATTATTTGATATTAAATTTTAATATGAAAATTTTATAATAGTTTTGTCAATTCAATATCTTTTATTTCACATTTTAAAAACAATTAATTGTCAAAAAAATATTTAATTTTAGAATAATTTTATATAAAAAAAATTATATTTAAACATTTTTAGCAATTTTATCAATGGTATATATTAAATTAAATAAAAAAAAATTAATATAATAATACAAATAATCTAGTTATTAATTAAAAATATGTTATTATACATAATTTTAATTGACTAATTATTTTTTAATATAAATTGTACTTTTTACAAATATCACTAAAAATATTTTATTAATTTGAAATAGAGATATAAAACATAACATAGATAAAGTTCAATTGCACACATAAATTTTATTTTTATTGATAGATAAAAAATTTATGGGAATCTTAAAATTTAAGTTCAAATTTAACACATTCTTTTTATTTATTATTATATATTTATATTTAAAGGTTAATAATATTTATTTTAGAACGTGAATATTTTTACTTGTTCCAAAGCATTAAATCTTTCAAATTCGCTAACTATCTTAGGAGGATTTACATAGTTGAAGATTTGGGTGTTCGATCCTTTCTCTAAGGGTTGATGTTAGAAAACTTATCCCCTAGTTATCTAACAACTTTTTGATGATATTCTTAAATATTGTGAATCCAAATAATAATAGAGTAAACATCAAGAAATTGAGTGACTTAGAGAGTAAAGGAACATAACGAGAAAATCGAAAGTCATGTAGCAAAGGATGAATTTATAGATGTAAAAGTGTTCTATAAGCACAAATTGGACCTAGATAGACACTCAAGTCTTGTGCAAAGGACCCTAGAAAAGACACGAATAGAAAGGTTATTTTATTGCTTTCACAACACACTCTAATTTCTTGTTAACAAAATCAAGGAACCCATTTTTTGAAAATCTCGATTCTATAATAATGATCTTTTGATAATATGAGGGCATGATCTTGTGATATATTTTTCTTGACGAGCTCAAATAACCCCAAAATTTGTTTAGAGTAAATGAATATTTCATTATCAATTGATTACTTTTGTTAGTCATTTTTTAATATAACACACCTAAGAACATGATATGTTGTGTCAATGATATGTTTCTCATTAAAAACAATTAATTGTCAAAAAAATATTTAATTTTAGAATAATTTTATATAAAAAAAATTATATTTAAACATTTTTAGCAATTTTATCAATGGTATATATTAAATTAAATAAAAAAAAATTAATATAATAATACAAATAATCTAGTTATTAATTAAAAATATGTTATTATACATAATTTTAATTGACTAATTATTTTTTAATATAAATTGTACTTTTTACAAATATCACTAAAAATATTTTATTAATTTGAAATAGAGATATAAAACATAACATAGATAAAGTTCAATTGCACACATAAATTTTATTTTTATTGATAGATAAAAAATTTATGGGAATCTTAAAATTTAAGTTCAAATTTAACACATTCTTTTTATTTATTATTATATATTTATATTTAAAGGTTAATAATATTTATTTTAGAACGTGAATATTTTTACTTGTTCCAAAGCATTAAATCTTTCAAATTCGCTAACTATCTTAGGAGGATTTACATAGTTGAAGATTTGGGTGTTCGATCCTTTCTCTAAGGGTTGATGTTAGAAAACTTATCCCCTAGTTATCTAACAACTTTTTGATGATATTCTTAAATATTGTGAATCCAAATAATAATAGAGTAAACATCAAGAAATTGAGTGACTTAGAGAGTAAAGGAACATAACGAGAAAATCGAAAGTCATGTAGCAAAGGATGAATTTATAGATGTAAAAGTGTTCTATAAGCACAAATTGGACCTAGATAGACACTCAAGTCTTGTGCAAAGGACCCTAGAAAAGACACGAATAGAAAGGTTATTTTATTGCTTTCACAACACACTCTAATTTCTTGTTAACAAAATCAAGGAACCCATTTTTTGAAAATCTCGATTCTATAATAATGATCTTTTGATAATATGAGGGCATGATCTTGTGATATATTTTTCTTGACGAGCTCAGATAACCCCAAAATTTGTTTAGAGTAAATGAATATTTCATTATCAATTGATTACTTTTGTTAGTCATTTTTTAATATAACACACCTAAGAACATGATATGTTGTGTCAATGATATGTTTCTCATTATAAAAGAAACATTAACTAGGGCATTGACCCTTAACATAGCATAAAGGCTATCAACAACATAGTAACAACAAACGATCAAAACTGAAATGAGAGTCTAATAGTAGGGTACTAAATAGAGCAACAAGGGGCACACCCCATACGTCCTAAGATCCATAAAAATCATAAAACATGAAACTAAATTGGCCTAGACCTAGGGAGTTGGCTTATGAAGCCTAGCCAGACCAAGGGCATTATCCCAACCTCAGCAAGGAACTTGTAATTTTCCTTGCAAGCCTAATTATCCTCATCCTCTTCCACAAACTTGTCTTCCAGCAGACTGAGGGTCATTGCCAAATTATACATTACTCTAAGGCAAAACTTGTTGATGCTGGCGAGTTGTTTGTTCTTAGTGTCCCACCTGCACTTCATCTCCTTTATCTCTTTCTTCAAAGCATGCAATTCATCATTCATCTCGTGGTTGACTAGACAACTCCTTAGCTCCCAAACTTCACACTTAAGGGCTTGTATTTCACCATCTCTAAGATGGTATGTCGACTCAACATTCTCTTCCATCTTCACATTTTGTTGATCCTCTTCAACAGAATGACAACTCCTTTTTTCTTTAACCTTTTCCCCTTTCTTCTTACCACCTTTCTTTCCCTTGTCAATCATTTCCACAACATCCCCTTCCTTTCCCTAAACCCCTTCATCACCAATATTTGATGCCATCAGAATAAATGGGTCCACTTTCTACATAATTTCCTCTGAAGTGACTTCATCCAAATTTTTAGCAGGGTCCACATTCTTTTTATCGTATATCCCTTGTGTCCACATCCTCTCCCTCAAGCTTAGTTAGATTTTGTGAGATTTTGCCCAGATTAAGGGCACAATGAAAAGCATAAAAGAGAGACAAAAGAATGACAAGAACAAACTGTATTCTCATCAATATGCAAATGATCAATTGGATTCACTAATACAATGAATATGAACCTTCTTATATAGGCAAGGCCATATGGATCTATGAGCACACAATCATGACATGTGGCTCAATGAGAAACAAGGGTAGGTAAGAAATACTAAGGGTAGGTAGGAGAAATAATATAATATTCCACAAGAGGTGGATGACCCATTGAATGTGGAGTGTAAAAGAAAAATAAGACCACAAAAGGTGGAATTTCTCCTACAAGCTGTATCCCTATGTGCACACTTCCCTAGGTGTCTCATATCCAAACTAAGAAGAGATGCGTTATCCTAAGTTAACTTAAGTAAAGTGTAATAATATCCATGATGAATATTTATTTACACCAACTGATTTCCACCATCACTGTCAACCCCTTCAATCTCCTCTTCCATCTCAATAGTAGTGTTTTTCTTCTCTTTTTTCCCTCCAATACCTCGAGAAGCAATTCTTTGTGACCCTCTCCTTCCCTCAGTTTCCACATTAGGGTCCTCTTCATCCATATCCTCAAAACTGGAGTTGTCAATTATGATTCTATTTCTTTTTCTAGTCGATTTTGTCTTGCCCTTAGAGAAAGTGGTTTTCCACTCTTTAGTAGTAGTAGGAGCGGGAAAGGTTGGGGTGATCAACTTCATGATGGTTATAGAAGAAGAAGCGAGTGGTGAAGAAGAAAAGGCTTCGCTAGAGAGCTAGAAAAATCTAGAGGGGGCAATTTCACCCGCAAATGCAGCCAAGGGGTGAGATGCATGTAGAGGGGGTTGAATTAACATTATGTTACATGGGGGGAACAAGATCGAGTGGTAAGCATAGAGTTTATTTAAATCAGACCTTGGTGGAGAGGGACAAGTCTCTTTTCCTCATTTTTAGGTTCAATGGACTCCTTAATTGAGCTTTTTCGGGAATGTAGCAAATAAAAAGGTAGTCAAATAAGATCATGGTTTCTGAAATGATTCAACAAAGGCATACGATAATAATAAAAAACTTCATGATGGCCCTCAAGGGTAAAGTATTTCATGACCATTAAACATACCAGATTCCACAGGTGTTGAAGCTCCTCTCTTGCAAAGTTGCCTTGCGATTTGACAGGAGCCTCCTTCCCCTTGAAGAATTTGTTAAGGTTGTCACTATTGGCAACATGGCGAGTATATTTCCATCTCCTACCTTCTAGTAGAAGGCCAATGGCTTGGGAGGTAACCTCCTCGGAGACTTCAAAGGAGATTCCCCCAATAACAACCCTTCGATAATTCTAGGATGTAGCTAACTGAATTGAGAGTTGTTCATCATGCCCCCTCAGGTTCTCAAAATATTCCACCACTCCCCCTTTAACATAGTAATGCCAAACAACTAGATCCTTCTTAAAGTCATTAGTCTTCCAAGGCTCAAAATGCACCCTCTCTCCTCCCATGGCTAACTCACATAAATTTGCAACCAAAGAACTTTCAAAAATCATCAACATTAACCTTTTAGCAAAGGAGATTGCCAAAAAAACCCGCCTTGTTAAAATGAGTTTAGCGTTAACAATATTATTTTAATTTTTGAAATCATGCAAGCTAGCAATAACATAATTACTCCAAGTGACCTCTGAACTGTGTGGTGCATGTGAAAGGAATTTAGATTTTAATATCGTCATCTTGTAATGGAGGCTTAAAAAATCATCATTATTGATATATCCACTTGTCCACACAAACTCCTTCCTTTTCATGAGCACACAATCCCCCAAGGGAGTCATGTTAGTTCCAACATAGCTAAGTTGTATCATCAAGAGAAACAAACAAAGGTAATACTGAGTCATGATGATGAGGTGGTTTTCACGAACTATAGTCCATTTGGAAGTCCATGTCAGATAACCCTCATTTCTAATCAGCACCAAGTTGTGTCTTTTCAAATTCAAAAACTCCCACCCCATAAGGCACCCACAACCTAGTTGAGTAAGGCAGGTTTTAATAGAGAAATGGCTAGATCCATTAGGAATTCGATTGTTGTACTCTCCTTCAAGGAGTAGTCAGACATTATTGGGCAAAGAACTCATCCTCCTCCAACATCTCAAACCCAGGGCAAGGATACCAAGCGTCACTAAAGCATCAACAACCCTGTTAACTTCTCTATAAACATGACCAATTTCAGAGTCAAATCCCAATATTTACTTGAGAATGTCTCTAATAATACCATCAACAATCCAGTTAATTTGGTTCAATCCTTTGACAACATCAATAATAAGTTTGCAATCACCTTCAATGACAATGACATGAACCAATAGAGAGGGAGATTCGAAGACCGCATGTTAGAGCCATGCCTTGAACTTGATTGTTGATACATCCATTCAGATTACCAGTGTAAGCAGCCACTAAATCACCAAAATGTGACCTTAAAACCCCTCTAGCAGCAACCAACCCTTGGGAATGTCTGGCAACACCATCAAAGATTATCTTGTAGTAACTAGGAGGAGGCAGTAGCCATGTGGTATCCATTCTTAGAAATCGCTTAGTATTATCAAATGCTATAAAAGAGGGGAACGTCCCATTGCAGGGCTACCTCAGTGTAATGAATTGAGGGGGATTCGAGGGGTTTAACAAGTGTTACTAAGAGGTTTTCCATTAGGAGCTTAAGGAATGACTTGAAAACCACCTCCACAAGGGCTTCCACATCATGGAAGATCTTGTTATTTTGTTCCTTTCAAATACTCCATTCCAAATGTGGTGGAATTTACTTCCATAATTTATGAATTAGGGGGTTATTTGTTGAACCCCATCATTCATTGATCAGGTGATTCAAGTCCTCTTTCATAGTCCAATAAAGATTTAACTTCTAACAAACCATCCCCCATATGGATCTAACAAAGGCACATTGGAGTAATAAGTGGGGAACATTTTCTTCATCCATTTTGCAAGTAACACATATGTTAGGAAGTTGAAACCTCATTTAGTATGGTTTTCTTGAGTGAGGATTTTGTTATGGAGGGTTTTCCACCAACAAAATTGATTTTAGGAATAAGGTGAGGGTTCTAGACCTACTTCCACCAATCAAGATAGTTTTTATCCTGAAAAATACTATGATAAGATAATTGAACTATGAAGTCCCCACTCGAGTTCTACTTCCAAAAAAATTTATCCTCGCGGGGGAAGAAGGGTAGTCTGACCTTATTTAGCATGTTTATCACCTCTAGGGCAATAGGAAGTGTTCGCATTGAATTATCATTGATGTCAATCAGTGAGTAGGAGATTGTTGGTATGATCAACTATTGCCAACTAAGTGTCTACCGATATGCTGAAGGATGTACCTGGCAGAAGGAAGATTAACATGAAGGCATGACAACCAGTATGAAGGTGTGGAAGAGAAGCAGGTATTGAGATTGTCAGTGACATCACCGGTAAGAGGTGGTATGAAGTTGTGTGTTGGCATGAAAAGTTGTAATCGGTATGTAGGTTGGTTGTTTGTTTGTGATACTATTTGTGATGAAGAGGCAGAGTGTCAAAGAGATCACAAACCACCAGAGGTGAAGTTGAGCTACCAGTGAAGTGTATGCTACTGGATAGTAGCAGGAGAAGGTTATACCGATAAGGGCTTGAATCAGTATGGAGTTTTGTCAAATGAATGAGCATGAATCGATTCAATGTCGATGGGTCAATTATCAACGTGTTTGACAAGTGGATGCCAGTTGGCAAAAAGGCAGAGGTCGGTGTGTGCATCGTGAAGGCATGGTAGGTGTGACAAGTCAACATTTAATGTGATTAGAAAAATCATGGATTAATTGCAGGTGTTTACAGCTCGATGAAGGATGGACGATAGAGGAAGATCGGATGGTTGTTGTCGTGGTGATCAAAGCATGAAATAAGATCGTAGGATAACCTCGAACAACAAACAGCTGGATCATAAATGTGTCAACTGGTTTCAAGGCCAAAAATCAAGGTTAGGTTTTCTATTTTTAGAAAACATGCATTGGACAGATAAAAAATGCATGATGATTTATCCTTCCGAAGCGGGTGAGCGATCCAAGGCAGATTGATGGAGGGAAAACCTAGCCACCCTCTATTTGAATTAGTTTTTGGTGGGAAAGATTTAGTTTAAATATGGCGACCTAAAACAGATAGTTGTTGTTGTTGAAGTGTGAAGGACAGAGTGAAATTGTTGTCTAAGACCCAAAGAGATAAACATCTGAAGTGTTTGTGAGTGAACATTGTACCGATAAGGAGAAGTAGGGTCAACCAGTGTAACGAACAAACCGACAGAGTGAGAATAAAATGCAGAGGTGACAAACCAAAAGAAGTAGTACCTAATAGAGAGTAACCAAGTGTGAGTTGAATTCAACAGAACAGAGGGAGAGAAGATTTAGCAGAGTTAGAACCATAGAAAGGCTAAGTTGTAATGTGTATTGAGTTAACACAAATCGGTAAAACAGAAATTGGTAGTGCAAAGCTTTGAAGGGTTGCAATTCATTTGCAACAAGGATCTCATTTGTGTATCTATATTTTCATATTGTTTTCACTGAGTATGTGCTTAGTGCAGGGGTTGTATCTCCTTTAGGTTGTAGCCTATAAATTGTGTAGGTGTTTGTTCTCCTTTAAGTTGGTGCTCCTTGGGTTGGTGACCTAAAAATTGTAATCAGATCTTTTCATTGTGAGGCTAGATTGGAGCAGAAGATCTCCAACAACTATTTTCACCGAGGTTTTTCCCATATTGGGTTTTCCTCATACATCTGGTGTTATGTGATTCTTTTTATGTGTGTGTCATATTGATTCAACTATTATTGTTGCTACACACCTAGTTTGCCTTGTTTAATTAACCGGTCTACCCGTTTGTTAGTTTTATATTATACCGGTATATCTCAGATTTGAAAAAGAGTTTATATCGCTGATTCACCCCCCCTCTTAGTGATCCACTATGTCTCACAATTAGTATCAAAGCCTAGGTACCATGTTTTGTCAAAGTGTTCTCTAGCTTGGGTAGATCATGTCAAGTGTTCACAATGGCAAGAAATGAATCCGCCTCCTCAAAAGCCCCTATGTTTGATGGTGTCAACTATGCCTTTTGGAGTAGAAGAATGGAAACCTATTTGTCCTCTCTAGGTTGTGATGTATGGATGTCAGTTGTGAATGGGTATAACAGTCCCTAATAATCCCCCTACTGATCCAAATGCTAAGAAGGAAAATGAGAACAATGCTAAAGCTAAAAGTGTCATTCTTAGTGGGTTATTTGATTATGAGTTTGTTAAGGTCATGCGCTGCTCATCTGCCAAAGACACTTGGGATAAGTTGCAGAAGATATTTGAAGGCGATGCTAAAGTTAAGGAAGCCAAGTTACAAACATTGAGAGCACAACTTGAGGGTTTGAAGATGAGAGATGAAGAGAAAATTGCTAACCAACTCCAAAGGATTGATGAAACAACACACCATTAGAGGGCTTGGAGAATAAATAAAAGATGAGGTGGTAGTGAAGAAAGTACTTAGATCTCTCACATTTGAGTATGATACAAAGGTTTCAGCAATAGAAGAAGAAAAAGATCTGAAAGTCTTTACAATGGATGAGTTGTATGGTTCCCTAACTGCTTATGAGATGAGGACTACCAGTACTAAGGCTGTGAAGAAAGAAGTTGCATTCAAAACATCAAGGAAAGGAAAAGAAGAGTCTGCTCAAGATTTAATTGGTGAAGATTCTAATGATATAATGGAAAACTTTGTCAGAAGACTCAAGACAGGTTCAGGAAAATACAAAGGCAAGCTGCCCCTAAAATGTTTTAATTGTGGAAAGATTGTACATTTTGCTGGCAAATATCCCTATGGTGATAAGAATGAAGATGATCAATCAAGTGGTAGCAGATCATATGGTAAGGATGGGAAGAAGAATGTCTACTAGCATGGTACAAGAGGCTACCAGAAGCAGAGCAGTCTTTACACACATGAAAATGATACCATGGATGAGGAAAGTGCCTCAGGTGACTGTTGCAGTGAAGATGAAGTCAGAGCAAACCTTTCCATGGCCCAAGAGGTTTCGGTACCTAAAGAAGGAAAAGAGGAAGAGAAAGAAGTACAAGTAGATATTGAAGCAAAGCTTATCAGCACCTTGGAAGAGCTGAAGAAAACAAGAAGAGACCTGAAGAAGGTGAAAAAGGTTGCAGCTAAAGAATAAGAGATGTTGGAAGAATCTCTTGAAGAATCCAAGAAAACAATTACAGATCTAAAACTTCAATTGGGAGAGGCCAAGAGGATCTATGCAGCTACTAATACCGGTTTGAGTAATAAGGAGAAGGAGCATCAGAACCTAGAAGAAGAAATTGTCAAGCTCCAGACAGAATTAGAGAGAAGCAAGGAAGAGAAGAAAGTGAGAAGCAAATATGAAGGTAGCATCGAAGATTTAAACAAGATGTTGAGAAAATAGAAGAAATCTAAAGATACCAGTGGCTTGGGATTTGAAGAGGGTCAAAGTTCAAACAACAAAGATACATCTGGTAAGGAGATATAGTTTACTTCTTCAAGTGAAAATGAAGAGAAGAATACATTCATGGTAAGCAAGGATACTAGTAAGAAGACTTATGCAGATGCTATTAGAAACCACCACACAAACCGGTATACACAATCAATGAACCAGAGGCCATACTCAATGCATCAACATGTAGATTCAAGAAGAAATGAAAGAATTGATCATGAAGGATTCACCAGCATCAGCAGCATGAAAGGAAGACCCCCGGTGAGGCAGTCATTTACAAGACCACGTCAATCTAGCCAGTATGTTCCAAACTTTCATGGTTATTGTCACCAATGTAATAAGCTCAGTCATAGAATGGCTGATTGTAGGAAAATGAATGTAAACCCCAGTTTTGAAAGTAGAAACTCATTTGTTGCATTACAAATTACAAATGTCACATGTTATAATGGCAATGAGTTTGGTCATAAGAGTTATAAGTGTAGGAGAAATGTGCAGATGTCCTACAAGAATGCGTTGGATACATCTTTCAATGCTAATGTGAAATGTTATGTGTCAAAATTTTGGTCACATAGCAAGGTATTGTAAGCTGAGAATTGACAAGAAAAAGGAAATAGTACCGGATCAAAAGATATAGGCAAAACCGAAATATAAGGTGATAGAAGAGAAGAAGAAAGAAGAGAAACAAGTAGGGATAGAGAGCGAGAAGAACAAGACAAAGTGAAGCTTAATTGTGCAGAATTATCTACATGGTGAAAGGAGGAATCTATGGGTACTAGATAGTGTCTGCTCAAATCATATGACTGGAGACAAGAAATTTTTTATCAATCTTGATGATTGGAATGATGGTTTTGTCCAGTTTGGCGACAACTCCTCTATCAAAATTAAGGGTCGTGGTACATTGAATATTGATGAAAATCTCAAGGCTCATGATGTGTACTATGGGGAAGGACTAAAGCATAATTTGCTAAGTGTAAGCTAGATGTGTGACAAAGGATACAAGTTTGCATTTGACTCTACCGGTTGTCAGATAAAAAAGAAAAGTACCGGTTAGGTTGTAGCAGAGGAAAAGAGAACAAATGGTAATGTCTACAATCTAAAGGAATGCTATGAGTCCCAATGCATGATGGGACAGGTTGATTAAAGATGGTTGTGGCACCAAAGATTAGGCCATGTGAACTTTGACAATCTCGTGAAAATAAGAAAGAACCGGTATGTAAGAAACAATCCACAAATAACTAAACCAGCAAGTACTCTTTGTGACCAATGAATCAAACGCAAGAAAATCTAAGTGAGTTGAAAAAACAAAGTGTATGATACCTCAAGACCTTTGGAGTTAGTACATATGGATTTGTGTGGACCAACAAGGAAAAGGACTTTGACCGGTGAGAGATACTTCATGCTATTCATTGATGACTTCTCAAGGATGGTTGAAAATGACAGTGGACACCAGTTAAAGTGTTTAAGATTAGACTGGGGTGGATAATATTCTTCAAATGAATTTATCGACTATTGTGAGAAACATGGAATCTGGAGACAGTATTCAGCAGCAAGAACACCACAACAAAATGGTGTGGTAGAAAGGAAGAATATGATAATAAAGGAAATGGCTAGAACAATGTTGAATGAGGCCAACATAGCTGATACATATTGGAAGGAAGCAGTTCATACCACAATCTCCACATTAAACCAGTACAACTAAGAGTGAATAGTAGAATGACTCCTTATGAGTTATGGTACAATCGGAAACCATCACTCAAGCACTTCAGAGTGTTTGGAAGTAAGTGTTTCATCAAGAGAGATGCTGATGAATTAAGAAGTTTTGATTATAGGAGTGATGAAGGAATATTATTGGGTTACTCAACCAATAGAAAAGCCTACAAATGATACAACAAGAAATTTAGAAAAATGGTTGATAGTATAAATGTGAGAATAGATGAAGACCTACATAAGAAAGGATCTACACCAGCACCCTATATTGATGTTTTAGATAATGAGCATGAAGATCAATCTGACATTGGATCAATAGAAGAAGCACCGAGAAAGAACTCCAACTGGTATGTGTAGAAGAACCATCCAAAGCAACAAATCATAGGAGATAAAAATGAAGGTGTGCAAGCCAGAAGGAAACTACCCGGAATGATGAGCAGGTAAATTTCTGCCTTATGACTGAACTTGAGCCCAAAAATTTTGATGAAGCTAGCAAAAGTGAAAAGTGGATAGATGCCATGGATGAAGAGCTAAAACAAATTGAGAAAAATAAAACTTGGGAACTTGTTCCTAGACTGGCAGACAAGAATGTCATAGGTACCAAGTGGGTCTACCAGAACAAGATGAATGAAAAAGGCAAAATAACCCAACATAAAGAAAGGTTAGTTTGCAAAGGGTATGCTCAAGTGGAAGGTATTGACTTCAAAGAAACCTTTGCACCGGTTGCTAGGTTAGAGGCATTAAGAATGGTTTTAGCTTTCTTTGCCTATAACTTGGTTACAAGGTCTACCAAATGGACATCAAATCTGTATTTTTGAATGGTAACCTTGAAGAAGAGGTGTATATGGAACAGCCAGAGGGTTATCTTTTACATGATGATGAGAGTTTTATATGCTAGTTGAAGAAATCCTTGTATGGCTTGAAGAAAGCTCCCAGAGCATGGTATTCCCAGTTGGATAAATACTTGAAGGAGAAAGGATTCTGGAAGGGGAATGCAAACAGTAACTTGTATGTCAAGGTAAATGGAGACCACATGATTATAGTTGTTGTATATGTGGATGATATTATCTCTGGTGGATACAAGGACATCATGTGCAAAGAATTTGCAGATCTGATGAAGACAAAATTTGAGAAGTCCAAGCCGGGTGAGTTGTCCTATTTTCTTGGTTTGCAGATCTCATAGTAGAAGAAAGGAATTTTCATCTCACAAACCAAGTATGTTAAAGATATGTTGAAGAAATTTCAAATGGAGGACAACAAACCAATAAGTACTCCCATGGTTACCAGTTGTAAGCTAAGAAAACTAGATGAGTCAGTGGAAGTTGAGCAAACACTATATAGGTCTATGATTGGTAGTTTGTTATATCTAACAACATCTAGACCAGATATTGTACAAGTTGTTTGCATGGTAGTAAGATTCCAAGATGCTCCTGAACAGTCTCACTTAAATGCAGTTAGGAGAATCTTCAGGTATCTGCAAGGAACTATTAGTTGTGGCTTGTGGTATCCAAAGAAAGGAGACTTCTCTTTGCAAGCTTATACTGATGCAGATTGGGCAGGAAGTATTGATGGCCAGAAAAGTACAAGTGGAGTTACTTTCTACTTAGGAGACCGGTTAGTATCATGGCACAACAAGAAGAAAGATTCAACATCATTATCTACTGTTGAGGCAGAGTATATAGAAGCTTCTACATGTTGTTCACAGGTTTTGTGGATGAAGCAAACACTGAAAGACATACAGGTGGAGATACCAGAACCTATTCCAATCCAGTGTGATAACTCAAGTGTAATCAACATCTCCAAGAATACGGTAATGCACTCAAGAACAAAACACATTGCAATCAAGTATCACTTCTTGAGGGAGAAGGTAGCTAACAAGGAGGTAATGGTAGAGTTTGTTCCCACAGGTGAGCAGATTGTTGATATATTCATAAAGACACTTCCTTTGAGCATATTTGAGTACTTGAGACAAAAATTGGGAGTTGTCCCACCATCATACATCACTTAAATGAGTAGAGAGACATATGGTTCAGGGGGAGTCAACAATTGTTATTATCTTATGAACCTTGAATCATGATGCATGGACACAGCGGGAGAATGTGTCCTACCAATTGCAACCATAAGCTGTGATTTTTATAATTGTTTATTCAATTTATCTATCACCTCAGGCAGTTGAACTTGGTTAATCACAGTGTCAACATTTGGTGTCAGACCAAGGTTCCCTTTGCCATTTCTGTCAAAGGGGGAGAGAGATCATTATAGTGTGTGTTGTAATCAATGCCAAAGGGGGAGATTGTTGGCATTGAGTTGTCATTAATGTCAACCGGTGAGTAGGAGATTGTTGGTATGATCAACTGATGTCAACTAAGTGTCTACCGGTATGTAGAAGGATGTACCCAGCAAAAGGAAGATTAACATGAAGGCATGTCAACCGGTATGAAGGCATGGAAGACAAGCAGGTATTGAGATTGTCAGTGGCATCACTGGTAAGAGGTGATATGAAGTTGTGTGTTGGCATGACAAGTTCTAACCAGTATGTAGGTTGGTTGTTTATTTGTGATAATGTTTATGATGAAGAGGCAGAGTGTCAAAGAAATCACAAACCAGCAGAGGTGAAGTTGAGATACTGGTGTAGTGTATGTTGTTGGATAGCAGCAGGAGAAGGTTATACCGGTAAGGCCTTGAACTAGTATGGAGTTTTGTTGAATAAATGAGCATGAATCAATTCAATGTCAATGGGTTGATTGCCGACGTGTTTGATAGGTGGATGCTAGTTGACAAAAAGGCAGAGGTCGGTGTGTGAATAGTTAGGGCATGGTAGGTGTGACACATCAACATTTATTGTGGTTGGAAAAATCATGGATTAATTACAGATGTTTGCGGCTCGATGAAGGATGGATGACAAAGAAAGATCATACGGTTGTTGGAATCATGATCAAAGCATGAAATCAGATTGCAGGATGACCTCAAACAAGAAACAGCTAGATCATAAATGTGACGACTGGTTTCAAGGCCAAAAATCAAGGTTAGGTTTGCTATTTTAAGAAAACATGTGCATTGGATAGATAAAAAACATGTGATGATTTATCCTTCTGAAGAAGGTGAGTGATCCAAGGAAAGATCAGATTAGATTTGATAAAGATTTGATCAATGGAGGGAAACCATAGTCGCGCCCTCTGTTTGAATTGGTTTTTACCAGGAAAAGTTTAATTTAAATATGGTGACCTAAGATAGATATTTGTTACTGCTGAAGTATGAAGGATAGAGTGAAATTGTTGTCTAAGAGCCAAAGAGATAAATATCTAAAGGGTTTGTGAGTGAAGATTGTACTTGTAAGGAGAAGCAGGGTAAACCGGTGTAAGGAACAAACTGACAGATTGAGCATAGAACATAGAGGTGACAAATCGGAAGGAGTGGTACCTGATAGAGAGTGACCAAGTGTGAGTTGAATTTAGCGTAATAGACAGAGAGAAGATTTACTAGAGTTAGAACCAGCAAAAAGGCTAAGTTGCAGTGTGTGTTGAGTTAACACAAACCGGTAAAATAGAAACTAGTAGTGCAAAGCTTTGAAGGGTTGCAAAACTTCATTTGGAGTAGCGATCTCATTTTTGTATTTGAATTTTCATATTGTTTTCACTGAGTAGGTTCTTAGTGCAGGGGTTGTAACTCCTTTAGGTTCTAGCTTATAAATTGTGTAGGGGTTGGTGCTCCTTTGAGTTGGTGCTCATAAATAAGGGGTTGGTGCTCCTTGGGTTGGTGCCCTAAAACTTGTAATCAGAATTTTTCATTGTGAGGCTGGATTGGAGCAGAAGATCTCTAGTAGCTATTCTCACTGAGGCTTTTCTGACATTGGGTTTTCCTCGTACATCTGGTGTTATGTGATACTTTGTGTGTGTGTGTGTCATATTGATTCAACTGCTATTGTGGCTACACACTTAGTTTGCATTGTTTAATTAATTGGTCTACCCTTTTGTTAGTTTTATATGTTGGCCATTTGGTGGAATTGATTATGTGTTGCATTAATGTTTTGTCATTGATGCCAATACTAGCTATTTGGATGCTTTACTGATACCCTTCTGGTCCTCATAGGATGAGTTGTTTCTGGTTTGTTTGGATCTGACATGATTTGGTAGGCTCCGATATGATTTGGTAATGAAATTGGATTATTCATGATACTCATGTTCATATTCAATCAGTTGGTTTTGGTCTGGTGATCAGATGCTATCCTATTGTCTTATAAGCTTGGCTTCTTATTCCAGTGAGGGTTTCATCAGCAGAGATTTTGATTAAGATCTTTGATTATTTGCATAAGTGTTGTTGGTGCAGTTTTTCATGGAGTTTCAGGATGTTGTTGGTGATCATATTCGAGACTTGGCGGATGAAGATCATTGCTATAGCGTGTGGACCTATATTGGGTCTCGGTTGCTCTAGATTATGGACCAGTTTAATGAAGCATGTGGATTGTACCTCTCGATGTGTTTCTGGGATGTCTTATGTGTTGGATATTATTTGTTTGGTCTAAGGCCGACATGTTTTGTAATTATGTATTTGGTTTATTGTCTGGTGGCCTACCTGATTGTTTATGGTCAAGGGTTTGTATATTTAATGTAAGATCTCATTGTAGATCATCATGGTCATGGGAATGACAAATGGATATGTAATGTACGATTAATGCAATATCATTCAGGCAGAGGATTTGGTCGATCATTGGAGATTGAATTGGTTTTATGTAAGAGAATTTAGTCCTCTGGTATTGAGCTTAATCGGAACTATACTCGGGCATAGGAGATGTTATCTTTTGCAGTTCAACACTTCTCTGGATTGTAGTCTAGATTTCTATGTAGTCAGACAGACTCCTTTTGTGATGAGCAGTGTACTCTAGGCTGTTGGCCTTCCTATAAGTGCGGGCCCCTCAATTGTAATTCACATACTTACTGCATAAGTATTTTCTTACTGTGGGTAGTGTTAGACAGTGTTCAAATAACTAGAAGACAATTGAGAGGGGGGGTAAATCAATTGTCATAGATTACCGGAACCATTAGCAATTAAAAATTTAATACCAGAACCCAAAACATTAATACCGAAATAGCAGTTAAACCAATTAAGCATAAACAATAATCACAGAATAAATAGTATCCACATGAAACCAATATTTATATGTGGAAAACCCGGTAAAGGGAAAAACCACGTTGGGAAACCTACCCACAGTTAGATAATACTTCTACAGTAAGTATGTGAATTAGAATTGAGGGGCATAGACTTGCAGGAAAGCCAACAACCTAGAGCGCACTGCTCATTACAAAATGAGCCTCACTAACTACATAGAAATCTAGACTACAATCTGAAGAAGTGTTGAACTGCAAAAGATAGCATCTCCTATGCCTAAGTACAGTTCCGGTTAAGCTCAATACCAGAGGAATAAAGCCTCTTACATAAACCCAATTCGATCTCCAATGATCGACCAAATCCTATGCCTGAATGATATTACATCATTTGCACATTACATTCCTTGACCATGACATCTAACATAACCATGATGATCTACAATGAGATCTTACATCTATATATACAAACCCTCGACCATAAACAATTGGGTCGGCCACCAAATAATAAACCAATTACATAATTACAAACCATGTCGGCCTTGGACCAAATAAATAATATCCAACACATAAGACATCCCAGAAACATAATGAGAGGTCCAATCCACATTTTACATTAAATTCGATTCATAACCTAGATCAACCGGTACCTAGTATAGGTCCACATGTTACAACAATGATCTCCATCTGCCAAGTCTTGAAAATGATCACCATCAGCATCCTGAAACTCCACCAGAAGTTGCACCAACACCACTTATGCAACTCATAAAATATCTTCATCAAAATATCTATTGGTGAAACCCTCGCCGAAACCAAAAACCAAGCTTCTAAGCAAACAAGATAGCATTCGATCACCAGAAAAAAAACAACTTACTAAATATGAGTATGGGTATCATGATTAAGCTAGTTCCATCACCAAACTATACCGAAGCCTATTGGATGATGTCGGATCCAAATCAACCAGAAACCACTCAACCTACCAGAACTAGAAGGGTGTTGGTAAAGCATCCAAATAGCTAGTGTGGGAATCAATGAAAAAACATCAATGCAACACATAATCAATTCCACCAAATGACCAACAATCTCCCCCTTTGGCATTGATGACAATAGTAGATGTGAAAAAATCTAAGTATTAAGAAATGCCAAACAAGTCTCCTTAATGGAAGATAGCCAACAATCTACATCATACAACTCTTGAAATAAAGACCAAACTCCCCATGTGAATAATCTCTCTGTAAAGCTTCTTAATTTCTCCCCTTTTCTTTTTCTTTTTCACTTTCTTTTTCACATCAATATCACTCCCCCTTTGGCATCAATGCTAGATATCTGACAAAAATATCAAAGCAAAAACATAAAACACTAAATCACAAAGCTGACTACTCCCCCTGAGCAGTAGCATCCCCACATTAGTGTTGTAATGAATAGTATCTCTGATAATGCATATAGGACTGATGCCAATCTGCATCAATCAAGTCTCTACCGGAGGGGTAGAAACTCCCAATCTATCTCTCAGGTACTCAAATGATTCCTTGGGAAAAGGTTTAGTGAAAATATTTGCAATCTGCTCTTTAGTGTTACATAAACTAGCCTAACTTCATTTGCTTCCACCTTTTCCTTCAAAAAGTTGTACTTGATAGATATGTTCTTTGTCTTAGAATGAAATATCGGATTCTTTGATATATCAATAGTAGGAGAGTTATCACAGTGAATAACTACCGGTGCATCAGAATCCACCTTTATATCCTTCAATATTTGCTTCATCCATAAAACTTGTGTACAATTAGTAGCAACAACAACTTACTTAGCTTCAGTAGTAGATAAAGAAGTACATTATTGTTTCTTGTTGATCCATGAAACCAACTTCTTTCCAAGAAAGAAAGCTCCCCTAGAAGTACTTTTCTGGTCATCAACATCTCCAGCCCAATCAGCATATGTATATGCAAATAAAGTAAAGTTATCTTCCTTAGGGTACCACAAACCATATTCTGATGTACCTTGTAAGTATCTAAAAATCCTTTTCACCACACTCTCATGATTCTCTCTAGGATCACTCTGAAATATTGAAACAATAGAAACAACATTCATTATGTCAGGCCTAGTCTGAGTCAAATAAAGCAAACCTCCAATCATAGATTTATATCTTGTAGGATCTACCTGTGCAGAAATATCTTTTCTTGTCAATTTCTCACTTGTAACCATAGGAGTACTTACCAGTTTAGAATATCCCATACCAAATTTCTTCAACAATTCCTTAGCATACTTAGTTTGACAGATAAAAATACCTTTGTTAGTCTGAGTAATATGCAAACCTAAGAAAAATTTCATCTCACCAATCATAGACATCTCAAATTCTTTTTCCATATTTTTAGAAAATTCTATGCACAACTTATCTTCACCTCCAAAATTAATGTCATCAAGAAATACTTCAATAATCAGTATATCATCATCAATGATCTTATTATATAAATTACTGCCAGCACTGCCCTTAGTAAAACCAAGCTTCAAAAGATATTTATCCAACCTTGCATACCAAGCTCTAGGTGCTTGTTTCAATCCATATAAAGCTTTCCTTAGCCTGTAAACTATGTTTGTATCATCTGATAGTGAAAAACCATCAGGTTGCTCAATATAAACTTCCTCATCAAGATCCCCATTCAAAAATGTACATTTAACATCCATTTGATGTAGCATAGGCAAGAAATAATCTTACAACTTCAATCCTAGCTACAGATGCAAAAGTCTCTCCATATGTAATCAATTCCTTCCTTTTGACAATATCCTTTACAAACCAATCTAGCCTTATTCCTTATAACTTGACCATTCTCATTCAATTTATTCCTAAAACCCCATTTAGTTCTAATAACATTCTTATTTTTAGGTCGGGGAACCAAAGTCCATGTGTTATTTTTCTCAATCTGATCTAATTATTCTTCCATAGCTTTCAACCAATATTCATCTTTACATGCCTCAATTACTGATACCGATTCAACTTGTGAAATTAAACATACCTCATTAGTTGTCAGTCTTCTTCTTGTCATCACTCTATTTCTCTTATCCCCAATGATCTGATCTTCTGAATGATTCAATCTCACACACCTAGGAGTCCTCTAATTCTTTTTTCATCTTCCCTGTTCTTCAGTTATTGTAGAATTCTCTGATACTATCAGAGTAACTGGTTCAACATTTTGTTCCGGTAAAGGTGCTACTCATTCAGATATAATCATTTCCATTGCAAGTTCCTTCTCATAAACTTTGATTTGACTTTTGTTCAGCTCATCTACTTTGACATTAGTAGTGTCCACAATTCTCTACAATCTCTTGTTATAACATCTATATGCCTTGCTTTCATTAGAATAACCAATAAATATGCCTTCATCACATCTAGGATCAAATTTTCCAGTGATATCATCTCTCTTGATATAACATTTACTACCAAAAATTCTGAAATACTTAACTATAGGTGAATTGCCAAACCATAATTCATAAGGTGTCTTACCGGTTTCTCCTTTGATATGTACTATGTTAAATGTATAAACCGTTGTGCTCACTACTTCTCTCTAGTAGATATGAGGTAGACTAGCTTCCATCATAATTTTTCTAGCAGCATCCAAGATAGTTATGATCTTTCTTTCCACAACTCCATTCTACTGAGGTGTTTGGGGAGCAAAAAATTGTCTTCTTATACCATGCTTCTCACAAAATTTATTAAACTCACTAGATGTGAATTGTCCACCATGATTTGACCTCAAAAATTTAATCTTCAATCCTATCTCAGTTTCTACTTTAGCCTTAAAGATTTTAAAATTTTCAAATGCTTCATATTTTTCCTTCAGAAAAGTAACCCACATCATTCTACAATAATAATCAATGATTAGCATGAAATATCTATCACCTTGAAAACTTTTAACTCTAGCAAGGCCACACAAATCAATATGAATAAGATCAAGAACATCATTTGATTTATCTTGTACACTCCTAAAAGAGGTTCTGACCTATTTACCCATTTGACATGCTTTACATGAAATCAAACATGTCTTCTCACCAGAGTTCAAATGAAATATATTACCTTTTGTTTGTGTACCAGTTGCAATCTCCAAACTAGATCTGTTAATGATTTTGCATTTTCCATCCTTGAACTATAATTGAAATCCCTTATCTACCAATTATCCTACACTCAAAATATTATGCCTTAAACCTTCAACATAATAAAAATCGTCAGTATTGTTCTTCCCATCCAATGATATAGTTCATTTTTGTTTGATCATACATGCTTTTTCATCTCCAAATCTAACTAGACCACCATCAAATTCTTGCAAAGATAGAAACTTCCCTTTATCTTCAGTCATATGATGTGAACAACTGCTATCAATTACCCATTCATCCTTGTCTTCAATTTTAGTAGCAAGTGCCTTATCTTCAGGTACATTCTCTTCTAGTTCCGGATCATCTTCCTTGATAGCCAAGAACACCCATTCCTTCCCATTGTCGGAACCACTAGCAGAGTCTTCTGTTGGTTCATCATCAGAATCAGTAATGCCTTCCTCATCCACTATGTAGCCTGATTTGTCTCTATTTTTCTTGTACTTATACTTGTTTTAATATCCAGGGTTAGGCTTAAATGATCTTCTAACTCTTTCTTTAAATCTTTAATTCCTTTCAAGACATCTAGATGCAAAATGACCAATCTTATTACATGCAAAACATTTAAAAGGTGCTTTTCCTTCATACTTACTTCCTGTAGGTCCTTTAGGTACTCTTCTAGAAAATAGTGCTTCAAGTTTGTCAAAATCATCATCTTCTCTCTTCATATCTTCCAATTCCTTTGCATACAAATATTTCTGATCTTTCTTACCGATTGTAGATGTAGATGCATGAAAAGCAAGTTCAAACTTCACAGCTCCAGAAGGTCCAAATTCTTCAATCTCAAAAGAAGATAGTTTCCCAACCAAAGTATCTCTATTGACAGATGTATTAACCATTGTTCTCAACTCATTAATAGCAGTAGCCTTCATTTTGTAAGTCGGTGGTAGGGCTCTTAGAACTTTAGAAACAATTTCATCTTCTCTCAGAGTTCCACCACAACATTGAATTCCCATAACAATCTCATTTACCCTTTCCATGAATGTAGTAATCCTTTCATCTTCTTTCATCTTCCGGTTTTCATATCTCACTCGGTAACCATCAAGTTTAGCAATCTTCACTATAGGGTCACCTTCATTAAGAGTCTCCAACTTATCCCATCTAGCCTTTCCAAATGATTTGTTGGTTAATCCCATTATTTGTTGATCAGAAAGTGTAGACAAGAGGGCTTATCTTGCTCTACAATCATTCTCAAGCTCCTTGTCTAGGTTTGTTAGAGGAGGATTGTCAGATCCTAGATTATAAGGCATGACACCATTCTATGTGATCTCCCAATTCTCCTTGCCAAGACATCACAGATGAGTCTCCATCTGAATCTTCCATATTGTGTAATTTGTTCCATCAAGCCTTGGAATATCCCTCTGAAAGATAGCTCCAGAAGAACTAGATGAACTTGAACTGTTAGTTGCCATAGGATCTTCCTCAAGCAGTTAAGATTTCTGTAGAGAAGACCAAAGCTTTGGTACCAATTGTTAAAACAGTTCATATAATTGAAAGACAACTAAGAGGGGGGGTGAATCAGTTGTCATAGATTACCAAAACCCAAAACATTAATACCAGTAAGCATAAATAATAATCGCAAAATAAATACCATCCACATGACACCAAGATTTATACATGGAAAACCCGTTAAAGGGAAAAACCATAATGGGAAGCCTACCCACAATCAGATAATACTTTTGCAGTAAGTATGTGAGTTACAATTGAGGGGCCTACACTTGCAGGAAAGCCAACAACCTAGAGCACACTGCGCATCACAAAAGGAGCCTCACTGACTACAAAGAAATCCATACTACAATCCAGAGAAGTGTTGACCTGCAAAAGATAGCATCTCCTATGCTTGAGTACAATTCTAGTTAAGCTCAATACCGGATGAATCAATCCTCTTACATAAACCCAATTTCATATCCAATGATCGACCAAATCCTCTACCTGAATGATATTACATTATTCGCACATTACATTCCTTGATCATGACCTCTAACATAACCATGATGATCTAGAATAAGAGCTTACATCTATATATACAAACCCTTTGAGCATAAACAATTAGGTCGGCCACCAAATAATAAACCAATTACATAATTACAAACCATATCGGCCTTAGACCAAACAAATAATATCCAACACATAAGACATCCCGGAAACACATCAAGAGGTCCAATCCACATGTTACATTAAAGCCAGTTCATAACCTAGATCAATTGGGACCCAGTATAGGTCCACACGTTACAACAATGATCTCCATCCACTAAGTCTCAAACATGATCACCATCAGCATCCTGAAACTCCACCAAAAGCTGCACCAACACCACTTATGCAATTCATCAAAATCTTTGTCGATGAAACCCTCACCAGAACCAGAAACCAAGCTTCTAAGCAAATAGGATAGCATTCAATCACCAGACCAAAACCAACTTATTGAATATGAGCATGAGTATCATGATTAAGCCACCTCCATCAGCAAACTATACCAGAGCCTACCAGATCATGCCAAATCAAAATCAACCACAAACCACTCAACCTACCGGGACCAAAAGGGTGTTGATAAAAGCATCCAAACAGCTAGTGTTGACATCAATGATAAAACATCAATGCAAAACATAATCAATTCCACCAAATGGCCAACAGGTAGGCTTCCCACCGTGGTTTTTTCCTTTACCAGGTTTTCCACATACAAATATTGGTGTCATGTGGATGGTATTTATTTTTTAATTATTGTTTATGCTTAATTGGTTTAACTGTTATTCTGGTATTTAGTTTTTGCATTCCGATATTAAATTTTTAATTGCTAATGGTTCCGGTAATCTGTGACAACTGATTCGCGTCCCCTCCCTCTCAGTTGTCTTCTAGTTATTTGAACTATCTAACATTATATTGTACCGGTATTTCTTATATTTGATAAAGAGTTTATATCACTGATTCACCCCCCCTCTCAATGATCCATTGTGTCCAACAAGGTGAGGTTGATCATGAGAGCAGAGAGAAATATGGTTCCAATTATTGGGATGAGATAATTATAAACCCATTGACCAAAGAAGGCAATAACACAACTCTGTTATCTTCTAGGTGATGGGATGGAAGCCAAAGGTTTATCCCCCATCTAGCAAACATCGCATAAGTGAATGTTCCTTCTATTACCAATTTAAGCCACCATAGGCCATGAGAGATGATGTATTTTCATTTAAGAATATTGTTTTAGATTTTGGAGCCCCTGGGAACACCCACTTAATTCAATATCTTGTGAAGTTTATCCTCGCTGAGGTACTTAGCACTCATAATGTGGCACTAGTCAAAATTTTGATTAGCTAACTTCCATCCAATTTTAGCCATGAGGGCCTTGTTATTTGCAAAATTAATGTAATCCCTAGTCCACCATTGTTTTTTGAGTAGAAGACTTTGTCCCAACTGACTAGTGCCAACCTCTTATTTTCTTCCATACCTGTCCAAAGAAAGTTCCTTTAGATTCTTTCCAATTTCTCAGCTATTGAGGTGGATATTTTAAATAGGGAGAGAAAATACAGAAGGATCCCTTATAGAGAGGAGGCCAAGAGTAGAAGTTTCCAGCAATATTGAGAAATCTTCCCTTCCAACCTACAAGTTTCTTATGCATTCTTTCAAGGGATAGATTTCCAAAAGGAGTTAGAAACTTCCTTAATTATGATGGGAAATCTAAGATAGGTACTAAGAAGGGAGGCAATTTGACATCCCAGAATACCCTTGATCTTATTTTGGAGTCTATCAATAGTACGGAAAAAGTAAATGTTTCTCGTATCATAATTGATATGTTGACCAAATACATCTGCATATCAATTGAGGAAGGTTTTCCATTTGTTAACTTCAACAATTGAAGCCACCCCAAAGAGAATAATGTCTTCAACAAACTACTGTAGAACAATACCTTGGGGATAGAGGAGGTCAGTTTAATCCCCTTTAAAGTTACATTGTTAACAAAGGAACTAAAATTTATTCCAATAACCTTAAAAAGAATAATAAAGATGTAGGGGGGCAGGGGATCAACTTGATGAATTCACATAGAAGCTCCAAAAGGTTCTCTAGGGACACAATTGACAAGAACATAGTATTTGACAGTAGTGATACATTCCCTGGTAAGATTAAGCAATCTATCACCCACCCCAAGATTTCTAAGGACTTTAAACAAGAAATCCCAATTAACTCTAGCACAAGCCTTGGAAATGTCAAGCTTCAAAACCATACCTAGCTAGTGACATTTGTCCATAGAGTGAATAACCTCATGAGTGGTGATGGTAACATTCATGATTTGTCTTCCGGAAACAAAACCTTTCTGGCTTTGACTAATAAGATTATCAAGGAAAGGCTTAATCCTATTGACAAGGACTTTAGATAAGATTTTGTAGACTATGTTGCATAGGCTAATGGGTTTTAAGTCCTTGAGGTATGTGGGTTCTTGAACTTTTGGGATCAAGGTAATGTAAGTATTATTCAACTTTTTTAGTAATTTGCTTGTTCTGAAAAAATCCTTAATAGCCATGGTAACATCAACACCAATAATGTCCCAAAATCCTTGGAAAAAAGTCGGGGGAAGCCATTCGGGCATGGGGCATTGTAAGAACCCATAGAGAAGATAGGCTTCCTCACCTCATCATCTATAACTGGGTCCATTATGACAACATTGTCCTCATCATTTAGGGAGTTCGTGAGGCATTGGAGGAGAATATCATCTAGAGAAGTATTCCTAATCCTATTGTCATCTTCAAATAGCCTACAAAAGTAGCCTAAGGCCATAGTCCCTAAAAGATCATCATCTTTAATTTCCTAGTTCTGGTCAATTTTTAAGCAAGTAATCAGATTTATCCTTTTGTGCCTACTAGCTTATATGTGAAAAAAATCCAAATTTCTATCCCCTTCCATCAACCATTTCACTCTTGATTTTTGTTTCCAAAAGATTTTCTCTTCTTTCAAATTTTCCTTCCATTTCCTTCTAAGAGCTTCCTCTTATCTATGAGTGGCCTCAAGGAGATTCCCCTGAGCAATTTGCTCCTTTATTATAGACAACTTGCTTCTAAGTTCTCTCTTTCTAACAAAAATATTTCCAAAAGTGTCTTTATTCCATCCCCTCACATTTCTTTGAATCAAGTCCAATTTTTGAGGCACCCTGAAGATTCTCACACCCTAATGCTTATTCTTACACCTCCATCCTCTTTTTGTGACTTATCACAAAGATCAACTTTCTTTCTATGCCATGTCTCTGAATCAATCCTAGTCATCCATTAATCATTAAATCTTGACCATTGATTTTCCTCATACAAAATCTATAAATTTAAGCCTCTTCTCTCATTTTAATAATCTTATATCATCCTACCCTTATTCTACTATTTTATTCTATCAATCCATCAATGATATTAAACTCATGTTGTTGGTTTGAGCAACCACATTCCTCCTATGAACAATATCAAAGAGAAAATCAAGTGGAGTTGGGTGTCTTCACTCGACCTAATCATGGAAATATGAAGGCATGAATCTATTCATTTTTTATTTTATTTTATGTTTTATGCATTAGTTAGGTTTATATTTTCATCCTCTTCATCTACATTTTGACTTCGTTGGTCCATTGTTTTTAACTAGTATGAGATATTCCTTAGATGAATTGATGTATATTTCCTCTTTTCCTTATTTTTTTAATTCTTCTTCTTTAGTCAATTATCTAACTAAAAGACCAAAAATTGACTAAGTTATTTACTTTTTATCCTTTCATGGAGCTTTCAAACCTCTATCAGAAGCTAACAAGATTGTCAAAACCTTCTCCAGGTTTAAAGAAGGTTTTCTAACTTCATTTTAAATAAAAAACTTTCAATTCTTTGTGTGTCAATGAGCATAGAAGGTTATAAAACATTTTCTACTCACAACATGCTTCTCACAACCTTGTGTGAAGCTATTACCTCTTTTCTAACTTTCTAAATTTTATGGGTTTGATGCTTGTAAGAGTTTGTAGTAGGTATTAGAGCCTCTTTAATCTCTTACAAGATTTTAATAACCTTATTGGATCTTAACACTAATTTTGAAACTTTCAAAGAAATCAAAGGTTAAAGTGGGGTGTGAAAAAGTAATAAGGTTCCTAAACCTTTAACGGTTTATAAATAGGTTTTCACAACCTTGCTAGAGCTCAACAAGTTTTTAGATCTATTTGAAGAATGAAAGATGAAAAATATTTCATAAGGCTAGTTGGAAAATGGAGGAGGTTTCGGAGCCTGTGTTAGCTCCTAATAAGTTTCTAAAGACCTTTTTAAATATTGACATACTTTTTAGAACTTCTTGAAAAGAATGTGAAGGCAAATATAGAAGGCTTGTTCATTAGTTTGACAATAATTTGGGATAGTTTTAGAACAAATTGTGGGCATCAATGACATTATAACAAATTGTTCATTTGTCAACACACAAAGGGGAAGACAATATGTAAAGGAGGAACTTGGGATAACGAAAACAAGTAAGACTCAAATTTTATTCAAAATATTTTAAATAGATTGTGCCCTATACATAATAGCATTGGGTGCATTAACTTGTCCACCTACCATCAAGTATTCACCCACGAACTCTCCTACTTTAGCTTAACTTCATTAATGAAAAAAGATAATACTTACAAGTGGATGATGGACACCCATAATCTAAATCGAGGCATGATTTGTATTTGTATTAGTGTATAAAATGATGACGTCTTTGATGTACAAACATGATCACTGCCTACATCTATAAAAAATCAAAGATTTCTAGGGGCCTCATGCAAGTTTGCATATTTTTTATTCTCGTGACTTGTAAACATATATATATGGTTTTAGTTTCATTTATCAAAAAGGGAGATGGTTTTTTTTAGATTGTAGAGAAGCATAGCAGTAAGAATTTACACAATAGAACCAAAAGGTTCATAGTTTATGTAGACACCTATTTCTAACCACCTAATTAAATGAATTTTATATTTGTTTAATTATCATCCATCTAGCTATTAATTAAATTTACATTTAATTAATCTATTATCCATTTTCAACTATTAATTAAATTAATATTTAATTAATACACCCCTTGCTCTATTAATCAAATATATTATTCAATTTATTTGATTTAATTCGTCTAGCCGAATTGAGACTTTTAATTAAATAAATCATATTTATTTTATTACATCCCCTTTTCATATTTAATTAAATACCCTCTTCACATTTAAATAAATCATATCTATTTAAATATCTATGTAAATGCAAGTTGCACCAATAATTAAAATAAATGAATTTTATTTCAATTAAAATCCTAAAAATCTTTCCCACTTGAATTTTCCTACAAACCCACTTGCATGCTTAAACCTCTTCTAGATTCTTCTAATCCTTTCCATCTTAGCCTAATCCCCCTCCTAATCATTTACACATTCCTTGAAGGGGTCACTTTTCAAAAAACCTCCAAAGTCTTTAATAACCATTAAAGGCTTTATCCCTTCTACAAGATAAGCTCCAAAGCCTTCTCAAACCATTAATAGTTAACCCACTTGTAACCCTTGGTTAGAGACATTCTGTCTAGCTTAATGATCCAT
Source organism: Cryptomeria japonica (assembly GCF_030272615.1). NCBI lineage: Eukaryota > Viridiplantae > Streptophyta > Pinopsida > Cupressales > Cupressaceae > Cryptomeria > Cryptomeria japonica. Next base: position 755,011,196 of record NC_081409.1, read on the forward strand.
TTAACTCATTGGTCTCTTCAAACATTCATTTATTTGACCATAGTTATCATTTAACCCTTGCACAAGAGTTTATCCCTTGGATAAAAGGATTATCCATTAACTCAACCTCAATGAAACCCCCTAGGGTAACCATCATGTCTCTTTAGGCATTTAATTCCTCTTCTCTCCCCTCTCAAGCCTTATCAAAAATTGACACTTCTCAACATGGGATTGTTTTGAAAGTGTCGCATGGATTGAAGATCATTCAATCCTAGCCCTTGTTAAGATAACTCAATCTTAACCATACAATTGCCCATTTCTTCTATAAATAGATCTCGTTCCCTCATTAATAAACATCCTTCAAAGTTTAATATATCCAGGTTATTGTCTATCAAGATTACCAAGTCATAATTCTGCCTATCCTTTTCAATCACAATCACAAACATTTTAGGAACATTTTATCATGAACATAGCATAATATCAATATCATAGCCTGTTTTGTTTCATTATCATAGTAAGATTTGTTATCATCTTATAGATCTTAGTTTTATTTGCATATAGATTATTTTCATTATATATCACTCGTTCTTGGAGTTGTCATTCTAAAGGTCATTTTCTCAATGATCTGAGAGCAACCATGACTTGAGAAATCCTATGAGATAGAGATGTTGGAATCAAGGAACACTAAGAGGGGGGTTGTATCAGTGTTCTACAAATTTTAACATAATTAACTTGTTCTTTTAACCTCTTAATGCAAATGAACAAAGGAAAGATAATAAAACACAAAGCAATCAACAACAACACCATAACACCAAGATTTTATACGTGAAAAACCCTATTAAGGGAAAAACCATGGCGGGGATGAGACCTACAATATAAATATACTATGCAGAAGAATAGAAATATTAAATTGGGAATGCACATGCATTCAGGAACACTACCTAGAGCTCACTTCTCAAAATATCAAGGGCTATAACCCTAGGAAGACTCACTGTCTTATAATATCTATTATAAAAGATAATTGAAATATATGAACTGTCAAACAACATCTACAAATGCCAAAGTACAGTTCTAGTTAAGCACAAAATAATTAATCTCACACTACTTTGCTACACTGCTTTGTTCCACCGATCTGCAATATTTTGGAGCATAAATCCTTCACTTGGGCACGTGAAATTATGCACACTCGATCAAAAAAACTTTCCACACCTCTACCAATATCCAAAATGATCATATGAATTGGTCTTATATATCCACAACATGAAATTAGGTCTTTTACATGTTGTCTTCAAGAACACATAACATATAATGAAATATCCATACATAGTTGGCTCAATCCAAACTCCAATGCATATGTGGACCAAAAAGAATTGTCCACACGCTTTTCAAATGTCGGTTAAACATCCTCAATCACAAAAAATCACCAAAATTATTCCAATTTCACATAATGATCAACTATCCAAGACAGTCATACCACACTGTTCAACCCAAAAACTTGTACACTGGATCTTTTAACTCACATGACAACCATCACCAGAGGCTAAGATTCTGAAATAAGGTACTCTAGACAACCAACTATCTTCATCTAGCTCTACAACATAAAATATTCAACCGAAATGAAATGCCAACCAAAATACTACATTCTCTCAGATGCACTGTTCTAACTCACCAGACTTAACCAGATCTTTAAAGTGACTTTCGGTATAGGAAAATCAAACACTACAGATGAGATATCTAACTTTGGTTTCTATTAATGACAACACTGGATGACCTGTATAGTGTCTCTTTCCAATAATCTCCCCCTTTGTCATTGATGGTAACACTTAGTTAAAAATGATTGTGTCTGAATCAGTACCAATATATATACACACTGCCAAAACTCAAAATCTCAAGATTCCAAAATTCTAAAACTTCCCCTAAGATGAATACAACATTTTTGACTTCCCTACACTCCCCATTTGATATCAATGGAAAAGGTAGGGATCTGGATGCCAAAATTTAAGCTAAAATTCTATAAACATACTGCATATATACACAGACTTTACTGCCTTACAAAAACTTGAAGATATCTGCAAAAGTGTTTTTCAATGAGCCCAAATGGCTATCCCATCCCTTATTGAGACACTCAAGAATAGATATAAGACTATTGAATAGGTATGCTTGCAACTTTATTGATATAAGATCTGGGGGTTCACTAGCAGCCTGAGCATCCTTCAATGTACTAAGCATTGTGCCCAACTTGGGAGTGATGTGACTTTGAAGTTCACCAACTCTTCCAATAAAATTTCTCTCCTTGTCATGGCTCAAACTCTTCATTTTATCAAGTAAGGATATTACTTGATCTTCTTGACTACTCATAGAAACTGACAAAGGACCAAGAGACTGGTATATTCTGACTAATTGCATTTCATGCTCCTTGGACTTCTTCTCAATATCCTTAGTGAACTTTAAAAATGATAGACATCATTTGTAAATGTTACCACCTTCTGATAATGCATCTTGAATTATCTTGACATAGGTATCCAAGACAATTTCATTGAATCTGCAATTATTTTCTTCAATGTCCCAAGCCTCTTCGCATTAAATTTATTGTAGACCTTGACCTCGACTAACTTCTCTAATGACTCAAAATGAGTACTAACCAAATTGATTAGACTTTTCAGCTGGTCAGAAGGGGAATCAGATGTATCCTTTTGAAATGTAGGCATTATTTTCTCCAAGATACTGGATGCAAGACTCACAAGCTTGTTGTCCTCTATGTGAGACTTTAAGACATCCTCTCTTGTCTCAACCTGTGCAAGTGATGCTAGCTTTATCCTCTGGATGGGAGAGAGAGAATCCAATTTAATGGGGCCTTGGGACAATGTCAAATCATCAAAAAATTGCTTGTCCTTTTCAAGAAAATCTTTCACATCATCTACAGTGTCTCTTGCTTCAACCCTTTTATCTTCTGCATCTATTTCTGTATTGACCTCTTTAAGACCTGCATCATCAACAACCAAATCTTGAGTCTCAAAAGAGGGCATTGTATCCATGGGTTGATCCAAAGGATTCTATGTATTCTCATCCTCATTAACATTACCTATCTCCTCTTCACCTTTATCCAACTCATCTCCCTGCTTATCTTTAAATACATCTTCCTTTATAGGAACAGAGGGAACACTTACACCAGCTTGATCATCTTTGGGCTGCTCTTTTTGTGATGCTGGAGAAAATGAGACAACATCATATTGATTCCTTTACAAAATTGGATTCAGGATTGCCTCAGTATCCTTTATCACTTCATCTACTTGCCTAATCATAATCTTATGTATCCTAGTTTTACCTCTAAAATGTTGATGGGATTCCTTGATTATTCTTTTTATTTCCTCTACTGATATTACCAGACATATGCTAACTATTACATATTCCTTCAACATTTCATCTTAAGCTTTAGTAGTTTGTCTTCAAATTTCCAAAATATCATATGAACCTTTTGGAATTTCTGACATTATTTCTATATAAGTGCCCTATTGTATATGTTCGAATATTTAATTGTAGCTTCTTCTAGAGTTCTTTTACCAACATCATCAAACTTGTCATAAAAATTAGAAAGAGGCTTTAGATTACCTTGTACTATTAATGCTTCTTCCACCTCTTGAATTGACATACCAGGCTTGTCAGAATCTATCTTCACCTTCTTCTTGGCTTGGCCTTCACCGGAGGGCTTGTCTTTAGTGATCTTTAAGGTTTTAGGGCCTTTTTTCTTTATTTCCTTATTAGCTTCATCTTATTCTATCTCCTCATCATCCTTTACCATCACAAAGCTTACTTTCTTCCTCTTCTCACCCTTGTTGGATGGCTTGGCTGGAATTTTGTCTGGCTTAGCAGAACCGAAGGAAGGTGCACAACTCCTTGTTTGCTTTGTCTTGGGAGTAGAGACTTTTATTTTAACCTTATTATCAGGCTCCTCTACAGATAGTATGCTCCTTTTGATTTATTCCTAGACCACCTCCTTAGTGATCCCAATTCTCTTTGCATATGCTTCCACTTCCTTTCTCACTTTCCTTTGGATTTCCAGTTTCTTGAACTGAATATGTAGTTTTAAGGTTTTCTCAGCATATGTCCCAAATCTCTCCTTAGAGGGATCTGTCGGCTTGCTTAACAAATTTTGAGTATATAGCTCCAATATTTTCTCATCTACCTCATACACCATGGGCATGATCCATATAGTCCTAGGTTCAATAGCCTTCATCATACATTGGTTTGTATCCACCATGAACCAAATGGTATCTTGATACTTTTCAACTATGATCTTAGGAATTATTTCCCTATCATGCATTGAACTCTAGAAATTCTTGAAATGACCCCATAAAATAGCTTTGTGGGCCTTAGTATCACCAACATTGTATAGTAGATCTCTGTTTGCACTCCCATAGGTCTATCATAATACTATTGGACTTGACCAACACCTGGAACTTTATACATGAAGTAGAAAAACAAGCACATAATAAAAGTTTCATATTTGAATGGATGTTTCCTATCTTGTTTGATTTTGGCCAGGTTATTCATCAGTTCACTCTGGAGAAACTCACATAGGTCATACTTTTTGTTCTCTCGTACCATCTCATAAGTTGCATATATTGTTGTTATAGATAAAAATTGTGTTTGCTAGAGTAGTATATCTTATACCCAATCACCATTGAAGAAAATCTAACATCAAACTCCAAAATATCATTGATTGTCATGGCTCTTTTGTTGAACTTTGATCCGGTTGCATTTGTGACAATTTGATTCTTCACCTACTTTAATGAGGGAAGCTGACCAGATGAACACAACCCTGTTATGTCCCTAACAAAATTATTGGTGATTTTGAATGAATTGTTTAACCATATGAACTTATCATGCATTTTGCCAAGAACATACTCGACCCATTCTTGTTCATCAAGCATTGGAAATTTGACGAACTGCACAAAACCCTTTTCCTCCAACACTTGGAATTCTAGTTTTAGCCTGAAATTTTCATCAATAAACCTCTTGTTGTAGAGATTCAACATATGAGAGCTTCCCAACTCCTCGATATTGCAATGTGTGTAAACCCTAATATCCTTGATACACAAAACATCATATGGGACCGATGAAAATGCACTCTTCGAATCATCTTCCATGGAAATAAATGGGTGTTTCTTAAAATATGGCCAAGCTCTCTCACTAATATCTACAACTAGCGGAGTTGCCATACTAGAAGTAGCCATTTCAGAAATTTCAAACTTAAAAAGTTTCACTGATAAATACCTCAACTACCAGAATAGGTTTTCACATAGGAATCACTTTCACACTTCGCTCTCTTGGATAATCTTCTCGCAGAGCACTCTCCTTTTCTTTTCTAGAATGCAAAGTGAAAAATAAATGGCAAAATGACTTTTTATCATTCACTTATCTAACTTTTAGGTTGCATTAAATGTGTTTAGCCCTAAACCTTCTAGATGCTCAGTTTTATAGACAACTCACAAAGAATCATCTATAGACCTTCATTATTGCTTAGATTCTTCGAGAGATCATCTCACATCATTTGAAATACCCTAACACAAAATTTTCCAACCTACTGGATTCACGTACCATCTACTATAGGGTGTGCATAAGATTTTCATGAAAACCCCCCCTAGGTCTGAGGCCTTAATTCAATTCATGGGGGAATTTCCAGCACCAGATTCAGGCACGGACCCATTTCCAATATCTGAATCACTCTTCTTAACCCATGTCTTCTTCATTTGATCTCTCATCTCCTCCACTTTCACTTTCCCTTTTTCATTTGACTGCACATTCTTATTCTTGTCTTTTGGATCATTTGTATTCATATTTTTACTTCTCTAGAATCTCGCAATGTGACTGGATTTGTTGCAATTGTATCATACAACATTTCCTTGTCTAGGCTTGAAATTCCCTTGATTTCCTCTTGATCTACACTAATTAGCAACATGTCCAAACCTACCACATGCATAACATCTAACATTTCTTATATTTGGAAATTTATTTATCATACTTCTACATTCATTTGACTTATGTCCATACTTATTGCATTTAAAACATTGACCAAAGAAAGATGGACCATTCTAATTCATTCCATTTCTGCATTGACTAGCCATATCACCAAATTTATTGAAAACAAAAAAAATACCACTAAACTTAGGAGCATTAGGCTGCCTTACGAGAGCCCTTTTATCTTTATTCTTCTAATGTTGAGACTTAAGATTGCTTTGACTAGATCCAGGGCTTTCTCCTTTCTCAAATCCAAGACCTCTTCTATCATCTACATCTTTTTGGCTTTCAAGCATCTCATTAAGTTTGGTTGAACTGATCCTGAATTTCTCCTTATATTCATCTGCACCTTCAAGATCATATCTAAGAAGAAGGATCTACTTTCCAATCTTTTCCTCATTGTTCTTGGATTGTAGCAATTCAAGTTTCAACTGATCATTCTCACAATCAAGTTTGCAACATTCCTCAGATCTATCTTTCAGGGACTATGCAAGATTCTCCTCATTGTCCTTCCGTTTCCTCATTCTCCTTTGCAAGCTTCATTACTATAATTCCATCTCATTCTTCTGGATTGCATTATCTATAGCAATTTTCTCACATTATTTTGTCTTTTCCTTCAAGGCTTGGTCATCTATGCTTTGGCTTTCTTTCTCCTTCATCTTGTCAACAAGTTCCTTTCTTTTTTCTCTTGACTTGTTCAACTAATCTTTTAATGACTGGATGAATTTTTCAACATCCTTAAGATTTGCTTTAATTTATTGGACCTCAGCTTGGGACTGATCAAGATCCTAAAGTGCCACAATAAGTTGATGTTGAAGACCACCGAAGTCCATTGATTCGCCTTCCCGGATCCTCCTCAAGTTGTTAGGTTTCTTCTGAGGGACTAGGCTATGATACCAATTGTTGGAATCAAGGAACACTGAGAGGGGGGGTGAATTATTACTCTATAATTTTTAACATAATTAACTTATTCTTTCAACCACTTAATGAAAATGAACAAAGGAAAGATACTGAAACACAAAGAAATCAGCAACAAAACCATAACACTAAGATTTTATATGTGGAAAACCTAGTTAAGAGAAAAAACACGGTGGGGATGAGATCCACAATATAAATATTCTAAGCAGAACTATAGAAATATTACATAGGGAATGCACATGCATTCAAGCACACTGCCTGGAGCTCATTGCTCAAAATATCAAGGGCTACAACCCTATAAAGACACGTTGTCTTACAATATCTTTTACAAAAGATAATTGGAATGTTTGAACTAAAAAAACAACATCTACAAATGGAAAAGTACAATTCTGATTAAGCACAAAATACTTAATCTCACACTGCTCTGCTACACTACTTTATTCCACTTATCTGCAATATTCTGGAGCATAAATCCTTCACTTGTAGACTTGAAACTACGCATGCTCAATCAAAAACACTTTCCACACCTCTACCGATATCCAAAATAAACATATCCAATAGTCTTATTTATCAGAAACATAAAATTAGGTCTTCTACATGTCGGTTTCAAACACACATAACATATAATCAAACATGCATACATAGTCGGCTCAATCCAAATTCCAATGCATATGCAGACCAAAAATAATTATCCACATGCTTTCCAAATGTCGTCTAAACATCCTCAATCACATAAATAATCACCAAAATTACTCCATCAATTTTCACACAATGATCAACTATCCAAGACGGTCATACCACACTGTTCAACCCTAAAACCTATACACTGGATCTTCTACCTCACACGACAACCACCACCGGAGACTATGATTCTGGAATAAGGTACTCCAAACATCCAACCATCTTCTTCTAGCTCTGCAACACAAAATATTCAACCGAAATGAAATGTCAACCAAAATACTACACTCTATCGAATGTACTATTCTAACTCACCGAACTTAAGCAAATCTTCAAAGTGACTTCTGATTGTAACGTCGTAAATTGTACGCACTTGCTAAAGTAGTACAATTTCACACCTAGTTTAGCACCTGCCTTGGCGCATTTTGCATTTGCATTACATTTCCCCTTTAGCACTTAATTAATCAAATTAATTAGGCCTAAGGTTCTATTTCATCATCTTCCACATCATAAAGTTGGGCCCTTTCATTAAAGTGTGCCCCTTTCATTTTATTCCTCCAATACATCATTTAATCAAAAACCCTAATTAGGTCCTATTTTGAACTTTGGGGCTTGATTTCGGGGGTCAAAACATCTCGAAATCCCCTGTAACTTCGGGATTCTCTCTAAAATCATCATATCCGATAGTTCTGAAAATTTGGTGAAAAGTTGTCGGGACCAGGGTGCCCGGAGTGCACACAGTCCCAGACATTTTTCCTGAAATTTTAGGAGCGCGATCCAATCATAAAATAAAGCTTAACCCCAAGAAATTGGTGGGAGATTCAATCTCTAGGTCGGCCAAAAGTTGAAATTAAGACCTAGGGTTTCATATATAAGAGCTCTCTTTCTTCATTTGAAAGGATCCGAATTTTGGTTTCAGGGACCTTCTATGCAGTGAAAGAGAAGATCTTTGAAGATGTCAATAACATTCAACATCCATCCATCAAGCATTCATCAATTTCATTCATCCATTTAGGGCTTTGAAGGCATTGAAGAGCAATAAGGGATCACCGACTGAAGACTGGCTTGTACCCCTCCCTTGGGGGTTGGGTATGATTTCATGTTGTTTTCATGTCTTTGCAAAATCCTCCTTACATCATTTGTATTCATGCTTTAGATCACTTTGCATCTTGATTTGGAGCATTTACATTATCATTTACAAGCAATTAGGGTTTACTTTCTAGGTTGCTCTAGTTTGCTTACTTGCATTTTAGGATCTTGCACACACACAAGGTCTGCACACACACTACTTTTACGATACAACTTGGCTATTCGTGGAGGTGGAAATCACCGAAGCGGGGGTTTGACTAAGGAAAATCCCTATATAGCCGCCCACCATACCTTTTCATATATAAGTGCAGGTTTCGGGATTCGGTCGACGCCGCAAGTTGCAGATCCGACGGAAGCGGACCGAGACAAAACTTCACACCAAATTTCAGAGAAAAAGACTAGGACAGGGGCGTGGGGTGCCCTGGTCCTACCAGGACAAGGGCGCAAGGTGCCCTGGTCCCTAGGATAGGGGCGCTGGGCGCCCTGGTCCTTCTGTCAGACAGCAAGTTTCAGACAGCTTTCCAGGTTACCAAACAGCAGTTTCAGGGGCAGTTTCAGGAGCAGAATCAGGACAGTGGCGCCCGCGCCCCCGCCCTAAACATTTCCACTCAGATTTTAACTCTAGGTACGCATCTGCATTCTTGTCTTGTCCTTGTGTTTACAGCTTTCCATTGTTTAACTTTAATTCTGCAATCTTGTTATTATTTCATGCTTGCACTTTGGAATTGAACTTGCATCATTCTATCTTTCAATTACAACAAAGGAATAGAAATCCTAATAGGTAGCCCGTGGCTCTCTCTTCCACAAAAAGAAGTAGCCAATTGTGTGATACCTCTAGGCTCTTTCGTATTCCACAATGTGTGTCAAAAAGTAGGATTAGGACATGTTAGCCTAGTCTCGCTTTTTTCCCTACACATTTTGGTGAACCCGACGTGAATCTTATTATTGCTTTCTCTTGCATTGCATTTGTTAGATCTAGATTTAGATTTAGTGTGTTTCATTTAAGTTTCATTTTCATTAAAAAAAATAAAAAAATAAAAAATAAAGGGAGTGTGTTTCTTTGTTTCTTTGCATTGTGTGTTTAAAGTTTATGCAACTTTTATTTCAAAATGTCAGATTATTATTTGCAAGATGTTCATATTTATGATGATGTATGCAATTATGTCGATTATGAGTATAGCCAAGATGAATTAGATGAAGCTTTAGATGAGTTTTTGAATCCTAAAGATGCCAAACCTTCATTTTACCAAAGACTCATAAATATTGTTACTATGCCATTTCGTTGTGATGAGAAAGATAAGTCGAATGATTCCTCTCAAGGGTACATTCCTATCAACTCTTCCACTAAATCTAGTAACATGGTTGTTTTCAATAATCCCCTCTATGAAGAGATGTCTCCTTTGAAATCAAAAGATAAACCGTTTAATCGATATGATCATGCTTTGTTGGATGATGCTCTTGACGACTTTGTGGCTTTATCGAAACCTTTAAACAAGAACAAAACTTCTAAATTAGTTAACATGATAAACCTAAAAGAGCATAATAAGCCTCTCTTTGAAGTTCAAGGTGCTTATCCTTCTCCCACCTTTCAAATTCCTAAATCACCTCTCCTTACTATCCAAGGAGGGTATGGTCATGATTCCTTTCTTACTCCGAATAAACCTATCATCACTGTGCAAGGAAGAAAACCTATGAGTCCTTGTAGTTATGCCAAGCAATTAACTAGAGAGAGTTATCATGCGGTTGCCCATACTTATCATACTAGAAATAATAAGCAGCCTAATCCTCCTCCTGTTACTCCAGTTTCTCTTCCTAATCCTCAACCAATTCTTCCGCAAGCTCCACGTATTTCACAAGTTCTTGGTAAGGAATATGATCTCATAGAACAACTTAAAGCTACCCCTGCTAAGATATCCCTTTGGGATTTGATCCAAACTTCTTCCACTCATCATGGAATGTTACAAGATGCCTTGAAAGATTTGAATGTTCCTCCACCTAATACATCTAGTAATATAGTGTCTTTGGTTAACTCTGTGATGAATCCTAAAGCTCAAATTGTGTTTACTCAAGACGAGTTGCCTAATAGTGAAATTCAACATCAATATGATCCCTTGATGATTGTGGTTATCATAAATGATACTGCTATAAGACGAACACTAGTAGATAATGGCTCTGGCCTTAATGTGTGTAGCATTAATCTATTGCATAAGATGAATGTGGATACATCCCTTATTGAGCCTGACTCTCGTCCCATTCGAGGCTTTGATAATGTGGCTAAGTCTTCATTAGGTATTATCACCTTACCCCTCACAGTGGGGCCTGTTACTTTGCCTACTCCTATCCATGTTATGTCGGGAAATCTAACATACAACTTGTTATTAGGGAGACCTTGGATTCATAGTATGCAAGCTGTCCCCTCTACATTGCATAGACAAGTTAAATTTATTTATAACAATAAGACATATACCTTGATAGGTGATACTAATTTCCAAGCTTGTCTGCAAACATCTACTTCCAAAGGGAGTTCTTCTAAGCCTTCCTCTTCTAGTGATGACTCTTTAAACAAGATACCTATCGATGAATCCTCACTCTCTAATGATCAAAATTCTTTGGATGAGTCTGAAGCTCTTGAAGAACATTCTTCTCAACTTGAATCTACACATGAGAAGGCTTTTGATCCTGAGAAGGTTCTTGCAGAAGATGATTGGGGATCTCTTGATTTTAATCCCATCTTTGTAGGTGAATGTAGGGTTCCTCCTAGAGAGCTTAAAGTTGAAAAGAAGGAAGAAGCTAAAAATCAATCAACATTACCTGAGCCTATGAGCAATAATTTTGTGGCCACTTCTCAAACTTCTTCTCCTCACACCTCTAATTCTGAAGGATTTGATTCTTTGTCTTATGAAAAACCACCTTCCCTTTCTGAAATGGCTGATCATTATGGTCGTGGTTTTCATATTTTAGCTAAGCATGGGTATCATGGAAATGGTTGTGGCACTCACGAACAAGGGATAAAGGTTCCTCTAGAGAATAATCTTTATGATGTGACCTTTGGACTTGGTTATAATCCCTGCTAGCGCACTAAAGCTTCTAAAAGACCATGTATTAGTGTTAATGTTATTTCTACATCTCTACCAATGAGACACCCTGAGTATATTGATGGGGATCAATTTTGTTCCTGTGCTTTGGATGTCTTTCCTACCGATGATGCTTTAGCTGAGTTCTTAGGAGCATATGATACTCTTCCTCGTTATCATCACAATAGGGGATTTCCTTATTGTTTGAACACTGAAGCTTATTTTGGAAAAGAGATTTATAATGATGAGATTGTGGAAGAATTCCCTCAATTAAAGGACACTCCTCAATAAAGTAATCTTCTCATAAGTGACACCATTGATGTTAAGATGGATCCTTGCAATGAAGAAAAAGTTATTAAAATTGGAAAATGTTTGGATGAAGAAGAACAAAAACAATATGCAGATTTATTGTGTGAATTCCCTGAGATCTTTGCTTGGACATATTCTGACATGCCTGGTATAGATCCTAAGATTGTTACTCACAATATTGTCTTAGTTCCCGATGCTAAGCCTGTGAAACAAAAGATTCAAAAAATGAATCCTAAGGTAGCTTTGCTTGTTAAGGCTGAGATTGAAAAATTATGGGAGGCTGGATTTATCTGCCCTATTGATTATTCCCCGTGGATTTCAAATATTGTCACTGTGGCTAAATCAGATAATAAAATAAGAATGTGTACCGACTTTCAAGATTTAAATAAGGCTTCTTTAAAAGATGATTTCCCTCTCCCAAACATTGACATGATAGTTGATTCTACAGCAGGACATGCTTTGTTATCCTTCATGGATGGTTTTTTAGGATACAATCAAATCTTCATTAATCCTCAAGATCAATTCAAAACTCCTTTCACCACTCCCTAGGGTACATTCTGTTGGGTGATGATGCCTTTTGGACTTAAAAATGTCGGCGCAACTTATCAACGAGCGATGACCCTTATCTTTCATGATTACATGCATAAGATTTTAGAAGATTATGTTGATGATATTTTGGCCAAATCCGTTCTCCGTATAGATCATATTAAGATCCTTTGTCAAATCTTTGAAAGAATTCGTAAATATCACATGCGCTTGAATCCCCGAAAATGTGTTTTTGGTGTGGATAGTGGAAAACTATTAGGATTTATAGTTTCGCATCATGGGATTGAGGTGGACACTAAGAAAATAGATGCTATTGTCAACATGCCACCTCCTAGAAATGTGTCTCAACTCAAAAGCTTACAAGGAAAGATTCAAGCTATTCGTAGGTTTGTATCTCAACTTGTGGATCATACTTTTCCTTTTACTCAACTCCTCAAAAAGAATATCACTTTTCAATGGAACAAAGATTGTCAGCAAGCATTTGAAGATTTAAAAGTATATTTGGCTAATCCTCCTATCCTTCAACCCGCCGAACCTTCTAAACCCTTTCTTCTTTATATAGCTGCTTCCTCTCATGCTCTCACAGCATTATTGGCACAACAGGATAAAGATGGTAAGGAATGTCTGGTTTATTATATAAGTCGTACCTTACTCGATTATGAGACCCAATATTCTGCAATAGAAAGACAATGCTTGGCCTTGGTGTTTGCGACTCAAAAATTGAGACATTATCTTTTAAATTCAGAAGTCCGCGTCATGGTAAAGTTTGATCCTTTGAAGCATCTTTTCTCTAAAACGGATTTATCAGGGTGCCTATCTAAGTGGGTTATGATGTTAACTAAATTTGACCTTAAATTTGTTTCACAAAGAGCAATTAAAGGGCAAGCGTTGACCGATCACTTAGTTGAGGCCCCTTCACCTTTCTCCTTCCCTAACCCTGAGTCTTTTCCCGATGATTTCATTCTTTGCACAGAGAAAGATGAAACTTGGGAGTTATACTTTCATGGCTCTAAGTGTCGTACGGGATCGGGGGCAGGTGTTGTTCTGATTTCTCCTACAAAGAAATCCATTCCCTTATCTTATCATCTCAATTTCCTATGTAACAATAACATTGCTGAGTATGAGGCTCTTATAGCAGGAATAAAGGCAGCCTTGGCTTTGAATGTAAAACACATACATATTTATGGAGATTCTCAATTGATTATAAGACAAGTAACAGGACTGTATCAAGCAAAACAAGACAAATTATCACAATATAAAGACCTTGCTATCTCTTTGTTACAAAAATTCGATTCTTATACCATGGAACCTATTCCTCGAAAAGATAATCAACATGCGGACGCAATGGCATGTGTGGCTTCTCTTGTATCTTTAGAGGACCCTGTGGTTGATCTTAAATTTGTTATTCACAACCGTATTTCTCCAGCTATTGTAGATGATTCTAGCTTGGTGACATGTTGTGACTTTATAGACTCAAATGAATGGTATTCGCATATCGTAAGATACTTGACCGATGGTACCTTTCCTGATTCCGCCAATTGGAACACTAGGGCTAGAATTCGCAAGTTGTCTGCTAAATATATCATTCTTTCTAATGTTCTTTACTAAAGGGGTTATAACGGTCTTCTCCTTCGCTGTCTTAACAAATCGAAAATCCCTATTGCTCTTGAAGAGGCACATTCAAGTGCCTGTGGGGGGCATTTTGGAGGCAAATCCTTGTTTCAAAGGTTGCTTCGTATGGGATATTATTGGCAAACTATGCAGAAGGATTCTTTTTCATTTGTTAAGAAATGTCATCAATGTCAACAACACAATAATCTGATTCATGCTCCTGCCCAAGAACTTCGTTCTCATGTAGCTTCTTGGCCTTTCTCTGCATGGGGGTTGGATCTCATCGGTAAAATCTCTCCTCCTTCATCTCAAGGACATACTTTCATTATAACCGCAATAGATTACTTTACAAAGTGGGTAGAAGTTGTTCCCCTTCGCTCTACTACTGCTGAAGTGATTTGTCGATTTCTTCTAGAAAACATTATTTCTCGATTCGGGATACCTTCCACTATAATCTCCGATAATGGGACATCATTTAAGAACAAGGATGTGAAGAAATTCCTCGAGAAATATCATATCAAACATCAATTTTCTACACCATACTATCCTCAATCAAATGGTCAAGCCGAATCATCCAATAAGATAATTGAACAAATTCTTCGCAAAATCGTGAATAAGCATGGTAAGGATTGGAGTACTCAGCTAATTTATGCTCTTTGGGCCTACCGAATGAGTGTATGAATTGCTACAGGAACCACCCCTTATAATCTCGTTTATGGTGCTGATGCTATTATGCCTTTAGAGTTAGAGATTCCATCACTTAGAGTTTCTCTCAAAGGTATAGTAGATGATGACTCTTATAGAGAACAAAGACTTCAACAGCTTGAGATGCTTGATGAATAGCGTATAAATGCTCTTGAGCATATTCAAGCGTATCACAAAACTATACAACGAAGCTATAATGATAAGGTTATTCAACGTTCCTTCTCAGTAGGTGACTTAGTTCTCTATGAGAATCAGCACAATGTGAATTCCTTACCTGAAGAAAAGGGAAAATTTAGTCCTAATTGGCTTGGACCATATATTGTTATTGAAGATTATGGATCAGGTGCTTACAAAATAGCGGGTGTAGACGGTACGCCTCTTAAAGAACCTATAAATGCTATGCACTTGCGTAGATACTATGCTTAATTCCTCATTCCTTATCTTCTTTGTAGTTCTTCGAAATTGGATAATATGTTAGCATATCTTTGTTAGAGCAAATAGAATTAAATGATGTTTTGTTTAATCTATATTGCTTTGTTCCTGACAAGCGTGTTTCTTTACTCTATGGTTTGTCTTGAATTCATTTATGTAAATTGCAAAAGATTTACGTTTTCATTATGCTGGCATATTATACAATGTCTTTATGTGTAAAGTAGAATTGTATCATGTTGTGTTTAAATTAAATCACATTAGTTATATGATTCTTAGGCTTAACACATATTTCTTCTCTATCATCAATGTAGTACTTGATTAAATATTTTAATTAAGTCACACATGTATCAATATAATCATGGAGCATTGAAAAATAAATCACATGGAAATTAAATTCAGAACATACATGTACATCTACCCAATGTATTAACTTTAATAAAAATATACATTGTTTTAGGCATTAAAGATAACACATTTGAGACAAAGAGAAGCATGTATATATATGTGGATCGTGTGTTCATATACAAAGGTAGGTCACTATACATCCAAAATATGACCTATCCTACATCATGAGATCATCTCCTATCCCTAGGGCTAGTGGCTGGAGAGTGACGACTAGATGCTCCCTCCTCATCTGGCCGTGAAGGTGGACCCATAGGTGTATAGCATGATATAGACCGTGAATGGCTCCAAGAGGAACTCCTACGATCCCTATCCATAAGGATCATGCGATACGAGGTAGCCTCGACCTAAGCTACTGCTAGATCATGCTATGCCCACTGAAGGTTCTCTGATAGATCTCTCTCTCTCTCCCTCCAAATTTCCACCTGTACTCGAAATGGGGAAAACAAGTCATCATGTCGACCCACGTTCCCTTGAGGCCTATAAGCGACCTGAGAGGAACTAGGGATTTGTGCTGTCATGGAAATATCTGTCACTGCTTGCTGGATCAAGGAACGCCACTCCTGCACATTAGCTGTAGCAGTAGAACAAATTTTGTATTAGTACCATTTTATATCATCAAAACATTAAATCAATCAATATAAACCTACTATACCTAGATCTCCCTCGCGCTAGTAGGGATCGTGATATGGTAGCATCTATGACTAGGAACTACTAGGCTCCCCATGCTCAAATGATCTGTGCACGATGGGTACAGGTCTCCGTATCGCCTTGTGTTCCCCCTTTTGGGGAATAAGAGGAGGATCCAAGGCTATGGTATCATCTCCTGAATGGTGGGGAGCTGCATCTGACTCCTCATCATCTCTATCCTCCTCCTCCTCATCATCCTCATCCTCATCCGCATCCTCGTTCTCCTCATCATCATCTCTATCTGTGTCATCCTCCTCTCCTTCCTCCTCCTCCTCGGCACTAGGCTGATCTCCTATGGGTGGACCAGGATCTCCTACCTCCTCATGACCCTCTCCCTCCTCTGGCTCCTCTAATCTAGATCCCTGATCCTCATCTCGGTCTCCATGTCTCCATGGACCTGGATGGCCTGTCGGGTGATCTGGTGGAAAGATAGGCCCCGGGTATGTCCTCACAAACCATGAGAGATACCTGCGCTGTGCTCTGGGATCTACGGCATAATCAGTGACCACATCCTGATTGGACCCCTCTATATCTGTGATCTTGATATCATCTGTCATAGGTCTCGCTACTGCTTTGGGTCTAGGAAGGACTCATGAGTGTCGAGTATAGATGGGTACGTCGGCTGGAACACACTGCTCTAGCCCAAACTGCCTCCATACTCGGTCAAAGTAGAATGGGACTATGATATGTGGGTATCATCCTCTCAGTAGGCGATTCCTCTGTAAGCATGCAAGCTACCTCTCCATTCCATCCCATCTGTGCATCTGCAGATATGGTCTCCATACTGTCACCTCAGCTGTCAATCTATCAAATGTCACTCTCCAATATAATAGATCCCCAAATCTCCACTCGCTGGTAAGCGGATAAGTAAACACCCTAGGTCGCTCGCTAGCCGCACTCATCGGGTAGCCGACAGGCCTGGTACATGTAAAGTGCTCAAATATCCACACCTGCAGAAGTGTGCATGTCATCAAGCTACAACCCTGTCCAAAAACATACTCCTCGAGGTCATGATAGAGATGTGCAAGCATACTCTGACCCCAAGCATATACTCTCCTATGTCTCTCCATAGCCCTGATGCACCATGTGAGACCCCCATGCATGTGCGTACCTCACCCATTAGGGCAGACGGCTAGTGCAATGATGGCAATCATAAGACGTCTCATGAGGGGCACCTCTCCTATAGGATGTAAGAGCCAACTGACCATGATGCGACCTCTCGTCTCACTTGGCATGACTCTCCCTATGCAGTATACCTGCTCCCTCTGATGGTCCTCCGCTGACCGATCGGTCGCGTATGTCACGGTAGCTCCTCTGATAGGTAGGCGAAGTATGCGGTACACATCCTCAAGTGTAACCGTCATCTCTCCTACTGGGAGCTGGAATGTACATGCGTCAGGATCCCATCGCTCCATAAGTGCCATCAGCATCGCAGGATGGAATCGAATGGCCGGCATAAGGATCATATGCCACAAACCTACTATAGATAATGTATCCCTCTCTACCCGAGTCAGCCACGGAATCTGATCTCGCAGACTATGAAGAATCTGCCCCGCAGTGTGCTCTCTCATGTATGGGAGACCCTGTGATGCAAAAACATCAGTGTAATCAGTACTCAATCATCAAAATCATCTATGCAAAAAATGAAAACTGTTGAACATCAAAAGCTAACCCTTGCCAAGTCCTGATTGGGACCATGGCGCCCTCAGAGGACCATGGCACCCTTTAGGGACCATGGTGCCCTAAGAAGACCATGGCACCCTTCAAGGACCATGGCGCCCTAATAGGACCATGGTGCCCTTCAGGGACCATGGTGCCCTGATAGGACCATGGCGCCCTGGGTGGGACCCAGGGTCAAATTCCAGGGCCCGCATTCGATCACAGAAACTCAAAGTCAATAGAAATGCAGAAAGTCAAAGTCAAAGTTCAGTCAACTCACCTCGTCCAGTGGCTCGTCGCCGATCACGGCCTATCACATGATCTCCATCCTCATGGGACGCTCCAGTTGTCGTGAAGGCATGATGATGGCTATGTGGGCTCCGCTGCAATGAACAATACTCAGAAATCAACAAAGTGACAAATGCAATAGTCACTTTCAAGGTATATATTTTCATTTTGGTTTCAAAACCCTAATTTTCCTCTATCACTCATTTCATCATAGCTTGGGTTGGGAGATGCGATTTTCGAACCGTTTGTTGTGTAGGAATCATATTTTCGTTCCCTTACTCCCTTGATGTTCCAAAATGTGCTCTGATGAAGCCTCTTCAGTGAACATCTCTCATCAATAATCTTTCACACAATTTGTTGTAAGTAAACATGCTATCCTGTTTCACCTCCCTAATAAGCAAGCCGAAACAGGGGGGGCATATAGCTACTCGCAAATTTCATCACTTTCCTTAGTAAGCATTAGGTGATTTTGTGATCTAACGTGTGTTTTGTAGGGTGCGGTTCCTAACTGTGTACTGCAGATACCGTTGGGGGCTTTGTTCGATGGACTTATGGATATATCCTTTTTCAAATAATGTTTACTTTCCTGTACTTTAGCTTGCATATGCACGTAGTACTCATATGACCGCTAAAGTGGGGGCTAAATGTAACGTCGTAAATTGTATGCACTTGCTAAAGCAGTACAATTTCACACCTAGTTTAGCACCCGCCTTGGCGCATTTTGCATTTGCATTACATTTCCCCTTTAGCACTTAATTAATCAAATTAATTAGGTCTAAAGTTCTATTTCATCATCTTCCACATCATAAAGTTGGGCCCTTTCATTAAAGTGTGCCCCTTTCATTTTATTCCTCCAATACATCATTTAATCAAAAACCCTAATTAGGTCCTATTTTGAACTTGGGGGCTTGATTTCGGGGGTCAAAACATCTCGAAATCACCTGTAACTTCGGGATTCTCTCTAAAATCATCGTATCAGACGAATCTGAAAATTTGGTGAAAAGTTGTCAGGACCAGGGCACCCGGAGTGCACACGGTCCTAGACATTTTTCCCGAAATTTTAGGAGCGCGATCCAATCATAAAATAAAGCTTAACCCCAAGAAATTGGCGGGAGATTCAATCTCTAGGTAGGCCAAAAGTTGAAATTAAGACCTAGGGTTTCATATATAAGAGCTCTCTTTCTTCATTTGAAAGGATCTGAATTTTGGTTTTAGGGACCTTCTATGCAGCGAAAGAGCAGATCTTTGAAGACATCAATAACATTCAACATCCATCCATCAAGCATTCATCAATTTCATTCATCCATTTAGGGCTTTGAAGGCATTGAAGAGCAATAAGGGATCACTGACTGAAGATTGGCTTGTACCCCTCCCTTGGGGGTTGGGTATGATTTCATGTTGTTTTCATGTCTTTGCATAAGCCTCCTTACATCATTTGTATTCATGCTTTAGATCACTTTGCATCTTGATTTGGAGCATTTACATTATCATTTACAAGCAATTAGGGTTTACTTTCTAGGTTGCTCTAGTTTGCTTACTTGCATTTTAGGATCTTGCACACACACTACTTCTACGATACAACTTGGCTATTCATGGAGGTGGAAATCACCGAAGCGGGGGTTTGACTAAGGCAAAACCCTATATAGCCGCCCACCATACCTTTTCAGATATAAGTGCAGGTTTCGGGATTCAGACGACGCCGCAAGTTGCAGATCCGACGGAAGTGGACCGAGACAGAACTTCACAACAAATTTCAGAGAAAAAGACCAGGACAGGGGCGTGGGGCGCCCTGATTCTGCCAGGACAGGGGCGCTAGGTGCCCTGGTCCCTGGGACAGGTGCGCTGGGCGCCCTGGTCCTTCTGTCAGACAGCAAGTTTCAGACAGCTTTCCAGGTTACCAAACAGCAGTTTCAGGGGCAGTTTTAGGAGCAGAATCAGGACAGTGGCGCCCGCGCCCCCGTCCCGAACATTTCCACTCAGATTTTAACTCTGGGTACGCATCTTCATTCTTGTCTTGTCCTTGTGTTTATAGCTTTCCATTGTTTAACTTCAATTCTGCAATCTTGTTATTAGTTCATGCTTGCACTTTGGAATTGAACTTGCATCATTCTATCTTTCAATTACAACAAAGGAATAGAAATCCTAATAGGTAGCCCGTGGCTCTCTCTTCCACAAAAAGAAGTAGCCAATTGTGTGATACCTCTAAGCTCTTTTGTATTCCACAATGTGTGTCAAAAAGTAGGATTAGGACATGTTAGCCTAGTCTCACTTTTTCCCCTACACACCGATATAGGAAAATCAATCACTGTAGATGAGATATCTAACTTCGGTTGCCATCAATGATAACACTAGATGACCTGTACAGTGTCTCTTGCCAACAAGAGAACAATGGGATGTCTTGCAGTGATTGTTATTTAACTTATTTTGTTTGTTAGATCCTTCACATATAATGTTTCATTGGTATACTTGTTGTTTTGTTCATAGTTGACCCTAACCACATTTCAGGTATACATTTTTGGCACTTGTCATGGGGCTACCACACGATTTTAACTTTTTCTTGTAGATTTTCACGTAGGTTCAGAAACACATGTTTTTGTAGTGCATACAACAGATCTTTTAGCTCTTTTGAAAAAAATTTAGTGCTTTTGTCATTTCTTCTAGTGCCTTTGACATCTATTCTAACACATTTAACCAAACCTATAGCCCTTACAACATTTTCTCTAGCACGTTTAACACTTTTTATAGCACTTTTAATCATTCTTTTGCTGCATTTATCTGATTCTTTAGTGCATTTATTGTATCTTTTAGCACTTTTGTCTCAGAAAGAAAGCTAAAATTTGTAACCTCAAGGAAAAATTTAGGCTTATAAGCCCATAATCTAGACTGATATTTGAAAGGGTTTTGCAGGTATTAACATTTATTGTAGGTCGAAAGGAGTTAAATTAGGTTTTTACCTTACTTTTTAAGTTGGTAAAAAAAATTCACATTTTCTTTTCTTGCACAAATTAAAAAGAAATATACACTTTATTTTGGTGTAAGATAAAAAGAATCACATTTCCTTTTGGTCTATAGAAATAAATTCATCTTTTCTTTTTTGGCAAAACGGTTAAAAAGAACAACAAAAACAATCTTTTTTGCAAGCAATTTACATTGTCTTTTAGTGCAATTAAAAAGAGTGAGACAAATTGTTTTTTATACAAAGGGATAAAAGAAGACAAGACACATTTTATTTTTTTAAATAACAAAGGACAAACCATCTTTCATTTTGCAAAGTCTTTCAATTTTCTTGAAGTTAATTATTGCAATCATTGACTCAAAAAGGAACATTCATTATTTATATCTTGGATAAAAAAGAGCACCATGATTGTTGGAGCAATATCTCCAAGTAGCAATTAGATCACTTTGCGATGTTGGGATAAAAAGAACAAAATTTACTACCATGCTTCGAAAATGATAGGTATATGTTCTCCCCTTAATTGGGTGATCAAAATGCCAGACTCACTCTTTTTCTTTCTTTCTTTTTTTGTAATTAGGATACAACCTTTAGTAGGCTTGCCCTCCTGAGAAGCCCATAAGGACGGTGAAAGGGGAACAACCTAAGTGGGAAACAGCTAACGCAAAGTAATCCAACCTACTATAATCAAATGCAGATGTGTTGAAAATCATGTCCAATGGATTTTCTCATTGATTAGCCTTCCCACAGTATCCTAAAGATACGTAAAGCCTTTGTTCTCAAGGTTGGGAAGCCTCTTGAGGGAATTTATCATTGAAGACCGAATGAAAACCTTACTAAAAATCTTTAAGAGTAGAAATCTTGTTGATTCAGTTATCCAAACATTTCTAATATCATAGTGCAAGGGTGGGGAAGAATCCGCCCCCAAGACACTCAATATACATCTCCCAAGAAAATGATCCAATTGAGAAGCAGTTCTCTTTGGTTCAACTTCTGGCAAAAGGCAAAAAAATCGGCGCACCCTCAAGTGTGACAAGGTAGTTTGAGTCGAAGGAGTATCAAAATGTGAGCTATTGATATTACTGATGACCCTTGAGGTTAAAGAGTCCAATTGATGTGTCTTCTTGTTCAAACTGGTAAAAACAAAAGGGGATTTGAAAATATCCTAAAGAACATATACTTGATGTTTAAAATAGAAACAAATTTGCCACTGTGCTCATGATTGCAAGTACTATTTTCTTGTCAGAAATCATGAAAACATCCTGCTAAGAATTCAACAAATCAGAAAAAACATCAAAAACTTGGGAAAATTAGGAAAAACTATAAAGTGCCACATTTGACCATTTCTCTAGTGCATTTGATCATTCTTCTAGCATATTGAATCAATATTATAGCACATATGATCTTTCAACTAGCACATTCAGTGGATATTATAGTGCATATGATCTTTCAACTAGTGCATTTGACATTTATTCTGGCACATACAATAGATCTTTTAGCGCATTTGAAATAGAGGGCCTTTCTAGACAGTTTTTGCAAAATCTAAAAATGGTGTTGGATACCCTTTTTAGCACTCTTTTATGTCCAATTGTCACGGACAATTTTTCCTTAGTAAAAATAGAATGTATTTCAATGAGTGATCCAATTTCACCTTTCAGTAATACATAAATCAAATACCTACTTGACTTATTCAAGCTAGTCAAATCAATTAAGTTTCTATATCAGGATATATCATCACCAATAAGGAAACTTCATTAATCATTTGATGCACTTAGTCATATCAATAGGAAAACATCGAACCTCCTATTTTGACTTAGTTAACTTGGGTCAATAAGACAAGTATTTACAATCAAAACATCCTCTCAAAATAAACTGCCATTTTGATCACTTGTATGATCATCCCTCGTCACTTGAAGAGGACAAAGCTTAGTTAGGAGAAAATCTTGGAAAGGAAGAATCTTAGTCAAAAGAAAATCTTGAAAAAGAGAATATTTCTCTACATAAACTCCAAACTCTTGCTAAAACATCGCACCTTCCTACACCATTTTTTGTGATTATCTACATGGTCATGGAATTGAGTTTGATGAGGAATATTTTAAAAAAAGTTCCTTTGAAAAAAGATCAGCATTATCACAACATCTCAATAGAAGTAGCAATTTTTTCTTGTCCTATCTACCTCAACAACAAATCATCTACTAAGTTACTCAAAACCTGTCAACAATCATTGCAAGTAGATCACCCACATGCCCATTTCGATGAGATCTCAAAGACTAAAACTTAAGGAAAAGGATGTAGAAACTTCACCTACCATGATAGAAAGAGAAGAAAACTCCTTTTATAGGTATCAAGATATCGAAGAAGAAGACATAAGAGAGTAACTAATTCAAGAAACCCAACAAGACCCCAAGTTCCAAAAATTATGGAAAAGCTTCTAGAAAATGATAAAGAAAAATATCTTATAATGTTGAATATTCATGATGCTAAACTATCCACTAATTTCAATACCAAGAAAGAGGAAGCTAGGTCAAGTACCAATAACAACAATTCTATTGAATGCCTTAACAAAACAGATTCAATCTCTTCAACAACAAATGCAAGACATGCAAAGAGGAACAATGAGGAAATATACCTTGGAAGACATTTGCCCTTATACATTTGACTGAAATTTGAACATGATACCATTTCTACCAAATTGTGAAATTCCAAGGTACGACAAATACAATGGCAAAACTGACCCACAAGATCATGTGAGGAAATTTTGCACTATGAGTCTAGAATTTGCACATAACGAGACTTATTTAATGATATTTTTTCTAAGAAGTTTAGGTGGACCAAGCATGGAATGGTTCTCAAAACTCCGATCACGTATCAGGACATTCAATGAGCTGGTAGTTAAATTTGTGTCTCAATATCATACAACATTCAACACACAGTCACCATGCTTGACTTATGCAAAACAAAATAGAAAAATGGTGAGATCTTCCTTACCTTCTTGCAAAGGTGGTGAAGATTGCTTGCTAGGTATCCTCGCCTTGTACTAGAAACATAAAAGGTGGACATTTTCATTAAAACTTTAAATGATGACACTAGTTATCAGCTCCAATTACAATGTCCACCAACTTTTCAAAACATGGTCGCGAGTGGTCACAAAATTGAGGAGGCTTTAGTCAAAAAAGGTGTGTTGAAACTCTACAAAGAGGGATCCATTCCTTCTAACAATTAAAATAATCCCAATAATAATGACAGATCCAAATTCGGGACAAGGAACAAGAACATTGTTAATGATGGTGTAGTAGATGCACATAACATAGAACCAAAACAGCTAGTTTTGAACTTATCGGTAAAGACACCTACAAATAATCTAGAAATCAACAAACCCAAACCAGCCCTTACTCCATATAGAAAGAAGTTCACACCTTCAGGGAAATCCCTTGAGTCAGTGTTCAAAGAACTTCTGGCCAACAAACTTATAATGTTACTAAACATGAGAGACTTTGAACCAAAAATTAAAGCATCTTGGTGGAATGACACACATCATTGTGTTCCACAGAAATAAAGGTCACTGGAAAAATGATTACCAACGATTGAAAAATCTAGTGCAAGACTTACTAGATAGAGATGATATAATAGTAGAAGGACACAAGAAAAACCATAATCATGAAGCATTCAAAAATCCTCTCCCCAATTATCAAAAGGGAGAACCATCAAATGACAAAGGAAAGAAAGTGAATTATATCTATGATAACATTATCAATCATATTTTCACGTCAGATAACCAGATAAATGTCATCACGATCAAAGATAAACAAGAACACAAACCCACCAATGTAACCACCTAAGATCAATCGAAGCTTGTATTTAAAGGAAGCACATCCAAAACAACTCCTCCTTCAAATCAAAATAACTTGGTAGATTAGTTGCAAAAGACACCAGGCCAAATATCAATACTCGAGCTTCTAAAAATCTCACACCAGTGCACCAGGACATTCTAGAAAGGACTCTCATAGACACTACGGTACCAACCAATTTAGATATTGATCAATTCCAAGCCATGGTGGGACATTTAGTTGTGCCTCACACTTTGTCATTTTCTAAGAATGATGATGTCCTTGAGTCATCCACATAACACTCCCCTCCATATTGAAGTTCTAGTCTATAAACATTAGATCAAATGCATAGTAATAGATGGAGGAGTTGGCCTAAATATATGTAATTTAAATCTTATCCATGCATTGGGTTTCTTCGAAGATTTTATTGATCCAAAAATAAAAATAACCATCAAAGCATATGATGATGAAGAGAGATCCTCATAAGGACAAGTGGTATTAACCATTAGAGTGGGACCAATTCAAAAGGATACCATCTACCAAGTCCTGGACATAGAATTGTCCTACAACACACTACTGGGTTGACCTTGGATCCATGAAATGCAGGTGGTACCATCCACAAACCACCAATGTGTAAAATTCCCCTACAATGGTCAAGAAATTTCCATACCACCCAACACTAATCCCTTCCAATACTGAAACAATCTCAAGATAGCTTAGAATGTCCTTGTACCACACAATCAAGAAGCTCTTGGTTCTACATTATCAAGCAATAAAAGCCAACTCAAATATTTATCATTAGATTTTGAGAAAAAGATTCAGTTACAAGATAAAGGTATTAGAGAATATTCCTTTGAACCATCCTTATGTCTATCAAAATTTCCCGTTTAACCAAGATCTTATGGACAACCATAAGTATCCAAACAAAAATATTCATAGCCCATCAAACTCTTGGATGGTACATCTGTTCAAGAAGGAACCCTAGCCGATGAAATAGAGGATAAGGATATCCTAAATTGGCTCTCCAAATATGAGGAGCAATCTAAAGCAGTTATTCTTAACATGAAAGTACCCACAGAACAATACGGAAAAGGTTTCAAAATCATGCAAAAAATGGGATATGAAGGAAAATATCCTATTGGCAAATGAAAAGAAGGTATCATTGAACCGATACAACTTCCTACTCTAAATGTTAAAGATAAATTAGGACTAGGCTTTGGTCAAGACATTCTAGTTTGCAAGAAAGCTAAAGAAATATTGTACCGACAACAACATGAAGAAGCATTTCGATGGAAAAAAAACAAAGAAATAGTTTGCAAATAGCAAGAAGAAAAAGTAGTTCGTAAACAACAACAAGAAGAATATGAGCAAAAACAAGAAGAACTTGCCATCAAGAAAGAGGAAGTTACTCACAATCTTTATGAGTAGATCCATAAATTGCAAGCTACCTTTGAAATAGACTCAAATGAGTGGGAATGAGATTCATTGGATGAAATATCTTGTGATGAGAAAGACACCGATTTCATCCAAACCTATGCAACTATACTTTATGAAGGACAAAGCTTAGGGTCTAGACCATTTGAATTTGGATCACAATAGATCGATGACTCTAGTGAGGACAATCAGAGTCAAGATAAGATGGACAATCCCAAGGAGAGTAACATCATAGACCTCGACTTTGCTATCTAAAACACCGATAATATTTCCATCATGACCCTAACTACTTTAGACCTTAATCAACAAGACAACCCCTTACCATTAGTCCATCCTGAACTCATTGACTAGAAACAAATAGAACCTCTTAATAACCTTATCTTTCTTGATGATGATCCCATTTTTCATTACCTCTATTTCGTAAATCCCAAAACATGTTTCACTAGAGGATCTCATAATGAAACTTACAACCAGGGGAGTGCCGAGTCTTTTAGTTGCAAAATGAATAAAGAAAAAAAATTATCTAATGGTGAAAACCATTCATTAGTAGTATTAGATCATAAAACAGTAAAAATAAAGGGTGTATCCAACGACGAAAACCTTTACAAGGCACTAAAGGATGAGAGTCTTGACACTCTTTTGGAGCATTATTAGGAGAGATCACAAATATTGATTAAACCAGCTCAATCAATCAACATCAGCACTGAAGAGGTAGCAAAGACCATACACCTAGCCAATCATTGATAGAACAAGAACAACCTCATTTCACTAAGTCCTTCAAAGAAAATCAAATCAATTTTTCTTGGTCATATGTTGATATGCCAAGTATAGATCTAGATTTGATCATGCACCACTTATCCATAGCTCTCAGAGCTAATCTAGTAAAGAAGAATCTGAGAAAGATGAACCCACATGTTGCATTTCTCATAAAAGAAGAGCTAAAGAAACTAATAGATGTAGGATTCATCAGACCAATCAACCATGCAAAATGGATTTCAAACATTGTATCTATATCCAAACTAGATAAAAGCATTAGAATATACACATATTTTAGATATCTAACAACGCTTGTCCAATGGATGATTTTCCTTTACATAGCATTGACACTATTGTAGA
The DNA here is from genome assembly GCF_030272615.1 of Cryptomeria japonica. Classification (NCBI taxonomy): domain Eukaryota; kingdom Viridiplantae; phylum Streptophyta; class Pinopsida; order Cupressales; family Cupressaceae; genus Cryptomeria; species Cryptomeria japonica. Next base: position 755,038,924 of record NC_081409.1, read on the forward strand.
CTTAATAATACAACATGATATGCTCTCACTCATGAATGGTTTTTTAGGCTACAATCTGATCGAGATAGCACCAGAAGATCAAGAAAATAGAACTTTCACCTTCCTATGGGGTACATATTATTGGAACGTCATGCCTTTTGGATTAAAAAATTTAGGAGTGACCTATCAGCATGCAATGACCACAATCTTCCATGACATGATGTACACTTTCATGGAAGATTATGTAGATGATCTGCTATCTAAATAATTCACTAGGGAAGGACATCAGAATATCCTAGATAAAATATTTCAATAGTTAGAACAGTTCAATGTGCAACTAAATCCAAAGAAGTGTGTATTTGAAGTCACATTAGGAAGGCTCCTAGGATACATAGTATCAGCTAAAGTCATTAAGGTCGATCAAGAAAGATCCAAGCAATCATGGAGATGCCATCTCCCAGAAATATCAATCAACTAAGATCTCTACAAAGGAGGTTGCAATCTATCAGAAGATTCATTGCACAACTAGATGACAAATGCCTACCTTTCACCCATCTACTAAACAAAAATATTCCTTTCATGTGGGAGGAAGGATTTTAAGAATCTTATTCCTAGTTAAATAATTATCTCATGAATCCACCTATATTTGTACCACCAATAGCCGAGAAACCACTTTAACTCTACATATCAGCTACCAAGGTGTCTTTAGGAGCTTTTCTAGCATAAGAAGATTCTACAAGCAAAGAAAGTTCTATCTATTACATCAGTAGGAAACTGAGTGGTTATGAGCTTAGCTACATATTAATCAAAAAGGCTTGTCTAGTTGTAGTGTTTGCATCCCAAAATTTGCGATATTATATGCTAGCTCACACAATCAAGCTAATAGCAACAATAGATCCCTTAAAATATCTACTCAATGAGGCCACTCTAACAAGCTAACTCACAAAATGGGTGATGATTTTGAGTGAGTTTGACATTCATTACATGGACCAAAGAGCCATAAAGGGCCAAGAAATAGTAGATCAATTGGCTGAAGCACCATTGCTAGTCGATCATTCACTGTATGTCGAATTTCCATATACAGATGTTCTAGAAATTACATCACAATCATGGGTATTGTACGTTGATGGATCTTACACCCAACATTGGTCAGGTACTATAATCCTATTTGTCACTCTTCAAGGACACACAATCCATCAATCTTATAGGTTGACATTCTCTTGCGTGAACAATATCGTTGAATATGAAGCCTTGGTCATTGGCATCAAGGTGGCAGTAGAACGGAACATCACAGAGTACTAGTTTATGAAGACTCTCAATTAGTCATCAATCAGGTTAATAGTTACTATTAAACAAATGATGACAAGCTAATGCCATACAAGAGAATGGTGGATGACTTTAAGAAATACTTTTTTGAAATCAAGTTTGAGAAAATTCGAAGACTCGACAAAAAAGTTGTAGATGCCATGACGACCATCGCCTCTCTTCTACAAATACCATAACAAAAATAAAAATCTATCCATCAAACAAACCATTACACCCTAACAACCTATAGACTTTACCGATGGGGTCTTGATGGTACTCTCCTTAGGTGTCTTGAAAGTGACGAATCTGAAACTGCCTTACGAGAAGTTCACGAAGGTATTTGTGGTACACATTCAAGCGGTCCTACTCTAGCCAAGAAAAATGTCAAGATGGGATACTATTGGCCAAACATGGAAAAACAATCCTATCTATTTGCCTGGAAATGTCAGAAATGTCAAATTCATGGCAATATCATACATGCACTAGCACAAGAGCTACAACCATTTATAACATCATGGTCATTCTATTAATGGGGACTTGACCTCATGGGTAAGATCCATCCCTCCTCCTCAAATGAACACAAGTTAATTATCACAACCATTGAGTATTTCACAAAATGGATTGAAGTTGTTCCATTAGCCACCATCACCGACAAACAAATATCCTCCTTCATCTTCAACTACATTACCCATCGGTACAACATTCCTAGATCCATTGTTATCGATAATGGTAGACCCTTCAAGAATCAAGATGTGCAGGAACTTTGTGGAAGATCCCATATCCACTGCATCATTTCTCTACACCTTATTACCCTTAAGGGAATGGCCAAGCAAAAGCTTCAAACAAAACCATTTTGAAAATCCTAAAGAAAATAGTAGATGATGCTAGTCACGATTAGCATGTCTAATTTAACCCTTCCTTATGGGCATATCGAGCTAGCATCCACACACCTACCAGAGCCACCCCATATGCCCTTGTATATGGATCATAAGCTAGCTTACCCATTGAGGTCGAAATACCCTCACTCAAAGTATCATTGAAAGGACTCATCCTAGATGAGGAATACAGGGTAAACATGTTGGATATTGTTGAGAATTTTGCTAGAATAATTTGTTGTCATTGATGGCAACATATTTCCATGTTCTAGTGTTGTAGTCAAATTGCATGAGTTAGTTTGGCCAGTGTGTTGCAGAGGAGTTATTGTATATTAATGGGTTTTGAGATAAATATCTCTAGTTGATTTGACAAAAGTTTTAGTGGTTCACATGGTGATTTGATCGAGTTGTGATATTTGGTATTGAGGTTGGTTTTTTAAATGTTTGTGTTATATAGTATTCTGGACCCTTCTTTCTCCAGAATTGCAATATCTTGGTTTGCAGATTTGGCAGAGTGTTTGGGATGTTAATATGTGTCCTCAATTAAGATGATTCATGATTTGGTGGTCCGCAAGTGAATCTTTCAATTTGACAGTCAGTTCAATGTGTGTTCTTGAGGTTCGATATAATGATGATGAAGATTCTAGTAAGTGGTGATGTTGTGGTTGTTGTTGTGGTAATTCACATTTCTTGTGGATATTTCTATATCATTTTCTATCTGTGTTGATGATTCAGCATTGATTGTTGTGCACGTTATTGATCATTTTCTTGATCTGGTGGTGTTCTTCATGTTATGCAACATTCATGTTGATTTTAGCATGTTGCAGATGTTTGAGGTGTAATTCTTGGAGGTATTTCTTGCATAGAACAAATTACACTCTTTGAAAAAACCAAATGGAATGTCATTTGAGATGCATCAGTGAAGACTATCGGAAGATTAATAAGAATGTGTATAATGCTCCTCTAAATGGTCCTACTTCTTCGGATGAGATTAAGGAAATGGAATTCAATATTATAGCTAAGGAAGCATTTATGAGAGCCTTGTCTGATTTTGAGATGACTAATGTGATGGATTTGCAGACTACTTATGAGATTTGGAAGAAGCTAGAGACATTGTATGAAGGTGAAAACCATGTGAAAGTTGCTAAGTTGCAGAGCTTGAAGGAAAAGTATGAAATACTGAAGATGGGTGAAGATGAGAACATTACCTCCTTTATATAGAAAGTGAATGAGCTTGTGTTGAATATCAGATGTGTCAGTGGAGTGTTGGAATAATCGGAGATTGTGGCTAAAGTGTTAAGATCCCTGCCTCATTCTTACAAGAACAAGCTTGTTGCTATTGAGGAGATATGAATTGTGATAGATGTGACTACAGACATGTTTATTGGAAAGCTTGCTTCTTTTGAGTTGAGAAAATTTGGTGAATCTCTTCCTATGTCTGAATCTACACTAAAAGCTATTATATTCAGGAAGAAGAAATATGATCTAGGAGAAAGTTCTACAAGGGTATCCAAATATGACAATGAGATGAGAGAAATTAAAGAAGAAGAAAGAGAGCTTGAAGATCTTGAAGCCCTAATTGCTAGAAGATTGCCTAAAGGAGTTGATAAGTATGAAGCGAAGTTGCCTCTAAAGTGTTTATCATACAATAAGATAGGACATTTTGCCTCAAGGTGTCCAAAATGAGTTTCTAAGAAGCTATTAAAGCCATATAAGCCTAAATATCAGAAATAAGTGTTATTTTGCTGCTAAAGAAGGTGTGAAAGATGATGAGTCTGAAAAGGGAAAAGAGGAGATGAAAGGGTGTTCATATCTATCAAGGAAGATGATCTGGTGACTACTAATTCGACTAGCTGCATTATTGAAGAGAAAGCTTTAACTGCTAAGGTTGAAGAGAAAGATGAATGGGTTATTGATATTGGTTGCTCTCATCATATGACATGTGATAAGAGTAAGTTTGTGAGCATGGAAATGTATGATGGTGGTGTAGTAAGATTTGGAGATGACAAAGCTGTTATAATCCAAGGCAGAGGTTCTATTTCTCTTGATGATAAGAATAACACTGATGATGTCTTGTATGTTGAAGGTCTAAAACATAATCTTTTGAGTGTTGGATAGATGGTTGATAAGGGTTATGACTTGCAATTCAAGAATGGAAAATGTAAGATCTTGAGTATCTCTAGAATAGAGATTGTATCAGATACAAAGACTAAAGGTAATATCTTTCACTTGAATATTAGTGGTAAAAGTTGTTTGATTTCTCAAATTGATGAAAGTTGGTTATGACATAGAAGGATGTGTCATGTAAATTTTGATTGCAGGGTTAAGATAAGTTCCACTCAAGTAGTGAGAGATCTTCCTAAGATTGTAAAGCCTTCTAATCCAGTATGTAAGGAATGTCAATTAAGGAAGCAAACAAGAGTTACTTTCAAAATAAAATAGTATACTTCTAATTTAATATTGGATATTGTGCATACTTATATGTGTGGTCCTTCTAGAGTGAGAAGCTTGCAGGGTGACATGTATTTCTTGTTGTTGATTGATGACAATTCAAGGATGTTGTTAGTTACTTTCTTAAGGGAGAAGTCTGAACCCTTGGAGAAGTTCAAGATTTTCAAACCTATGGTTGAGACAGAGACAAGTCTAAGGCTAAAGTGTTTGAGATCTGACAAAGGTGGTTAATTTACTTCCGATGAGTTCAATTCTTTTTGTGAAGAGCATGGGGTGAAGAGATGGTTATCTTCTCCATGAACCCCTCAGCATAATGGTGTTGTGGAGAGGAAGAACAAGAAAATTTAGGAAGCTCCTAGAACCATGATTATTGAAGGAAATGTTTCACATATCTATTGGAGAGAAGTTGTGAGTACTGAAATATACACTTTGAATAAGGTGCATATAAAAAATGATACCGGTAAGACTCCTTATGAGTTATGGTTTGGTCATGCTCCTATAGTTAGATATTTCAGAATTTTTAGTAGTAAATGCTATATCAAAAGAGATGAAGATCTAGAGAAGTTTGATGCTAGAAGTGATGAAGTAATCTTTCTTGGTTATTCTACTAAGAGTAATGCCTACCTGTGTTATAATAAGAGATCAAGGAAGATAATTGAAAGTGCTAATATGAAGGTTGATGAAGGTAATGAGAGACAAATTAGATCTTGCGGATATGATTCAGATGATCAGGATATCAGTGCAGATAAAGGAAAGCAAGTGCAAACCAAGTATCAAGTACATATTATTCTGGAAAAGCCTGAGAATTGAGGAGAGACACGTGCTAGTGCAAAAGAAAGAGGTCAAGAGTCTGAAAATTAGTAAAATCCTATGACTCCCACGTATGTAAGGTTAAATCATTTAGAGAATTAGATCATAGGAGATAAGAATAGAGGTGTGATAACTAGGAGAAGGATTGCTGAAGAGTATTGCTTGATTTATAAGATTGAACCTAAGGATGTTAGTGAAGCATGTAAAGATGAAAATTGGGTTAAAGCAATGGAAGAAGAGTTGAACTAGATTGAAAAGAAGAATACATGGATTCTTGTTCCTAGAACTAAGGATAAAAATGTAATTGGAACAAAATGGGTGTTTCAGAATAAATTGATTGAACAAGGTGAAGTTGTTAGGAATAAGGAAAGACTTATTTGTAAGTGTTATTCTCAAATGAAAAGTATTGATTTTGAGAAGTCTTTTGCTCTGATAGCTAGAATTGAAGTTGTTAGATTATTTCTTTCTTATGTTGCTTACAAGGATTTAAAAGTGTATCAAGTGGATGTCAAGTTGGCCTTTCTTAATGGTGAGTTGGAAGAAGAAGTTTATATTTAGCAACCAGATGGATTTTAGTTGACAAATCAAAAAGATATCGTTTACAGATTGAAGAAAGAACTATATGGACTGAAGCAAGCCCCAAGAGCTTGGTATGCCAGATTGGATAAGTATTTGATGAAGCTTGATTTCAATAAAGGTAGTGTTGATAGTAATCTATACTTCAAGATTGATAATGATAATATCTTGATTGTTGAAGTTTTTGTTGATGACATTATATTTGGAGGAAATGATGTTTTGTGCAAGAAGTTTGTTGATGATATGCAAAATGAGTTTGAAATGTCTATGATTCGTGAGATAAAATTATTTTTGGGATTGTAAATTACTCAGTTGGATAAAGGTATTTTTATATCATAGTCTAAGTATGTGAAGGAATTGCTAAAGAAATTTGGTTTAAATGATGCAAAGCTAGTTGGTACACTTATGGTGATCGGATGTATGTTGACAAAGGATGATGATTCTCCGAAAGAAAAACAAACTAGATATAGGTCTATGATTGGTGGATTATTGCATTTGACTCAGACTAGACCAAATAATATGAATGTTGTATGTCTTGTTGCTAGATTTCAAGCTGATCCTAAGGAATCTCATGTTGTTGTCAAAAAATATTTTCAGATATTTGAAAGAGATAGTTGATTTTGGTTTGTGGTATCCTAGATATGATGACTTTACTTTGAGTGTGTTTACTGATGTTGATTGGGTTGCCGATGATGACCAAAAGAGTACTAGTAGTGGTGCATTTTTCTTGGGAAAGAGGTTGGTTTCATGGATGAGTAAGAAGTAGAAATCTATATCTTTATCTACTACAGAAGCTAAATACATTGTTGTTGCTAGCAATGGTACTCAGGTGATTTGGATGAAGCAAATGTTGAAGGATATCAGAGTTATGTTTTATGATCCTACTACTATATATTGTGATAATTCAAGTGCTATAAATATTTCTAAGAATCCGGTATTGCATTCAAAGACTAAGCATAAATTGATGAATACTAAGAGGGGGGGGTGAATTAGTATACCAAAAACTACTGAACTCAAACACTTTGTCAATCTAGCAGCAAACCAGTATAACAGTTTAACTAACAAACTAGTTAACACAAATGCAAACCAAATAGCAAGTAAGGCATTCACCCACTGAAGCACAATCACCATAACACAAGAGATTTTCATGTGGAAACCCAAATGGGAAAAACCACGGTGAGATGAAACTCACAAGTAACTATTTGCAGAATAGTAACTAGTCCGGTTAAGGTTAGACCGGTTAAGGTCATACAATGTTCTTTACCAAAACAGATCCTGTTAGGAATCTAAATCTCTGTTAGGAGATAAGTCTGATTAAAGACTATCTTGTGAGAGGATTTTAGACCCACGGATGTGAATCACCTTGTTAGAGGATTTACAAAGGCTTTTCTGGGCCTACCCAGTTAAGGGTTTCTGACTTGTCAAAGATGTGAGTAATCAACAAGTGAATGATCTAGCAAATGGCATAGTCTGCTTGATTAGATCCATGCTAGCTCATTTCTAATGCATTTCAACATTACTTTAGTCTTCAGTAAATCCACACTCTGTTACAACACACAGACTTGATCTTCTCTGTTAAGATCACACACACAAGAACTCATCAACCACCAAAAACCCTAACAACTACACTTTTTAAAACCCTAGACATGATGTCCTTAAAAGGAATCTGATTTCATGTCAGTCCAATAGGATTACATTGCAAGTTCCTAGGTTCATTATATCTAGACACATTTGGTAACACGACACAAAATCACCGTCAAAGTGTAGGTGGATGGTAACACATCAAAAAAATATACCGGTTGGTAACTCATCATAGAGTATTACCGGTTTATACAACTTTACCGATTACCGGTTGGTAACTCAGAGTAATACCGGTTTAACTATTAAACAGACTACCGGTTTGATAAAAATGAAGACTGGGAAAATGATAACTGCTGCTTTTAGTTCCTTTTCTCCATTTCGCTTGAAATCCTTGAACTGCTTGAGGTCTTCATGCCACTTGAGATCTTCATGCCGCTTGAGATTGGTAAACACTTTCTGCAAAACACCGATAGTCTAAAGACTACAACATAATACCAGTTTGGAACAAATACCGGTTGAGAATAATTCATACATTCAAAAAGTGATCTCATAGAAAGTGTGTGTCCATCAATGACAATCACAACATAATTATCAAAAATGCCAACAATCTCCCCCTTTGGCATTGATGGCAACACTTTGGAAAAATTTTGACATCTAAGTGTTTTACAAAAAAAATATGCCATAATAAAAAATACTCCCCCTAAGCGTATACACTATCCCTTTGTAGAAAATACAATGTATACTACTTCCTTACAGAGATAAACATGAGAGTATACATAGCATGCATCAAAATTTTAAAAACCAGATTACTTCTCCCCCTTTGCCAACAATGACAAAATACAGTTGAATAACCCCCTGTATCTATTAGCTGAATAAATGTTTATGATAATAAAGAGTGAAACTTGTTAAAAATAGATTTAATATCTGGCATAAATTGCTTCATGGATAAGGACCATGACTCAAGTAATGAGGTAGCAACCTCACTCTCTGTTTGCATCCGGGATACCTGTTCCTCCATGGCATCCAAGGTACTCATCTCTTGAGTAACTGTCAAGGAATCCAGATTGAGATAGCACTTCTAAAGTATTTGTAGTCCTGGTAGTAGAACCAGTTGTAGTTCCTGCAAATCCCTGGTTCAGTTGTTGATCTCCAAATAAATTCTTACAGCCTGAAGTTGAAACCGGTGAACGGTTTGCCCATAAGTAGTAAAGGAATCATATGGCATCTTGAAGGTGCTTATGAATGTCTACAAATCAGTTTGCAGTTTGTCTTTCTGAGCAAGTACATCATCACAGAATAGATGGGGTTGACATATCTTACTAAGAAGTAATTTCCCCTCATCCATTGCATCTCTGATGTCCTTCTGTGCCTTCTGTAGATTAGACCGAAGATCATGTCACTTTTTCACCAAGGCAGTGTTCAAAGCCTTTTGATGCTCCTTCTTGGCATTCGCTTCAGCAACCTCTTCCAAGCTTTGTACCTAGTCCTCCACAATTGTGCATAAGAGTTTCAGTTGGGCCAGAGAGGAATCGGTACTAGGGAGGTTGGTACCGGGTATCAAACCGATAAGAGTGTCCACCGCAGCTTGGATCACGTCTTGCTCCTTCTTCCTCCTTATCACCTCTAGGTGTTCTTGAGCAAGCTTAATGCTCTGCAGCAGCTCCAATTTGTTTGCAAATTGGAGATCAATGGGACTAGTAATGTCAGCCGGTTTGGCTTGACTACCGGTTGCCTTTGGAGTCTCCACTTGAGTGCTCTGTGCCACTTCCTCCTTCTCTTTCACTCTTAGCTTGTCTTCTTCTACCTTATTTTTCTCCTCTTCCTCTGTTTTTCTTTTCTCTTCTTCTTCTTTCTGCTTCTCTTCGTACTCATCCTTCTTCTTATTCTCCTCTTCTTTTCTCTTCTCCTCTTCCTGCTTCCTCTTCTCCTCTTCCTTTCTCTTCTCCTCTGCATGTTTCTTTTCTTCTTCCTTCTCCACTTCCATCTTCTTCTTCTCTTCCTCTTGTCTCTTTTCTTCTTCCTTCCATTTCTTTTGTGCTTCCTTCTCTTGTCTCTTATTTTCCTCTTCTTTTCTCCTATCCTCTTCTTGTTTCCTCTTTTCTTCTTCTTTTCTCTTTTCCTCTTCATCTGCCTGTTTCTTCTTTCTTTCTTCCTATTGCTTCTTCTCTTCCTCTGCCTGTTTCTCCTATCCTGTCACTTTAGTTGGTGTTGCTGGAGTAACATCTTCACCATTCAAGGTATCAACATCAATGGGTTCCATTTGATCAGTGACCGGTACTCCTTCATTGTCATACACCTCATCTGGTTGATTGATTTCCGGTTCTTGTTCAACTTTCTTGTTGGCTTCTGCCACTTGGTGCAGCCTTAGAGCAGATTGAGCAAGGGAGTGGGTATCTTTTACCACTTCCGGGACTTTTCCTTCTAGCAATAGGAGTCTCCTTCTTCTCATGAAGAAGAGGCCCTTATATCTCTCCACCACTTCATAAAGTTCTGATTTGGGCACATCAGGAAAGTATTGTGCAAATACTTCCTCTCTTATTTCTTGTTCCTTCTCTATGGCAATGCGCCATTTGTTATCTAAAGAATTATATAAAGAATCAGGTGTCTCAGATTTAATTTCTGTTGGCCACCGGTCATTAATACATAGCTAATTAATGACTTCCTGTTCAACTTCTTCCTTTTCATCATCATTAAAATCATCAAAGCACTCTTTCAAATCACCAAGCACTTTTCTTCTAATATTCTTAATAGTTCTTTGACAATGTGTCAAAGGTTTGTAGGAGGAAATATCAATATTTACCAGTGCAGATGTTGTCGGTTCATTCTTTGTCTTTTTCCTTGTTTGCCTAGTCTTCTTAGGCTGTTCTTCAGACATAATTTCTTCTGAGTTCAATGTGTTGTCTTTTGTCTTCTACTTTCTCTCAAAGACTTTGGCGGGTGCAGCTTCCAGTTTCTTCTTTGCTGGTGACTGCTTGGTCACTTTGGGACTTGCTGCAGTAACCAGTGCCGATACTGAAGGCACTATCTTTCCCTTCTTTACTGAAGGTTCTTCAACCGGTGTAACCCTTTCCAAATAGGTGCTGGTTCTCTTTGCCTTTGGATCAAGGGGCGAGGTGAGTAGGGTAGAGGCATACCCATCTATCATGTCATTCATTACCTCATATCCCATGGGTTCCACTTCTTCTTGTCTAGGCTCAACCGCTTCCATTATGCACTCATCAACTTTGATGGTGAAGCAGATGGCATCTTCATATTTCTTGACAATATCACCTCATATTCTCGCTTTTTGGCTCATTTTGCATTTGAACTCATCAAAGTATTTGTTCAGAACTTCTGGATAACCGGTTCCTACCGCTTGAAAGCTTTCCTTGATTTGTTTTGTAACCGGTTGGTCGATAGACCACTGAATATCTCAGACTCTTGGGAAGTAACCTTGGAAGTAGAAGAACAACCCAACCAATAGTTGTCCAAACTTAAATCTCAAGGCATTGTCTTGTTTAATCAACTTCAGGTTCACCAGAAGTTGCCTTTGCATACAAGTGCATAAGTCAAAAGATGCATCTGCCATGATCATCCTGTAGGTAGCATTTACCACTGCAGTAGAGACAGAGTTGATCTTGCTAGCATAAAATGTCCGGTAACCTATTACCATGTAGGTATATTTGACCAGATCATCCTTGATGGGATTGATGGTCATTCCCCATTGGTCGCTCATAGAACCAGTGAGCTTGGTCATTTTCGTCTTGTTGATCTTCCTTAGGGCTGGCACTTCACCGATGTTACAGAAACTAGTGACAGCATAATTGCTTCCGGTGTGATGTCATGCGTCCGCTCTAAGTACATTTTATCACCGTGCACTCTACTCAAAATGATGTGGATGTGATCATTAGAAAACTCTTCAAGAAAATAGACTGCATTGTGAAGCTTCTTCTTTTCCAAGATGTTGAATTTCGGTTTGATCTTCTTGTCCTTTCTGCAAAATAAGATTAACTGAGAATGGATCATCAGAGATCCTAGGTCTTCAATTTTACAATCAATATAGTCTGAAATACCTTCCTCCACTATAACACCAGCTGGTATTTGAGATAGGGCATTATATTTTGCCTTCCATTGGATGAAGTCTATTGAATCAATGGGTGCACTAGAGCTAGAGTGTGATGCGAAAGCCATGATAAACAAAGAAATTTGAGAAATACCTTCGTAAATCAAAATTTGGGGCTTGCAAATTGCACTTCGTGACACACTCCTTCAATTGCTAAAATGCCGCTTTGTGTTCTACACTTGACCGATTGATATTAGCTTCTAATTCTTCTTCAAGGTTTTGAAAATTCTTCGAATCGCAATCCAAATTATTTGTCATCACTCAGCACTTGAAAACTTCTTCGCTCGAGAACTGATAAGTGAAAAATGACTTGAAAAATCCTTTTAAACAATTTCTTCACCTACCATAATAAATGCTCCACTATTAGGGCGTAAACCCTAATTTGCCTTTTACCATTTTCGGTCTTCTTCCAGTTGACAGGTATTACATACCAGTTAAGGTCTTTTATCGGTGTAAGGCGGGGGTTCGAAACATTTCACCATTTTCTCCCCCTAAGCTTTTCTAATACTTAGTTTGCCAGTTTAGTGACTTCCACACTAGGTGCAGAAACCGGTTCTTCCTGAATCACTTCTTCTGGCTTCTTTTTCTAGGTTTTCTTCATATCCGCTTGAACAGTTTCAACATCAATCTTTCCTTCCGGAGTGACCAGTATATCATCCGATATATTCTTTCTTGTTCTACAGAATCTTGTTGTATGACCCAGTTTGTTGCAATAATAGCAAATCATTCCAGGTGCTCTCCAAGGTCCATTGTTCATGTTTCCATTCTTCCTTCTGCATGTTGCAATAGTGTGACCACTACCATGATAGATCAAACAGGTTGCTCTCCATCCAGTTGCCGCTTGATAGCCAATGCTTCTTGACTAATGATTATAGGTATTAAACCAGTTTGGGTTCTAGTTCCCAAAGGGTTTAGAAAATACTCCTTGACTCCTTTGAGGATACCTTCTGGTGTTGTGCATGATAGACTTGCATTCAAATGCTCTATGCCCAAACTTGTTGCATGCATAACAATTACCATTAAATCTACTGGGTCTAGGCTTATCATTTAGAAAATAAGGAAAATTATTATAAGCCTTACTTCTACATACATTAGCAATGTATCCTTCCTTGAGACAATTAAAGCAAACAGGTTTGAACATTTTCTTACCTTTATCCTTTGGTGCCGGTTGTTTCTTTGATGCTCCATCTTTTGTTCCAGAGGTCTCACCTTCATCATAATTAGAGAAACCAAGTCCATTGGTATTCTTTACTGGTTTAGTTGATTCAGGCTTCTGCTCTAGCTGGACAGTGCTCTTATTGAATTTGGCAAGTATTTCCTTTGACTCAGTAAGTTCTTTGGTAATAGAAGCATTAGATTCCTTTAAGATTGCATTCTCAGAAAAAACCATGTGTAGTTCACCTTGCATTTCTTCCTTTTCCATTTTATTTTCATGAAGCTAAGTGGTAAGTGCACTGATCTCTTGCTTCAGCTTGGAGATCTCATGATCTTTATCTTTTACCAGATCTTCATCTTTCCTCTAGTTCTCAAGCTCTTGACACATTCTGATAGTTAGTCCTTCAAGCTCCCTTCTTAGGTTGGCATTGGACTCATTTAGTTTTTCAACTTCTTGAACTAGGGCTTCTATGTCCGCTTCATCAGAAGAACTGTTTTCAGTTAGCTCCATCAGTTTTTCAGCATGCTCTCTTCTTTTTTCTTGAGAGGCCTTATATTTGACTTTAAGTTCATCATAGGCTTGCTTAGTCTGAGTGAGCTGATGAGTAAGTTCCCTCATAGTGTATTCCCCCATATCTCTTTCCAAGTGGTTAGACTTATAGAAAGGTTGGCTCTGATACCAATTGATGAATACTAAGAGGGGGGTGAATTAGTATACCAAAAAATACTAAACTCAAACACTTTATCAGTCTAGCAGCAAACTGGTATAACAGTTTAACTAACAAACCGGTTACCACAAATGCAAACCAAATAGCAAGTAAGGCATTCACCCACAGAAGCACAATCACCATAATAGAAAGAGATTTTGACATGGAAACCCAAATGGGAAAAACCACGGTGAGATGAAACTCACAAGTAACTATCTGCAGAATAGTAACCAGACCAGTTAAGGTCATACTGATTAAGGTCATACAATGTTCTTTACCAGAACATATCCTATTAGGAATCTCAATCTCTGTTAGGAGATAAGTCCAATTAAAGACTACCTTGTGAGAGGATTTCAAACCCATAGATGTGAATCACCTTGTTATAGGATTTACAAAGGCTTTTCTAGGCCTACCCAGTTAAGGGTTTCTGACTTGTCAAAGATGTGAGTAATCAACAAGTGAATGATCTAGCAAATGGCACAGTCTGCTTGATTAGATCCATGGTAGCTCATTGCTAGTGCATTTTAGTATTACTTCAATCTTCAGTAAATCCACACTCTATTACAGCACATAGACTTGATCTTCTTTGTTAAGATCACACATACAAGAACTCATCAACCACGAAAAAACCTAACAGCTACACTTTTTAAAACCCTAGACATGATGTCCTTAAAAGGAATCTAATTTCATGTCTGTCCAATAAGAATACATTGCAAGTTCCTAGGCTCATTGTATCTAGACACATTTGGTAACACGACACAAAATCACCATCAAAGTGTCAGTGGATGGTAACTCATCACCGAGTATTACCGGTTTATACAACTTTACCGATTACCGATTGGTAACTCAAAGTAATACCGGTTTAACTATTAAATAGGCTACTGGTTTGACAAAAATGAAGACTAGGAAAATGATAACTATTGCTTTTAGTTCCTTTTCTCCGTTCCGCTTGAGATCCTTGAACCACTTGAGGTCTTCATGCCACTTGAGATCGGTAAACACTTTCTGCAAAACACCGATAGTCTAAAGACTACAACATAATACCGGTTTGGAACAAATACCAGTTGAGCATAATTCATACATTCAAAAACTGATCTCATAGCAAGTGTGTGTCCATTAATGACAATCACAACATAATCATAAAAAATGCCAACATATATCAATCAAGTTTCACTTCTTGAGAGAGAAGGTGAATGAGAACGAAGTCAGATTGGCGTATGTATCTACAAAGGAACAGATTGCAGATATCTTTCCCAAGGTTGTGGGCCTTCCCTAGGGTTGTAGCCCTTCTTGTTTTATGATTTGAGTAGTGAGCTCTAGTCAATGTGCCTGAATCCATGTGCATTCCCCATTGTAGTATTTTCAATTACTCCTAACAAGGTATTATCTCATTGTGGGTAGGTTCACACCATGGTTTTTCCCTTAACCGGGTTTTCCATGTCAAAAATTTTGGCGTTATGTGTGTCATTGATGTGGTGTTAATTTAATCTTTCATTGTTAATTATCAAATCTGAATTTGTGTTTGAGTTGTGTAGAGTTTGTGAGTGGATTGATTCACCCCCCGTCTTAGTTTTTTGCATTGTTGTCAAAAAAAACAAACTACAAGAGCTGGAACTGCTAGATGAACATCGTCAGCATGCTTATGATCACCTAAAATAATATCAGCAATAGATGTCTAGAAGCTATAACCAGAGGTTGAAGCCAAAAATGTTTTAGTTTGGTGACTTAGTACTTAAAGAAATCCCTACAATCAACAAGATCGAGTAAAGAAGGAAAAATTTGAACTAAAATGACTAGGTTCGTTCATTGTCTTATCAGCATATGGATCTAGAGAATATCAGATATCTACATCACAAGGAGATTTGGTTGACGAACCTATCAACAACATCCATCTCAAGAGATCTATATCTGAGTTACCCAATGCACAAAAAAAAATTAAAAATTAAAAAAATAAAAAGCAAGAAAATACAAACAAATCAAAAAAATTAAAAAAATAAAATAAAAGCAAGTACTGAAAACCTGGCAATAGGCGCTATTTGTGATTGATCGAATCTTCCATCTATTAGAACATATATCATATATTCTCTTTTCCCTATCATTATCCACATTTGTGATAAGACGTTTTATATCCACCTCAAGCATTGTAATAATATCTCATTGTGGCTTGGTGATCATCATATATATCCACAATAAAAGGTTGTATCTGGACTAGGGGTAAAATCCTAACCCAGTGGGGGCAATTCACTTTGATCTTACAAGATTTAAGCAACCAAATGACGAGACATGTGCATCACTAAAGGATCCCAAAAATCAATAGTGAACATTGAAACCACATTACCAAAACAATCACAAGTAGAATCCAAGGCAAAACCAAGCTCAATCCATTAGCAAGATGTTTTTATCTGACAAGTAACAAGAACAAAAGTGAATGTTCATTCGTGGCAATTTGATTTTTGCTATCATATTTCCCGAGCAACTCAAGCATGTCTTGAAACTAGAGAAGCAAGGAAGGAGTTTGATATTTTTCTTGGTCTGCTATCTCTGAGTGAATCCTTAAATACTATACACATTTGTCACAAGAAATGATTGAACACATATCATTGAAGACATTTTGGATTTGTATATCATGAAGGTTAACTCTTGCCTATTTACGCAAACCACACTTAGGTCATCTTGGTTCAATTATACCTCGATGCTTTTGTCATTTTTCAATATCAAAATCCAAGTTGTACTCAGGTCATCATGGTTCAGTTATACCATCGATGTTTTTACTAACTCTCAACATCTTAAAAGATAAATGATGATTAAAAGTGCATAAACAATTGACCAATAGAATGACAACATAAATAGGCTTGCATGGCTACAAAAGTTGTGTTCATTATCATTATTCATATCAATTGCATTTAGTTGCATTCATTATCATTATTCATATCAAATTGCATATAGTTACATTTCATTATGCATCATCATCATCATTATATTTAGTTGCATTTAGATTATCATTTACATCTTTATCATATTATTTAGATTATCATTTACATCATTATCATATCATTTAGATAATAATTTACATCAAATTATCATATCATTTAGATTACATTTCAAAACATTCATCCATTTCATTTTAACAATCTAGTAGCATTTACATATATTCACATCATTTAGGTACATTTTCATATAAATTTATAATATTAGTACCAACAAATCATTACACCCATCCATGCATGCAATATAATAAATGCAGAATCATATAACATCATAGCCATTTTATAAGTATATCCATTTACCTCAACATCATCATCCATAAATTTAGTGCATATGCATCATCATCATCATCATAAGTACATCCATATACATCAATGTCATCATACATAACTATAGGCATCAATAAAAATATCCTCATAATACATACATATGTTGGAATGCACTGATACTGACAATAAACTAAGAGGGACGGGTGAATCAATTTACTAACAATAACAACATTTAATTCAATTATAAACCTTAATCCGGAGCACAACCCAATGAAGAATATAACATGAAAGCACAACACACATAACACCAATATTTGACGTGGAAAACCCAGAAAGTGAAAAACCACGGTGCGAAACCCTACCCACAATCAGACGAATACTCTGTTGTAGTATTATGAATAATTACAAAGGGGTC
This sequence comes from Cryptomeria japonica, assembly GCF_030272615.1. Classification (NCBI taxonomy): domain Eukaryota; kingdom Viridiplantae; phylum Streptophyta; class Pinopsida; order Cupressales; family Cupressaceae; genus Cryptomeria; species Cryptomeria japonica. The sequence continues at coordinate 755,056,134 of NC_081409.1, forward strand.
TACACATGCAGAAAGGCCAACAGCCTAGAGCACACTGCTCATCACAAAGGGAAGTCTCGCTGACTTACAAAATCATCGAACTACAATATGGAAAACAATGAACTGTGAAAGATGTGAATTCCAAGTGGATTGCAAGGGTTGAAATGTGATTTGCCCTTTTTTGTAAATGAGAAGGTTGACTTGTTGCCTATATGGAAAAGTGAGAGAAAATGAGTGAAATAAGGAGCTTCTAGTTTGGGATTGTGTTGTATTTTTGCATCTGAACTAATTAGATTGATACAGATGTGCCTTGCAAATTTGGAGAAAAGTCGTTAGGACCGTGGCGAGAGTGTACATGGTCCTCCACAAAATCCGCGAAACAAAAAGGGTTCTTCCGTCTCTGCAAATGAAGCGCAAACCTGCAATTACAGCTATGCACCTGCAACCTACATATAGAAAAGAGGGCAAGAAGGGTTGTGGATAGGGTTTTGCCTCAGTCAAACCCCAGTTGAGGAATCAACCTTGAAAGAAAGTAATTGCAAATGCTTGAATGTAAACAATGAAAATGTATACCTTTTAGATCTGCAACTTGTTGATGATGATTTCTTTGTTTCTTGAATGTAGTCACAAGTGTTGCATGGAATGGCATGTAACATGACAAAACCCTAACATACACACATACTTGCAAATTAATGTTTTAATGTTTCTCCAATGGATGACTAAAGAAAACTTGAATGCTTGAATGCTTGATGATGTATATCCTCGCCTATGCTTGCCTATCTAATTCCTTCTTCTGCAAATGAGAAAACCAACTCCCTTTTTATACATTCCTCAAAAGATTAATTCATCTCACCAAAGACTGACATCAAGGATCTTTGGGATCCCAAAGTGTAGATAGGGTTGGGGGGACCTTGTTGGCTTGATGATAATTGTAATGTATTCATCACTTGTTGTCATTGATGAAACACTCTCACACACATATATGATTACATTGACTACCGGTATAACTTCAATTGGTTTTTACTATCAACTAGTATGTTTAAGGTCTATCTCTAACTAGTACTTTGTGTCAACTGGTATGTGCCTAAGAGATAATCTGTGGTAACACTAAGTTGGCATCAAAGTGAAGATAAAGTTGAAGGTGAAAATCAAGTGGAAGATTCCTGAACGATGATTCACTAGTTTTATTCCAACTGGTATCTGATTTTGTGATGAGTTACCATCACCATTTGTTTGGCAGTCATTTTTGTGATGAGTTATGTTTACTTGTCTAGATACACTGCACCTAGGAAATTGTGTTCCTATGGCCGACATAAGATATGAATGTCTATTTAAAACATCTTAGTGAATCATTTGAAAATAACACATAGAGAGTTGTTATGTGAAAAATATTTTGTTAAAAAGCGATAAGTGTTAAGATGAAGAGAAGTGTTGAATGCACTTAGAATGATCTGATCAATTAAGTTTGTGCTACTCAAAATAGATCACATTTTTATTGTTGTTTTCTAATCATTACAATAGAATAAAATCCCCTAACCGAGTAAGTTCTAACAAGCTTCATTGTACAAATCCTCTAATAAGGTGATCCATTAGTTTGGATTCTAAAATCCTCCAGCAAGGTTACTCCTAACAAGGTAGTACTCTTAACAGGGTATAAGCTTATAATCAAGGTTGGGATCTCTAACAAGATTCGCTCCTAGCAGAGCTCTTTGTAAGACCTTAACCGGTCAATTATCTATTACTGTAGATAGTTAACTTGTGAGTTCCATCTCACCGTGGTTTTACCTATTTGGGTTTTCCATGTATAAACACTTGTGTTATGGTGGATGTTCTACTTTATGTGGATGTTGTTATTTCATTTTGGATAGCATGTATTTTGTTTAATTGTTTGGTTAAGTTCATCTATCGGTTAGTGTTTGTTTTGGTGTCACTGATTCAACCCCCCCCCCTCCCTCTCAGTGCTTCTCAAGTCATCAATTGGTATCAGAGCCTAACTTCTTTAATGCCTAACCGCTTGGAAGGAAATATTGAAACTACCATGGGAGACAGAAGTTACTTCGAGATGGTTAGAGAGCTAGATGCTAGCAGAAATGAGATTGAATCCCTTAGGGGCAAACTAAAAGTTTCTCAAACCACAAGAAGAAAGTTGTCTGAAAAATTGTTAGAAATATCTGACAATAGTTCTTTAGACGAAGCTAATATTGATGCTTTATCAGAAGAAGTTTAAAAGTTGCAGGGTGAGAAACTGAATTTAAGAAGAGAGATGGAAGGTCTCACTATCTGCATGAGTCAAGAACTGGAAGCCATAAGAGCTATTGAAGATCTTATCAAGGTAAGAGATCAAGAAATCATAAAGATCAAACGGGAAAAAGATACTATAGATGAGGACTTAATTGTTGAAACAAAAGAAAAGGAAAACCTAAAGCTAGATCTTGAGTTGGCATCGTCTCTGCAAGAGAATTTGTCTAAGCATAATGAAGATCTTGTCAAAAAGCTTACTGAAGCCAATGAGAAATTGGAGAAGTTTGTCAAAATTTATACCATGTTGGAAGAACAAATTCAATCATAGAGAATGAAGGGTGATATCTCTGGACTTGGTTTTCATACAACTAAAAAGGGTGAATCCTCTGGCACAAAGAGCAACAATCCAAAGAACAAAACTGCTTCTAAACTCAATAAGACTACCAGTAAAAAGGATTTTAAACATGTCTGCTTTGTTTTCCATGAGTCTGGTCATACTGCAAATGTTTGTAGGAACAAACCTAACAAGAATGCAAGTTACAATACTAGTGCTAGGTATGTGTCTAGAGAGTTTGAGGGACATTGCTACACTTGTGGAATGTATGGGCATAAACATATTGAGTGCAGATATGGATCAAAAAATCTTGTACCATAGATGCATCCTAGACCATATGGTGACCGGACAAGGAATTTTGATAACTGGGTAAACAAGAACTGGCAAAGATCCTATGGCAACTGGTTTAGTCCATTCAAAATGGAAAAGGTAACAAATGTTGTTTGTACCTTTTGTAATAACCTTGGTCTTGTGGCTATGAACTGTAGAAAAATAATAGGAAGAGGAAATGCAGGACCCTGGAGATCATCTGGTATGGTCTATTACCATTGCAACACATCTAGGCACCTAGAAAAGTTTTGCAGATCAAGGAACAGTAAACCTGTCAACTCTTTCAAGGATCAGAAAGGCAAACAGAAAATTAATGTTGAGGAAACAAGAGAAGATATGAATAGGACTTGGAAGAAGAAAAGAAAAGAATTTCCTGTAGAGGAAATCATTCCTTCACCTAGTGAAGAGAATCCAACACCGATGACTTAAGCCTGGCTAACATGGCTAAGGGGAGTGTAATGGTAAAACTTTTCCGGACCCCTTTTGTAAAACGAGCGGAAAAGAATTTTTTGAATTTTGAATTTTGGTGAATTTTGTTGATGTATTATTAACCGGTATTTCACTTAAGCAGTGAAATTAGGGTTTGTAACCTAAAAGTATGAGCATTTATTGCGGTTGGTAAAAAGGATAAAAACAAGTTTTACCTTATCATTTTTACCCTAACTCTTTTGAAAAAAAAGAAGAAATTGAAGCGATTGCAAAGAAAAGCAAGATTGTCTTGGTGCGAATTGGCAAAATGCTTTGTGATTAAGAGAAATCAAGTTGAATCGGAAGCTGCAGAGAAACGAATGAGAGTGCATTTGAACAATCCAACCGGAAAACGGAGCGACATGCAAGACACTAGGTATTTCTTTGTATATCGCTTTGAAACTTGTTTATCTAGAATGGCATCTACTTCTAACTTTGTAGATAGGTTGATGATCACTCTTGAGCCTGAGGAAGCTCCAAAGATGGATGAAATTATGTCTTATAATGCATTGTTGCAAGTCCTAAGTGGTGTCCTGGTCAAAGGTGATTTGTCCAGCTATATAGATTGCAAAATTGAAGATTTGGGAACTCTTCACATCTATACTTAGCTGAAATCACTTTGTAATAAGGATGGAAATATTGAAGCTAAATATGCTAGGGTTTTTGAAAAAGGTTTTCATAATGTCGCCTACTTTCTTGAAGACTTTGAGGATGAACACATAAGAATAATTTTGAGTCGAGTCCACGGTGAAAATATGTATCTGGAGAGGACTCACACAATAACCAAGGAGGCTATTAGGGCTGTAACAGGTTATTGCTCAACCGATGAAAATCCTGAGATGAGGATAATTTCAAAAGATATTGTCTTCAAGTTAACCGGTTCTACATCTGATAGGAGTTATTTTTCTATCAACAATATTAGGGACCCTGCAGTGAAACTTACAGCAATGGTGATAGGCTACAAAGTGTTCTACTCCAATAGACTTAACAGTGTTCCATCCGCAGCAATTCATACAACACATAGAATGATAATTGATAATGCAGACTATGATATTTGTGAATTTATCAGACTCCAGCTATTTCAAAATTTGAAATCTATTAAGAAGGACAATTCTCAGAAGTTCAAATATGGTCAGCTATTAGCTGGGTTATTTTTCTACTTTCAGAACTTTCTACCTAGTATAGGTGACATTGAATGGTCCAAAGAACAACTGGTCAATGCACAAATCAAGAAAAACATTAAGGCTGTGAAGAGTACCTTTTCAGCTGCCACGAACCGGTACTTTAATGAATTCCAGAAGAAGATGAGCTTGAGAATGAGGTTACCTGAAGATGTGGTAAAACAATTTGAAAAAGACACAATCTTCATAGTTACCATTGACTTTTGCCTGATGCAAGCAATTGAACCAAGGAAGGAAGAGATGAAAGATATGAGCTATGAGGTCAATCATGACTTACAGTCTAGCTATGCTAATACTCTGTTAGCATCGCCCAAAGACAAAAAGAAGGTAAAATTGGACATCTTAGCAGTCCAAGTTGCATCAACTAAAACCAGTACTGCACCTGTAGCAAAAGCAAAAGGAAAGCAAAAGAAATGTGATGAAAAATCTCTTGTGAAGAAGACTACAAGGGTGATTCGTAGTGTCCTAACCAAGAAGGAACTAGCACCTAAAAAATTTGAGAAGAAAGAGAGTGCACCAAAAAAGAGGAATAGGAAACTGATTTTGCAACCAAAGTCTGAGGATACAGATTCTGAAGAAGAACCTAAGAAGGAAAAAACAACTGACAGAACACCTAAGAAGGTAAAGGTAGTGCCAAAGGCAACTACACCTATTGGCATTGCCACCTACAAACCTGACACAACATTTGAGAGAACAATGAAGTCATTGGGAAGAAATAGGTTTGACAATGTCAAAGAACATTATGATTCTTTTACTGAAGATGAGCAGAAGCAAGTACTTCAACAGGTAATAACCTACTTGGGTCATTACAGTAGATTTACACGTGATTTGGAGAAAGATATTTCAGTCTCTTTGTATAATACTTTGTTAGATAAATGGGAAGAAGCCATTCAATTAGAAAAGAATATTTTTGATGAAGTATTTGTACAATATTTTCCCAATCTATCATCAGATGGAATTAGTGCTTTAACTGAGGAATACAAATCATATTTTGATTTTAAAGTAAGAAGACTGAAGCTTCTAAATGGAAAAAGGTGAGTTGTTGAGTCTGAGACACATCAGCTAGCCTGTATAATCAAAAAAAGGGAAGATGTCATCCACTCAAGCAGTAAGGATGATACCATAGAAGATGTTCCTCGACCAGAAATGGATGAAGAGGAAATTGTTCAAGCTAACGTTGTCTATCCAACCAAGAAGAAGGATGATTCCATTATTCTTATGTATGAAGATATTCAGGACACAATAGACCTATCTGGAGACATTATTGCACCAGATATGGATCCTCCTACATTCACAGAAGTACAAGTTACATAAGGTGATCAACCGGGTAATCAACTAAAAGAGGTCAGTGAACTGGCAACTGAACAACTAGAGAAACTCCAGTCTCCATCGATCATTGAGACTACTCAAAAGGATTCTACTGAGGAAGTTATTACTTAGCAAATAGAAGATGCAACAGAGAAAAACACAGAAAGAGCCATCATTAAGAGTACACCCCCTGAACTGGCAAAGCCAGAACTACTTGATGATGATGATGAAGACTCTTTAAGTATTTCAAGACCTTTTGACATGAATACCTTGAGTGCATCTGAAATGATGAAGATTTCTAATGTTATGCAATCTCATGCACACAAGAAGAGATTGAAAGAGCAAAGAATTGAGGCAGAGACAATCCAGAATGCAGTAGAAATTTTGTTTGGATTACTACCAGAAACCTCTATCGTACATCTTCCTACTTCTATCAGGAAACTTGGTCAGTTAGTTGCCAATGCATCTGATGAAATCAAATCTCTTGAATATGTTGCTCAAATATCTGTCAGGAAGAGCCACAAGAAGGCATATGGAGATAAGCTAGCTAAGCACATTGAAAATGGCAAAATGGCTTTATCTCATAATGGCAGTCTGTTAAAGAAAGCTATTGAATCTGGAGGAAAGTATCTTGCCTCTACCTCCAATATTACTTTCTTTTATTCTGATATTTCTAAGAATCAAGTTGAGACTAAGCAGGAAATAGAAAGGTTATGCAAGGCATATGTCCCAATCCAGGAATCTATTCATGCCTTTAACCGGTCTATAGATGAACTGCATGACAAACTCAACATGTATGATAATGAGAGAGCTAAGAGATTCCAATCTATAAGAGAGCTCAAGAGTTAGCTCACCTCATAGGTTGACATTCTTTAGAGAGCCTACTCCAGCGCAGAAGCTATTCTTGCTACTCCTAAAACCTGCACGCTAGATTCAATGGAAGAATTATATTCTCAGTTGTTGTCTACCTCTGAGTATACAGATAACATACTAGAATCATGGCAGAACGCTCAATCCCAGATGAAGCAGAATTTCAATAATATTTTCATGAGAATATCCAATGCATGAACTTGTTTAAAATTGTAATATATGATGAACACTTTGATACATATTTTCTATATATATGTATATATTTTACTTTATCATTTTGGCATTGTTGTCAAAGGGGGAGTAATAATATGTATGTGTTTTTGAAAATTTTGTATTTATGCATGCATTAAGGGGGAGTATTACATTCAAGGGGAGTATGAGTATATGTATGCAAATATGTTGTGTACACACACTTAGCGGTATTGTGTTACGAAAATTTTCTAAGTGTTGCCATCAATGCCAAAGGGGGAGATTGTTGGCTTGATGATAATTGTAATGTATTCATCACTTGTTGCCATTGATGAAACACTCTCACACACATATATGATTACATTGACTACCGGTATAACTTTAATTGGTTTTTACTACCAACTAGTATGTTTAAGGTCTATCTCTAATCGGTACTTTGTGTCAACCGGTATGTGCCTAAGAGATAACTTGTGGTAACACTAAGTCGACATCAAAGTGAAGATAAAGTTGAAGGTGAAGATCAAGTGGAAGATTCCTGGACAACGATTCACTAGTTTTATTCCAACCGATATTGATTGCTCTAACCGGTATCTAATTTTGTGATGAGTTACTAGTACCGTTTGTTTGGTGGTCATTTTTGTGATGAGTTATGTTTACTTGTCTAGATACACTGCACCTAGGAAATTGTGTTCCTATGGCCAACATAAGATATGAATGTCTATTTAAAGACATCTTAGTGAATCATTTGACAATAACACATAGAGAGTTGTTATGTGAAAAAGCTTTTGCTGAAAAGCAATAAGTGTTAAGATGAAGAGCAGTGTTGAATGTACTTAGAATGATATGATCAAGAAAGTTTGTGCTACTCAGAACAAATCAAATCTTTCTTGTTGTTTTCTAATCAATACAACAGAGTAAAATCCCCTAACTGGGTAAGCTCTAACAAGCTTCATTGTACAAATCCTTTAACAAGGTGATCCATTAGTTTGGATTCTAAAATCCTCCATCAAGGTTACTCCTAATAGGGTAGTACTCTTAATAGGGTATAAGCTTCTAATCAAGCTTGGGATCTCTAACAAGATTCACTCCTAGCAAAGCTCTTTGTAAGACCTTAACTGGTCAGTTATCTATTACTACGGATAGTTAACTTGTGAGTTCCATCTCACTGTGGTTTTTACCTATTTGGGTTTTCCACGTATAAACACTTGTGTTATGGTGGATTTTTTACTTTATGTGGATTTTGTTATTTCATTTTGGATAGCATGTATTTTGTTTAACTACCTGGTTAAGTTCATCTACTGGTTAGTGTTTAAAGTAGTGTTTGTTTTGGTGTCACTAATTCACCCCCACCTCCCAGTGCTTCTCAAGTCCATCAGACCTATCTTGGGGCCACCCTTAGATGGTGGGACAGGGGCCCCACACCCCTTTCCTACCCTATCTTGGGGCCCAGACAGGGCCTGAGGCTATCTCAGGGATCAAACAGAAAGAGGTCAAGGGGTGAAAATGCAGAAAGAGGTCTTGGTCAAAAAGGAGGGTGTCTCTGCCAAGGTGAGGACCTCAAATATGGTTAAAATTGTAGGAGGGGCAATTTTATGACACTAAATTTAGCCCCCACTTTAGCGGGAGTATGGCTTACACCAATACTGCCAGCAAAGTAAAGAAAAGAGAGATGAAGATGAGAGATGCAGAGCAAGATCACAAGGAGTATAAGATGTCACTAATCTCGAGGAACCAAGGCCCCAATCTTAGGATCTTAACTCACTCAAACATATGCAAGAGCACACAAAACAAAAAGGAGAAAGACACACAAAACAAAAACAAAGCGCAAAAGACACACGACAAAAACAAGACACAAGATGACAAACCAACTAACAAAAGAGACCTCGATACTCAGATGTCTCAACAACTAATTGGGACACAAAAACCAATGCCATCACATAAACACAAGCGATCACATAAAACAGCAAAGTTGACATCATACATGAACCATCAATAGCAAAACTATGGGTTCATGAGAGGAAGAAGAGAGGAGACATGAATACACACTTTGGTGATCCATGAGAAGAAAGGAAAACAAGAGAGAAACCATGGACATATCGCCCCTAGAACTAGGTGATCCATGGAGAGAAGGACATGGAAATCTAGCGCCCAGAGCCTGTCTAGGTTATCCATGTAAGGGAGGAGAGTGGGAACACCGTTAGTTCCACCCAACCTCAAGCACGTGTGTGTGCAAGTGAAGTTCGAAGGGCCTCATAAGAGTCTATTCCTGAGTACGCTACAACCTATATAGAATGTATAGTACATGTGTCAAGAAAGGTGTGATATCTCGCTCTAAGAGTCTATGCTCTAGTTCCAAGAATAATCACCCTGCATAAGAGAAAAGTGGTGTCATCTCACTCTAAGAGTCTGTGTTCTGGTTTCGAGAATGACCCATTGTATAAGAAAAGAAGAAGTAAAGACATCTCGCTCTAAGAGTCTGTTCTCTAGTTCCGAGAATGACCCACTCTACAAGAGAAAAGTGACAATGTCTTTCTCTAAGAGGCTTCCCTCTAGTTCCAAGAATATTTCACTGTACAAGAAAAGTGATGACACCTTGCTCTAAGAGGTCGCCCTCTGGTTCCAAGAATATCCCACTATACAATGCATAAGAGAAGTATAGTATAAAGGAGCAGTGTGGGTGCCCCCCCCTTAAGATGTCAGCATAGGTTGATGTTGATATCTTAAGGAAATTAGAACAAGGATACCTACCTTCATCACAAAGAAGATATATGTTATGCAACAATGTCATAAACCCAAGAAAGAGAGGAAATAGTCTTCAAGCTAGGATAAGATAGTTGAAAAGAGATATCTTGTTATAAGTGTAGAGGTAATCCTTGAAGGAGAAGAGACCTTTGTTCAAAAGACATCTACCCCCAAGAGGAGTTGTCTTAGATAAATATAAAATCTTCTAGAATGAAGTAAAGGAGAGAACGAGAATTCAATCCTTCCTCCTATTCCTAGGTGAAAGGGATTATTGATGAAGGATGACTCACGTTTAGCCCAAAGAGGGATGGGTGAATTTATCATAGATGTAAACTACCAAGTGGAAAAGAGGTTGTAATCAAGGACTTACACCTCTTTTATAAGAGAGAATCCTTGAGAAAACAACCAGTAGTTTTGCATAAGGAATGACATCAAGTAATAAAGCTCACACCATCCACACAATAGGGAAAAGTGGATCCTTAGAGAAGAGAGAGGGAGAGAGATCATTGCCCCCCAAATGTAGGACAATGAGAAGAATTACACAACTTCTAGAGAGATATTTCTCATAAAAGGCATACCATTTCAAGAAAGGAGTACATCCTAACCAAGGAACAAAAATGCACTCGCATGAAGGATAACTCCATTCAAGAAAGAACATCAAGTTATGAATAACACAATAGAAGAGGTAATTTACAAAGAGAGAGAAGCGTGAAGAAGAAGGTTTACAAAAGTCCTCAAAGGAGAGATTGTTCATAATAGACATACCGTTTCAAGCAAGGAAAAGATCCTAAGCATGGAACAAACATGCACTTGCATGAAGTAGAACTCCATGCAAGAAAGGACATCAATTTTATGAATAATGTATCCCATGAAGAAAACAATGAAACCTTAGAAAGAGGAAAAGAAATATTCTTTCCCCCCAAGAAGAGAGGCAGAAATAAATAGACTATTATGTTGCTCACTATGTATGTTTGCACCTAAAATTGTACCACCACGAATGACAAAGAGCCCCCAATAAGTAGGCTAACTATGTCACATAGTGAGGAGCAACATAATAGAAACTTGAATATTATTTTAAATAATCATGATGAATATGCCATTCATTGTCAGATGTTATTTTTACCATGCCTGAATCAATTGCAAGATTTGTGAAAAGAGAAAAATTTAGAATATGAAATTAAAGCATCTTAAACTTTCTAGACAAGGTAGGAGTGAAATCTAAAGACGCCCAATCATCATCTAAGAGTCCTTTAAACACTTCTTTAGTAGGAGATGGTGTATTTGAGTGAATTGAAGAGAGGATTGTAGGAACTAAAAAATAATATGACGCTTCACTTATGTTCTCATCAATTACCTCATTAGCATATGGGTAAGGCACAACATGATAATCAAGAAGATTTTTTGGTCTCCTAGGAACATGAATGGCATTGATTTGATTTTTGTCAGACTCTTGATTTTGGGAGAGAAAGAATTATGATGAGAAATAATATCATATCTTGTTCTTAGGTATCTTTATGTTCAAGACACTCATTAGAAAAATGACTATCATATATAAATAATGCTTCATTTTTAGAGGGAAGATCACGAAAACAAGGTGATGTAGGAGCACCGGTCTAGTTCTTGTTAGCATAATGGATGAATTGATTATATGTTGCATTGATGTTTTGTCATTGAAGTCAACACTAGTTGTTATGGTTGGTTACTGACAGACAAGTTTTGGTTACCGATAGAAGATCTAGTGTTACCGGCAGAAGAGACTATCTGTTGGACACTTCTAGCATGGATCGGTGAAGTATGTTTGATTTCATGTGTTATATGCTCCATGAGAATGTTTTGGTCAGTTGGTATTGGCTTGGTAATAGGATGCTATCATACACTCTGGTGAACCCTTACCGACACCAGTTTAAGGCTTTATCGGTAGAGCTTCCATTAAGGAATCATGACAGAATACATAATTGGTGTTGGTACAACTTCTTCATGGATTTCAGGATACAGAAGATGTTCTTTGATCATGCTTCAACCACTTAAAGACATTGCTTTGGCATGGTGGACCCATAATAGGTTTTGTACCTATCTAGGTTATGGACCAATATCATGTTAACGTGTACTCTACATGGTACCGAGGTGTTTCAAGAGGATTTATGGATTTGTTATTATTATTTTTGTCTTAAGCCGACATGGCATATCATTGTAATATGGAATTATGTAATGATATTATTATAATATCTTTTAGGTGGCTGACCTAATTGGTTTAGGCCTTAGGGTTTGTATAAATAAGAGGTAGATACTCTTTGTAAAGTATCATGGTTATAAAAGGTCATGGTCAAGGAATGTAATGTGCGAATATTGTAATGTCATTCAGGCAGAGGAATTTGTCGATCATTGGTGATCGAATTGGATTTAGAAGAGGATTTAGTCCTCCGACGTTGAACTTTATTGGGATTGTAATTAGGTATGGTAGATGCTATTTCTGGTAGTTCACTCTATTGGATTGTTGTCCATTTATCTTGATATGGTTGTAGCCTCTCTGCAGTTAGTGAGATTCCTTTTGTAATGAGCAGTATGCTCTAGGTAGTGTGTGTTAGGATTTGCCAATAGTGTGTCTTCCTGCAAGTGCATGCCCCTCATTGTAACACAAACTTTCTGCAGAAGTATCATCTGACTGTGGGTAGTCTTCCCACCATGGTTTTTCCCTTTTCGTGTTTTACACATACAAATCATGGTGTTATGTGGTATGGTTGCTTTGCATTGATTATCTGGTTAATTATTAAGTTGTATTGTTTACCGATATGTGTTCCTACTGGCATCTGATTTGTTTAAGGTTGTATTGTGGATTAAAAGTTATAATCTGTTAACAACCGATTCAACCCCCCCTCTCTCTCAATTTTTCACCCGTTATCCTAACAATTGGTATCAGAGCTTTGGTCCTCTTTTGTAGAAGCTTAACCACTTGAGGTAGATCTTATGGCAACTAACACTTCTAATCTACTGACAACTATTTTCAAAAGAGAAATCCCTAAGCTTGATGGAACAAATTATGGGATATGAAAAATTCGAATGGAGACTCATCTTAGATGTCCTGGAAAATATATTTGGGAGATCACTGAGAAAGGATACACACTTTATGATCTAGCATCTGGCAATCCTGCTCTTGTGGACTTGGATAAGAATATTGAAAATGATTGCAGAGCTAGAGAAGCCCTCTTATGTGCACTTACTGATCACCAGATCATGGGATTGATTGATAAATCATCGGCTAAGGTTATGTGGGACAAATTTAAAACTTTGAATGAAGGTGATCCTACTATAAAAATTGCTAAACTTGATGGTTACCAGGTAAGATAGGAAAACTTGAAAATGGAAGATAATGAAACAATTGTTGTGTTTATGGAAAGAATAAATGATATTGTTATTGGAATTCAATGTTGTGGAGGATATCTAGGTGAAGATGAAATAGTTTCCAAAGTCTTGAGAGCCCTTCCACCAGCTTACAAGATGAAGGCAACTGCAATTAATGAGTTAAGGACAATGGTAAACACTTCATTTAACAGAGACATTCTGATTGGGAAATTGTCTGCTTTTGAACTTGAAGAATTTGGATCTTCTGGAGCTGTAAAGTCTGAACCTGATTTTCATGCATCATCATCAACATCTATCGGCAAAAGTGATTGGAAAGCCCTATATGCAAAAGAATTGGAAGACATGAGGAAAGAAGATGAAGAGCTTGAGCAACTTGAAGCCTTATTTGCTAGAAGAATACCTAAAGGACCAACTGGAAGTAAGTATGAAGGAAAAGCACCTTTTAAATGTTTTGCATGTAATAAGATTGGTCATTTTGCATCTAGATGTCCTGAAAGGAATGCAAGGTTTGAGGAAAGAGTCAAGAAATGTTTTAACCCTAACCAGAATAGATATAGATTCAAGAAGAGTAAATAATCATACATAGCAAATGAGGAAGGAGTAACTAATGAATCTGGAGATGAACCAGCATAAGACTCTGCTAGTGGATCTGCAAATGGAAAAGAATGGGTTATTTATGCTATAAAAGAAGATGAACCTAAACCTGTTATCAAAAATGAAGAAAAGGCCCTGGCAACAGAAGTTGAAGATAAGGATGAATGGGTAATTGATAGTGGATTCTCACATCATATGACTGGAGATAAAGGGAAATTTATGTCCTTGCAAGAAGACAATGGCGTTGAAGTCAGATTTGGAGATGACAAGGCAAGTATGATCAAAGGTAGAGGCATTATTTCTTTGGATGGCAAGCATAATATTGATAATGTCTATTATGTAGAAGGTTTAAAGCATAATATTTTGAGTGTTGGTCAATTGGTTGATAAGGTTTTTCAACTTTAGTTTAAAGATAGAAAATGCAAAATCATTAACAAGACTAGTTTGGAGATTGCAACCGGTATTTAGACAGGAAGTAATATCTTTCACTTGAACACTAGTAATAAGACATGCTTGGTTACTCATATTGATGAGAGTTGGCTATGGCACAAGAGGTTGTGTCATGTTAATTTTGATTGTATTGTTAAGATCAGTTCAACTAAGGCAGTTAGAGATATACCTAAGAATATGAAGCCTCATAATCCGGTATGTAAGGAATGTCAATTGGGTAAGCAAGTCATAAGTTCTTTTAAAAGAATGCATGATAAATATAATGATGTACTTGATTTGATTCATACTGACTTATGTGGTCCAGCAAGGACTAGAAGCTTTCAAGGTGATAGGTATTTCATGTTGATTATTGTTGGATTTTGCCAAGATCAAGAGGTCAATGAAATGTACAAGATAGAGACATAATATGGGACAAGAATAAACTGTATTCTCATCAATAGAAAATGATCAATAATCAACTGGATTATCACCAATACAATGAATAGAAGCCTGTTTATATAGGCAAGGCTAGGGATATGTATGAGCACACAAATATGACATGTGGCTCAATAAGAAACAAGGGTAGGTAGGAAATATGTGTGGGTAGGTAGGAGAAATAATATAATATTCCACATGAGGTGGATCACCCACCGAAGGTGGAATTATCACTCCACTATAAGTGGATATGATAGTGTAATAACAAGATCAACACCATAAGAGGTGGAATTTCTCCTACACACACTATCCCAATGTGGCACAAACACCCAAGTGTCTCATATCCAAACTACTATGAAATGCATTATCCTAAGTAAACTTAAGTAAGTGTAATAATATCCATGATGAATAATTATTTACACCAACACCCCCCCTTAAGTGCAACTTAGGGGAATGCACTTAAGTCTACAATGCAACTAAGCAATGCAAGATGGGTCCCGGCTACGAGGCCATGTTAGGTACCCATGAACAAATGCAAATGCATGCAAACCAATGCAATGAAATCTCTCACAAAGTGGGGAAAGAGAGAAAAAACCAATGGGAAAAAACCCTCCCCCAAAAAGAGAGATGAAAGCTATACAAGAGAACTCTCATAGAAGTATGTGAGGAACAAAACCCCATGTGAGGAAAAAGTCCCCCCCATACAAGAGAAGAAGAGAAGTCAAACTATGATCCTCCCTCAATGAAGAATCTGCACCAATGATAGAAGCTCGATGTATGAAGAAACTGCTCCACGAACGTCGAACAACATTCCTCCCCTTAGGAAGAAACAAAACCAAAGGTGTATCCATGAAGTCTCCCCAATCATGAAGGGAAGATGTATGAAGAAAACTCATGATGAAAGGAATCTCTGAAAACTGCTCAAGTGTCCCCATGTCGATGCTGAAAGATACCCCTTCCAAAGGTGGTAAACTGTGCCACACTACTGAAAAAGGAACTCCAAGATCTAGTGGAGATGAATGTAGAACAATATCCAAAGACTCATGTGTCTCCTCAAAGAATAAAGAGACCTCCTCCAACTGCTGTACATAAGTATCCACAATCATGTAAACCTCGAAAGAATGATCATGTAGAGAATGAACAAGAGGGTCAGAGTGTGCCCTCACAACATTTGAAGAAGGATCATCTTCATCAAAGAGAAGATGTATGTCATCAATGATGTCTCCCAAATCTGCAATGTAGGATTCCACAAACAAACCTGCAATGTCTGTCATGTAATCATACCATGAATTTGAAGCTGGAAGACAATGTATATCCTGCTGCACTGAATCACATGAAGGCAAAACTGTCGCACTATCTGCATCATCAGGTGCAATAGGTGATGTGATATCAATATGAGAAGATGAAATACAAGACTCAAGAATGGGGTTACATGTGAGAATCCCCATGTTCAAGTGTCCAAAGTTCTCCTCAAAATCTGAATCATCACAATAAGTGTGATCATCATGTGTAGAATCATCAAATGTGAAATCATCATCATCAACAAAATCTGAAAAGGTGTATAACCGAGATGCATGATCAACCACCCCAGTTGCAATGATAGCTCTAGTCTCCATGTCTCTAATAAAAACTGAGTCAGGTGTGAACTCCACAACTCTCTTAGTTGCGCCATGTGTGATTTGATAGATAGAAAGGAGATTGTTTGTCAAGTGGGGTACACACAACACATCATTGAAGGAGTTATCCCCAATGTCAATAGATCCTTTCCCAATCACATCCATGTATGTATGATTGCCCATCAAAATCTGTGGCATGGTGCAAGGCTCAAATGTAGAGAACATAGACTGTGAAGATACCATATGATGAGAAGCCCCTGAATCTAGAAGCCATCTCTTTGAATCATGACTGATAGTAGCACATAGAGCTTTTCCTTTTCTTGTTCCAAAAGAGTGAGTTTTTCCACTTGTAGAAGCCATGAATGCTTGCCCTTTTCCTTTTGAATGTGAGGAAGTGGAAGTTGATGAATCATCCTTCTTGTAGACTTTAGGCAAATCAATGTTATGCTTTTTGATGATATGTGTGAGCTCATCAATCTTCTTAGTATGGCAACGATGTTCCTCATGACCAATCTTTTTACAATAAGCACAAGTAGGTCTCTCTCTCTTTGGTGAATTATCTCTCTTGGAAGAGGATGAATCTCCTTGTTGTGGAGAAGATGATACTTTTTCTTTAGGCTTTGATTGCCATTTCTTCTTGTTTGAGTTGTCCTTTCCTTGATTTCCTTTGTTCCCTTGATTTGCCACTAATGCTTGAGACTTAGAAGAAGCCTTAAGAATGCCCATGCTTATCAACTTAGTTTGTTCCATCATCAACATTTCATTGAAAGCATCAAATGTAGGCATTTTGTAGCTTGAACCCATTGTCATCCTATGAGTTTGGAAACTAGAAACAAATGCTACATATTCTTGTGGAAGTTTGCCTATCAAGTTGAATATCAATTGAGTATCCTTTTTATCAATGCCACAATCTTTGAGTTGTGCCCTCAACTCATTTGCCTTAGTGACATAATCTTGTATAGTATTAAAGTTCTTGGGATCTAACATGGTGAGATCACTATCAATTTGATATCCACTAATCTCATCAACTTGACCATACAAGTCTTGAAACTTTTGCCAAGCATCCTTGATTAGAGTACATTTCTCAATATGAAAAATGAGATCCTTTGATACATACTTTCTTAAGGTACCAATTGCCATGATATTTTTAGTGAGCCAATCTAAGTGACCAACTGGATCAGCCTTAGGATCAGCTGGAGCAACAATAGTTCCATCAATGTAATGAGTGAGTCCTTTTTCCATAAGTTTACTCCATGCATCAATTTTCCAAGTAGCATAATTATGTGGAGTTAAGAGAGGAAACTTAGAAGAACCCATTGCAGCAAAAAGGAAAGAACACAAGAGCACAAAAGCACAAGAGACACCCCCCAAATTCAATCAATCAAAGTACCCCCCCAAAAGTGATGATTTTGGCACTTTATACTTAGTGCGATTACAATGAGCCACTTGCAAAACAAGGCAAAGTGGGCTTATGATGCAAATTTTACAACTTCCCAAATGAGATACAAGAGACTTCAATCAATAGTGCAATGAATCTAACTGAGATTCAAGCAAATATACAAGTACCAAGATAGCCAAAAATGGCCAAGATCTGAAAGTACAATTTTGACTTACAATGACATCAATCTGATAGCATCATGTGAAAGTAGACGAAAAAATACGCACTTTCAAAAAAAATGGCACCTAAAAAGGACGTCGGATGACCCCAAACGAAGCCTCTGAAGTTGCAAAAACTGGGATTACTCAAGGACAGTCACCAAAAACTGCATTTTCTGAAAAATCCATGCATCAAAATCAAAAAATTCTTTCACCACTACGGAGAGCACGAAATTCTAGCCCATTTAAAAAAAAATTGCACCCAAAAAGGAGCAAAAAAGAGCAAGTTATGGCCATTTGAAGTTGAACTGCAAAATCAAAAATGCAAATGAGAGGGGGTCCAAAAATTTTCAAACCCTGCTGATGTGGCGCTGACGTCAGCAAAACACTGTGTTAAATTTGATGGCCGTATGGCCGTCGCCAAAACTTCGCCTCCCTGGCTGACTGGGCGTCCGTACTGTACGGACAGACTGCGTGGCATGCTGACTGTGTATTCCGTACTGTACGGAAATGCTGACTGGGCAGGCTTATGTGGCGTACGGCTTACTGCGTGTCTCTGTACGGGTGTACCCACGGGCTAGTGGCCGCCTGCCACGTGGCGGGCGCAGGTCCTCCAGTTTGGGTGACCTGTGTCCGCGTGGCGAATGAGCTGGCGCTGCGTGGAGCGGAGCTGAGGTCAGAGCGGAGGGTGGACGGAGCCGAGGCGGAGGCTGTGGTTGCCGGGCAAAGACCAAGGGTGGCATGGAGGCGGGAGTCGGGAGGTGCGCAAAAGCTGCAGGCTCGGCGCGAACGAAAGGCGCCGCTCGGACAGGCGCCTGCAGGGAGGAGCCGCGGAGATGCGGTGCTGGCGGAGCGGCGGAGACGGCTGTGCGTGGGCCGCTCGCGGGCTGAGCTGCGGGGAGGCGCGGTTGCGGTGGACGCTGCAGGCTTGGAGCTGGAGCTGGAGCGGCGGCCGAGGCACGCGGTCAGCGAGGCTGTGCCGGGAGATAGGTACTGCTGGGCGCTGCATGTACGGATTCTGCGCGAAATGGTACACCTGCGACCTGCAGGTACAATCGGCATGGGTGGGGGTCTGCGGACCCCCCAAAAAACAAATGCCCCTTTTTTTTTTTGGATCTTTTTCAATTTTTTTTTTTTTCAATTTTTTTTTTTGATTTTTAATTTTTTTTTTTTTTCGATTTTTCAATTTTCAGAAAAAAGGAAATATTTTTTTGAAAAAAAATTATAAAATATTTTCGAAAATCCATACGAAATAGGTAAAAATGGAGAAAAAAAATTTCTCACCAAAATAGGCCAATTTTATAACCAAAATTCATGGAAATGGCCTTCCGGACGCAATGGAGAGTTCGGATCTGGTCTAGGACGCCTCCAAATGATGATGCACCTCAGATCTGCCTCTTGACGTCACAATAATGCCTCTTCAAGACGAATCAATGAAGCCCCAAATAGCTCTGATACCATGTTGGATTTTGCCAAGATCAAGAGGTCAATGAAATGTACAAGATAGAGACATAATATGCGACAAGAATAAACTGTATTCTCATCAATAGAAAATGATCAATAATCAACTGGATTATCACCAATACAATGAATAAAAGTCTGCTTATATAGGCAAGGCTAAGGATATGTATGAGCACACAAATATGACATGTGGCTCAATAAGAAACAAGGGTAGGTAGGAAATATGTGTGGGTAGGTAGGAGAAATAATATAATATTCCACATGAGGCGGATCACCCACCGAAGGTGGAATTATCACTCCACTATAAGTGGATATGATAGTGTAATAACAAGATCAACACCATAAGAGGTGGAATTTCTCCTACACACACTATCCCAATGTGGCACAAACACCCAAGTGTCTCATATCCAAACTACTATGAAATGCATTATCCTAAGTAAACTTAAGTAAGTGTAATAATATCCATGATGAATAATGATTTACACCAACAATTATTAATGACTATTCTAGATTGATGTGGGTGACTTTTCTAAGGGAGAAGCCTTAAGCTTTTGATAAATTCAAGATCTTTAAAGCAAAGGTTGAAACTGAAACTGGATTGAAAATCAAATTTCTAAGATAAGATCATGGTGTTGAGTTCACTTCTCATGAATTTAACTGTTATTGTGAGACAAATAGAATCAAGAGACAACTATCTGCACCTAGGACTCCTCAACAAAATGGAGTAGTGGAAAGGAAGAACAAAACCATTTTGGATGCAGCAAGATCTATGATGATGGAAGCCAAATTGCTTCATATCTACTGGAGAGAAGCATTGAGTACAATAGTCTACACATTCAACAGAGTTCACATCAAAGGTGAAACCGGTAAGACCCCTTATGAACTATGGTTTGGACATACACCTACTATTAAATATTTCAAAATTTTTGGAAGTAAAAGCTATATCAAAAGAGATGATTCAATTGGAAATTTTGATCCTAGATGTGATGAAGGGATATTTCTTGGTTATTCAATTTAGAGAAAAGCATATAGATGTTATAACAAAAGATTGCTGAAAATTGTGGAAAGTTATAATGTGAAAGTGGATGAACAGTACATAAATCATTCTATATCATATGACAGGGAACCGGTAGTGGAAATGCCTCAACTGGTATAGGAAGCTGAGATAGTTACACCAACACAATCAGAAAATTCAACCGTGACTGATGATCAGAGCAGTGAACCTGAAGTTCAAAAGACACCAAGGTATGTAAGATTAAATCATTATGAAGATCAAATTATAGGAGATAGAAAAAAGGGAGTTATGATAAGAAGAAAACTGGCAAATGAAGAGGTATGTCTTATTTCTCAAGTTGAACCGATAACTATTATTGAAGCTTGTAAGGATACACATTGGTTAAAGGCTATGGAAGATGAATTAGATCAGATAGAGAAGAATAAAACTTGGTCTTTAGTTCCCCAACCTAAAAATAAGAATATTATTGGAAGTAAATGGGTTTTTAGGAATAAACTGAATGAGGATGATCAAGTTGTAAGTAACAAGGCTAGATTAGTTTGTAAAGGATATTGTCAAATGGAAGGAATTGATTATGTTGAGACATTTGCACCTATAGCTAGAATTGAAGCTGTTAGACTATTTCTTGCCTATGGAGCTTATAAGAACTATAAGGTTTATCAAATGGATGTTAAATGTGCATTTTTAAATCATGAGCTTGAGGAAGAAGTTTACATTGAGCAACCTGGTGGATTTTCACTGATAGATAATAAAGATATGGTTTGCAAATTGATGAAAGCTTTATATGGTTTGAAACACGCTCCTAGAGTTTGGTATGCAAGGTTGGATAAATATCTTTTGAAGCTTGGTTTTACTAAAGGCAGTACTAATAGTAATTTATATTATAAGATCATTGATAATGATATAATGATAATTTAAGTATTTATTGATGATATCATTTTTGGAGGTGAAGATAAATTATGCATGGAATTTGCTAACAACATGAAGAATGAATTTGAAATGTCCATGATTGGTGAGATGAAATTTTTCATAGGTTTGCAGATTACTCAAACTGAAAAAGGCATTTTTATCTATCAAACTAATTATCTGAGAGAATTGTTAAAGTTTGGTATGGATAATTCCAAACCGGTAAGTACTCCTATGGCTACAAGTGAGAAATTATCTATCAAGGATACTTCTGCACCGGTAAGTCTGACAAGGTATAAGTCTATGATTGGTGGTCTATTATATCGAACTCAGACTAGACCTAATATTATGAATGTAGTAAGTATTGTTTCAAGATATTAAAGTAATCCTAAAGAAAACCATGAATGTGCAATAAAGAGTATATTCTGGTATTTGCAAGGAACAACAGAATATGATTTATGGTATTCTAAAAATGATGATTTCACTTTATGTGCATATACTCACTCAGATTGGGTAGGAGATACTGATGATAGGAAGAGCACTTTTGGTGGAGCTTTTTTTCTTGGAAAGAAACTGGTTTCATGGATCAACAAAAAATAGTCATGCATTTCTTTATCTAATACAGAAGCTGAGTATGTTGCAGCAGCAACCAATTGCACTCAAGTCTTGTGGATGTAAAAAATATTGAAGGATATCAGGGTAAATTGTAGTGAACCGGTAGTTATCTACTGTGATAACTCTGCAGCTATTGCCATGTCTAAGAACCCGGTATTTCATTCTAAGACTAAGCATATTTTAATAAAGTATAACTTTCTGAAGGACAAGGTAGAAGCAAAGGAAGTCAAATTGGTTTATGTGAACACTAAAGAAGAGATTGCGGACATATTCACTAAACCATTGTCTAAGGAAACATTTGAGTATTTGAGAGATAGATTAGGGGTTTCTGCCCCTTCGGTAGAGACTTGATTGATGAAGTTTGTCATCAGTCTGGCATGCATTATCAGAGACATTATTCATTCGAGCACTAATGAGTGGTGCTACTACTCAGGGGGAGTAGTCAACTTTGAGATTCAGAGGTTTACATTAGTGCTTTGATATTTTTGTCAAATTTCTGGCATTGATGTCAAAGGGGGAGTGATAGTAATGTGAAAAATCATTCAGAACCTTACAAAGATATCATTCACAGGGGGTGAGCTATTGATTGTTGGTTGTCTTCCACATGGGGAGACTTGTTTGGCATTTCTTGGTACTTAGATGTTTTTCACATCTAGTGTTGCCATCAATGCAAAGGGGGAGATTGTTGGCATAATGGATGAATTGATTATGTGTTGCATTGATGTTTTTTTATTGATGTCAACAATAGATATTATGGTTGGTTACTAGCATACAAGTTCTAGTTACCAGTAGAAGATCTAGTGTTATCGATAGAAGAGACTATCTGTTGGACACTTCTGGCATGTATCAGTGAAGTATGTTTGATTTCATGTGTTATATTCTCCATGAGAATGTTTTGGTCAGTTGATATTAGCTTGGTAATCGGATGCTATCATACACTCTGGTAAACCCTTACCGACACTGGTTTAAGGCTTTACCGGCAGAGCTTTCATTAAGGAATCATGACAGGATGCATAATTGGTGTTGGTACAACTTCTTCATGGATTTCAAGATGTTGAAGATGTTCTTTGATCTTGCTTCAATCGCTTGAAGGCATTTCTTTGGCTTGGTGGACCCAGAATAGGTCTTGTACCTATCTAGGTTATGGAGCAGTATCATGATAACATGTACTCTACATGTTACTGGGATGTTTCGAGAGGATATATGGATTTTTTATTATTGTTTTGGTCTTAAGATGACATGGCATATCATTGTAATATGGAATTATGTAATGATCTTATTATAATATCTTTTAGGTGGCCGACCTAATTGGTTTAGGCCTTAGGGTTTGTATAAATAAGAGGTAGAAACTCTTTGTAAAGTATCATGGTTATAAAAGGTCATGATCAAGGAATATAATGTTTGAATATTGTAATATCATTCAAGAAGAGGAGTTGGTCGATCATTGGTGATCGAATTGGATTCAGAAGAGGATTTAGTCCTCTGACATTGAGCTTAACCGGGACTGTAATCAGGCATGGTAGATGCTATTTCTAGCAATTCACTCTATTGGATTGTTGTCCATTTATCTTGAGATGGTTGTAGCCTCTTTGTAGTCAGTGAGACTCCTTTTGTAATGAGCAGTACGCTTGAGGCAGTGTGCCTTGTTCCAAGTGTAGGCCCCTCATTGCAACACATACTTTTTGCAGAAGTATAATCTAACTGTGGGTAAGCTTCCCACCATGGTTTTTCCCTTTTTGGGTTTTCCACGTACAAATCATGGTGTTATGTGGTATGGTTGCTTTGCATTGATTATTTGGTTAATTGTTAAGTTGTATTATTTACCGTTATCTATTCCTACTGGCATCTAATTTGTTTAAGGGTGTATTGTGGATTAAAATTTATAATTTGTTAACAACTGATTCACCCCCCCTCTAAGTTGTTCACTGGTTTTCCTAAGAGTTCTTACCAGTTGGGTAGTTCTCAGTGGAATTGCTTGAGAGAGTGGAATTTCTTCATATTTGAGTGTTTAGCATTGTGGTTTTGGGTTTATTCCCCTGTGTTCGTGGTTTTTATCATGTTTGAGTTTCATACCATTTGGGTTTGTTTCCGGTGAGATGTGGATTTTGGTATTGTCTCGGTTGATATGTTCTTACCGGTTAGCCTAGTTGTATGTTGAGCGAGATGATTTTGGGTTGTGGTTGATCTCCATGACTTGTGGATCGTTTGAGGTGTTGCTTTGGGCCTTGGCTGGTATTCTCACAAGTTCGTGCATTGTTTTATGATTTGGATATTTTTCTTAGTGATTTGAGCCGACATGTTACCATTGCACGTTTCATGAACCGGTTGGTCTTTGGGCCGACTTGATTGAGTTGTAATTATTTGTGAATGGTATAAATAGAATCTTGTGAATCATTTGAAGGAAGAGAAGTTATAAATGGAAGACAGAGCTTTGAGATTGAGCCAAGATGTAGAACCAACGAGATTTTGATCCAGTAGGACTTAGGCCGGAAGGCTGAGGTCCAGATTAGGGTAGAACTGACAGACTGTTCCCAAAAGACGATTTGATATGTGGATGATCTGCCTATCTTGTAATTACATTGTCAAAATTGTTTGTATCCTAGACTGCGATCCAGCATGTGGCATGTATAATTCTTCAGATTGTAATAAGATTCATTCACATTGTTTACCGGTTATGTGTTTTGTGTTGTTACCGGTTGTTCTTTCTATTATTTCTGGCACCTTGTTACCAGTTATTGGTATGCTTTGCATGGTTTATGTGTTTAGCTGGAAGGTTGGGTTTTCCTTCATTGGATCTCCCTCCCTTGATTGTGTCAAAAGGTATGGTATCACTAGGATAAGTAGTTATAATATTATCATCTTGCACTAAATAGTCCTTATGAGGGAGGTACTTTTTAGGAGAAGAAGGAACACAATTCTCCAAAGATTCTTCTTTAGGAGGAAGATTTATGAAAGAAGTGTCCATTTTCCCTTTTTGCACCAATGTGCCCTCATTAATGAGATCAATGTTGGGAGAGGGTAAATCATAACTATGAATGAAAGGGAGAACTAAATTATCATCATATGCATGAAAGGGAACATCATGAACATCTTTAATGTAACTCGAAATTGAATTAGCAAAATAAGATAAGAACTCCATATTCATTGATGATCAAACAAGAATAATGTTCACCCCATACATGCATAGAAAATTTAATAAAAGAGGGAAAATGGAATTTGAACTGCAAATTTGAAATTTGAATTTGTGTTCGACCTTAGAAGGTATTAAAATTCATAAAGTATGCCAATTTTATGGATTTAAGTAGAAAAACACAGTCAATTCCGTCTCCTAAAATTTTGAGACAAAAGCCAAAGACCGCGGCAAAAGTGCACATGGTTCGACCAACTTTTTTAAAAAATTTCAGGGATGATAGGTATTATGATATTATTGCAGAATCCAAAAAATCGCTGATTTGGAGATGTCAAGATCAGTCAAATTTGCAGTCAAAGGTCAAAAATAGAAAGATCTTAAAAATTAGGGTTTTATGATTTAACCACTGAATTTTTAGAATAAAGAGACAGATTTTGAATTGCAATTCTGAAATAGAAATCAGATCTAAAACAAGTAATTAAAATTTTACACTTCACAAGCTTAATTTTCTCAAAATGAAAAATTAGGGTTTTTATGCAATTAACCTCTAAAATTTGCAAATAGATCAAACTTGCAAATGAAAATTTGCAAATAGATCAAACTTGGAAATGAAAATTTGAAATCCAAATTAAAATTAATCAGATCTAATAATGAGAAATCGAAATTAATGTGTAAGACATCGGGTTCACAAAAATGTAAAGTGAAAAATTGGACCCTAGTGACTACCCAACTAGGAGAGAGAAAGGAAGTCACTAGTATGATTTTCACTTGGGAGAACTTTACATTCAAAAGAGGGGATTGAATCCACTAGATCTAAATCGAAGGGAAACAAGGATGTGAATTCCAAGTGGATTGCAATGGTTGAAATGTGATTTACCCTCTTTTGTAAATGAGAAGGTTGACTTATTGACTATGTGGAAAAGAGAGAGAAAATGAGTGAAATGAGGAGCTACTAGTTCGGGATTGCGTTATTACTGTTAGAATCAATGACAATCCCAAAGAAACTAAGAGGGGGGGTGAATTAGTGTCTAAACGGTTGACAAAATATTTATACTTATTTAAAACTTTGCATCCCAAAACAGTGTACCGGTAAATAAGAATTAATGCAGCAAATAAGAATAATGGAGACAGCATAGGGAACACACCATAACACAAGATATTTAATGAGGAAACCCGGTGTGGTAAAAACCTTGGTGGGATTTGTGACCCACAATATTTACTCACTTCCCAATGAATAAATAATACTTACAATGAGGGGCCTGCACATGCAGGGAGGCCAACAACCTAGAGCACACTGCTCAATAAAGAGTCACACTGACTACAAAATGGATTATCAAATTCCAATAAAATGTACTGCTTCAAAACAACATCTTTCATGCCAAGTTCAGTACCGGTTTAAGCTCAATCAATAACCAAAACCTTCGCTATCAACTATATCACCTTATACAAATTTGCCTTATTCTTTAAATCTATCTACTCTCAAAAATGACCTAAAAGATCTCATACATATATGAGTCTATTACAATGTACCATGTTGGATTTTACAAAAGATAATTACAATTCAAAACAATAACTAAAATTTTATTCCATGTCGGCCTGAGTGCTGGTATGCATTATTGCCGATGTCGGTGAAGTGCCTCCTAGTGTATGTAGAAGTCTATTGCCGGTGTTGGTATCTACCGGTTGGTTTCTTGATGATTGCTAGTTGGTTGACATCAATGAAAACATCAACTATTCTCATAAGAGTGTATAATTCCAACAATCTCCCCCTTTGGAATTGATGGCAACACTCATGAGAAAAATCCAAAAACTGTTTCCAAAAACTAAAGTCCAAAAAGATTCTAAAAATATGTTCTCCCCTTGAGCAAGTGATCTCTTCTGTATAAGCATTTTTCTCTCCACTACTCCCCCTTTGACATCAATGACAAATGTTTGTCAAAAATAATCAAACGAGTGCAAAAATTTCACCTCAAAGTCTATAACCGGTTGGTTACAATTTGAAAAATATCTGCCAAAACTAAATTCAAACTCTGCATAAACCTTTTGCTATCATTCAAAGTTGCCTCATTCTGTTGGATCATACCGGTGAGATAATGCATGTGTTTTTCTAGTGATCACTCTCCTTGAACTAATGCCTTAGAGATTTCATTTCTCTGAGAGATAATATTATCCAACTTACGACCAAGTTTATCTTTAAGCAATTGGGCATTTGACCTTATCCTTGCCTTCTCTTTCTCAAGTTTCTCTGATTTCTCCTCAAAACCTGTCATTTCCTACTCAATAATTGATATATGTCTGGATGAACCAATTATATTATCAGCTATGTCATGAATTTATTTTTGTGTTTTACTGATCTCCTTATCTATGTCCTCTATCAAAAGGTGAGGTTTACTTCTTTCCCTATATAGCTCCTTGTATTCCAAAATTGTAGAGTTAAGTACTGGTAATAATGTATTCAAGTGTTATGTACACTTCTTTATAGTGTCTTCAAAGAATTTTTTTTTCTCTTTTTCAAATCTCTCCTTAATTGTGTCTTCATTCACCTTGTCAATAGTTATTACATTATCAACAATAAATTTGGACAATGTGTCCAGTTTACCTAAAGATTCCTTAATATGATCTATGTTACAATTTGGTGCAATCATCTTAAGAATAGGTAAAGTGTTGTCAATTGCCTTGTAGGCGAATGCATTGCAATCCATTATTTTCTTGATTAAATCCAAAAGTACCTCTATAACATTGGTAGGTCTGAATTCACCTACAGATGTGTTGGATGTCTAACCAATTATCTTTATTACCTCTTTCCTTCCTTCAGGTGTATCCATTTTGTTTGCATTTTCCTATGGTGGATTAGTCTGGGTTTGCATCTCAACCTGCAAAGGTTTCTCAAATTGTTTCAATGTTGTGGTGATTGCCTGTTTCTCTATTTCTGTGTGTACCTTTGCCTTAGTTTGTTTCTCTGAAAGTTCAACTATCAGTATCTCTGTCTCTGGCAGCCCTGTGCAAGTACCTTCATCTTCAGTAGGTTTTTGAGTCTCTGTCAGTTTCTCTATTTGGGTTGGGATCTCATCTCCCTGAGAGTCAACTGTTTGTGTCGGTTCCTCTAAAATCTTTTCATTATCAACAATATCTACTTTAACCTTTGAATTATCTTATCCACAACAATGTTTACCTCTTGAGTATCCACATTCATTGTAAAAAGTATCTCTGATTTAGGATTAGTATCATCATGTGTAATACCTTCAGTGTTAATAACCAGTGGATATTCATAGTGTACCGGTGCAGTATCCAAAGGTGGTGGTGGAAGATTGTCAGTAATCTTAATATTTGGAACTCCACCAATTTGGGATCGTGTTGTAAATTCAGATCTAAGATAATTAGACTAATATGGATCTGCCCTGCAAATTTGGAGAAAACTTGTCAGGACCGTGGCGAGAGTGTACATGGTCCTCCACAAAATCCGCAAAACAAAAAGGGTTTTTCCGTCTCTGCAAATGTAGCCCAAACTTGCAATTACAGTTGCGCACCTACAACCTACAAACAAAAAAGAGGGAAAGAATGGCTGTGGATAGAGGTTTTCCTCAGTCAAACCTCGGTTGAGGAATCAACCTTGAAAGAAAGTAATTGCAAATGCTTGAATGGAAACAATGAAAATGTATACCTTGTAGATCTGCAACATGTTGATGATGATTGCTTTTCTTCTTGAATGTAATCACAAGTGTTGCATGGAATGGCACGTAACATGACAAAACCCTAACACATACACATACTTGAAAATAAATGTTTTAATCTTGCTCCAATGGATGACTGAAGAAGACTTGAATGCTTGAATGCTTGATGATGTATATCCTCACATATACTTGCCTATCTAATTCCTACTTCTGCAAATGAGAAAACCAAATCCCTTTTTATACATGCCTTAGAAGATTAATTCATCTCCCCAAAGGCTAACATCGGGGAGATTTGGGATCCTGAAGTGCAGATAGGGTCGGAGGGACCTATCTTGGGGTCATCCTAAGAGGGTGGGATAGGGGTGCCATTCCCCTATCCAAGGGGGGAAATGGCACCACGCCCCTATCCTTCCCCATCTTAGAGCCCGGATAGGGTCCTGAGGCTATCTCAAGGCTCAAACAAGGATTCAAGGGGTGAAAATGCAGAAAGAGGTCTTGGTCAGAAAGGAGGGTGTCACCGCCAAGGTGCGGACCTCAAATGTGGTTAAAATTGTAGAAGGCACAATTTTATGACACTACAGAGCCAGTCACCTATAAATACATATCATCAACCTTATTGACAAGGTTGGCTAAACACTAAACCCATAAACCCATAATTACAAAAATTACATCGCATGATATCACCATACCAATATTATGATTTACATTACATATAATGGACCTAAATCAAGTAACCAAACAATTATATGCATTGGATATTGTGGTAAGACCAAAATCCAACATGCTTCACTTGCTAGTAGAAACTCTCACTGAAAGTTTAGCCAGATCCAAATAAGACCACCATAATAGCACACCATCCAATGGAAAGTCACCAAATACTCAAGATATGATCAAGAAGCACCAACAACATGAAAGAAATGGATTCCATAAGGTAGAACCAAAATCCATAGACCAAGTTACCAAAACAACATACTGGTAAAGATAATTGGGAATGCCAGAAGCCGGTAAAGGCAAAAGGTAGCTAGTAAAGCCAAGAACAAGCTAGTAACTAGAAATACCAAAAGTGACAACCAAACCATGAAGCCACCAAAATATAGAAAATATATAACCATCACAATAAGCATCCAAAACCTTTTCCAGAAGTCTGATTATTTCGGATCAGAATCACAGCCAAAACAAAAAAGATCACCAAGACTAATTAGGATAGATCTAACCAAGATAGTCTCCAACTGAGATACAGTGTTGACATCAATGACAACACTTACCAAATCCAACATATTGCCAACAATCTCCCCCTTTGGCATTGATGGCAACACTAAATGTGGAAAACATCCAAGTGCCAAGGAATGCCATCAAACTCCAAAACACCAAAAGATCTGGTAGTTTTCATATGAATACCTTCTCCCCCTTTGACATCAATGAAAAAGAAAGGATAATAAACCAAGAATACTAAACCAAATAGCTAACTACTCCCCATGAGTAGTAGCACCATCTTCATCAAGCCGAATCAGAAAAGTATGTCTAACAAGCTCATCGGATTGATGCATCTCTACATCTCTAAGTCTCTTCCAAATGGTTGGTAACCCCCAACTAATCTCTGAGATATTTAAAAGTGTCTTTGGGCATTGGTTTTGTTAGAATATCTGCAATTTGTTCCTTAGTAGAGACATAAACCAATCTGACTTCCTTTTCTTCAACCTTTTCCTTCAAGAAATTATACCTTATATAAATGTTTTGATTTGGAATGAAATACTAGATTATTTGACATATCAATAGCAACAATATTATCACTATGAATAACAATTGGCTCATCACAACCTACCCTTATATCCTTTAACATTTGTTTCATCCATAAAATCTGAGTACAGTTGGTAGCAACTGCAACATATTTTGCTTCAGCTATAGACAATGAAGTGCGTGATTGTTTCTTACTAAGCCATGAAAGCAACTTCTTCCCAAGAAAGAATGCACCACCAGTAGTGCTCTTCCGATCATCCACATCTCCTACCCAATTAGAATCTATATATGCACATAATGTGAAATCATCATTCATTGGATACCATAACCCAAAGTCTGTTGTACTTGCCAAATATCTAAATATCCTCTTGACAATAATATCATGATTTTCTCTAGGATCTGACTGAAATCTAGAAGCAATACAAAGAACATTCATTGTATCAAGTCTAGTCTGAGTTAGGTACAACAAACCACCAATCATTGATTTGAATCTGCTCGGGTTCACCTTAGGTGATTCATCATACTTTCACAATTTATAACCGGTTATCATAGGAGTACTGATAGGTTTAGAATTCTCAAGTCCAAATTTCTTAAGTAACTCCTTCACATACTTAGTTTGACAAATGAAAATACCTTTATTAGTCTAAGTAATTTGCAAACCTAAGAAAAATTTCATCTCACCAATCATAGACATTTCAAATTCGTTCTTCATATCATTAGCAAATTTCATGCATAGACCTTCTTCTCCTCCAAAAATGATATCATCCATGAAGACTTCAATAATAAATATGTCACCATGCTCAATCTTGTAATATAAGTTACTATTAGTATTACCATTACTGAAACCAAGCTTTGAAAGATACTTATCCAATCTAGCATACCATGCTCTGGGGGCTTGTTTTAGTCCATATAAAGCTTTCTTCAATTTGCAAACCATGTCCTTGTCTTCTGATAAAGAAAATCCATCATGTTCAATAAAAAACTTCCTCTTCAAGATCTCCATTCAGAAATTCGCATTTAACATCCATCTGATATACTTTGTAGTTCTTGTGTGTAGCATAAGCAAGAAAAAGTCTTACCGCTTCAATTCTAGAGCAACCGAGGCATAAGTTTTTGCATAATCAATTCCTTCTTCATGTGATTAACCTTTGCAAACCAATCTAGACTTGGTCCTCACCACTTGACCTTCCTCATTCAATTTTTTCCTGAAAACCCATTTAGTTCCAATAATGTTCTTGTCTTTAGGTCTAGGTACAAGTTCCCATGTCTTGTTCTTTTCAATCTAATATAATTCCTCTTCCATTACTTTTAACCAATTTTCATCCTTACTTCCTTCAAAGAAAGATTCCAGTTCAATTTGAGAGATTAAACATACCTCTTCAGCAACTAACCTTCTCCTAGTCATCACACCTTTCCTTTTATCTCCAATGATTTGATCTTCAGAATGATTTAGCTTTACATACCTGGGAGTGTTTGAATTTTCTTAATTTGCTGACTCATTTTGTTGTTCCTCTGTCACTATTGAATTTTTGCATGCTACCTGTGTCACTGGTTCATTGTTCTAAATTGATTCTTGCATTATCGGTTCAGGTCTGATAAATTCATCTTCCAGTCCATTGTCATATGCTCTGATCTAATTACTACCATGCTCATCCACCTTGACATTTATGCTTTCCAATATCCTATTCAATCTTTTGTTATAACATATATATTCTTTTCTCTTAGTAGAATAACCCAAAACTATTCCTTCATCACTTCTAGGACCAGACTTTCCTAATGCATCATCTCTTCTAATGTAACATTTGCTTCAAAAAATTCTGAAATATCTAACAGTAGGAGTATGACCAAACCATAGTTCATAAGGAGTCTTACTGGTATCACCTTTAATGTTTACTCTATTGAAAGTGTATACAATGGTATTGACAACTTCTCTCCAATAGATTTCAGATAATTTAGCTTCAGTCATCATAGTCCTTGCAGCAACCAAAATTGTTATGTTCTTCCTTTCAACCAATATGTTCTGTTGAGGTGTCCTAGGTGCAGAAAGTTGCCTCCTAATACCATTCCTTTCACAAAATTTGTTGAACTCACAAGATGTAAACTCACTGCCATGATCTGATCTTAAGCACTTTATCTTCAGTCCTGTCTTAGTCTCAACCACAACCTTAAAGATTTTGAATTTCTCAAAAGCTTCAGATTTCTCTTTCAAAAATGCTACCCACATCATTCTAGAATAGTCATCAATAAGTAACATAAAATATCTATCACCTTGAAAAAATTTAGTCCTTGCCGGTCCACACAAATTAGTATGAATAAGATCAAGATTTTCATTATATTTATCATGTACACTTGTGAAAGAAGTTCTAACTTGCTTACTCATTTGACATTCTCTAAATATTGGATTATGAGGTTTAACAATCTTGGGAAAATCTCTGACAGCCAATATTGAACTGATCTTTACTATGCAATCAAAATTAACATGACACATCCTCTTATGCCATAACCAACTTTCATCAATCTAAGCAATCAAGCAAGCCTTCTCACCGAAGTTCAAATGAAAAATACTACCATTAGTCTGAGTCCGGAAGCAATCTCCAATCCAGATTTATTAATGATCTTGCATTTTCCATCCTTGAATTGCAAATGAAATCCTCTATCCACCATCTGACCTACACTAAAAATATTATGCTTTAAGTCTTCAACATAATAAACATTATCAGTATTAGTCTTACCATCCGATGATATTGTTCCTTTGCCTTTGATCCTACATGCCTTGTTGTCTCCAAATCTGACCAATCCACCATCAAATTATTGCAATGATAAGAACTTTATTATGTCACCAGTCATGTGATGTTAGCAACCATTTTCTATAACCCATTCATCATTTTCTTCAATTTTAGCAGCCAAGGCCTATTCCTCAGTATGTGTTGGTTCAATGACAGATTCTGAAGAATAGTCCTTAATAGCAATAAAGACCCAATATTTGTCAGATGAAGCACCATTACCAGATCCACTCAAAAGTTCATCATCATCAGAAATGCCATCATCATCACCAACATAATAACATGATTTATCTTTATTCCCTCTTAATCTAGGTTTGCTCTGATATTCAAGATTAGGCTTATAATTTCTCATAAATCTTTCATGATTCCTAGCAACTCTCTCAGGACATCTAGATGCAAAATGACCAATCTTATTGAATGAAATATATTTAAAAGGACATCTAGATGCAAAATGACCAATCTCATCCTCACTAACAGATTTGTCACAACATTCGATACCCATGACAATCTCATTGACTCTATCTATAAAATAACTTATCGTCTCATATTCTTCCATCTTTAGAGTTTCGTATCTTACTCAGAAACCTTCAAATTTAGCAATCTTCATAGCCTAGTCACCTTCATAAAGAGTTTCAAGCTTTGTCTAGATCAACTTAACATTCTCCAACTCTATGATATTCAATAGCTTATCATTAGATAGGGCGCTTAACAATGCTTCTTTTTCTCTTACATTATTTTCATCTCTCTTCTATTCATCAACAAGTGTTGGTGTACCAAAAGTAGGATCATGAGGTATATACCCTTTCTCCACTATCTCCCAAACTTCATCTCCAAGATATCTGAGATGAATATTCATTCGCTTCTTCCATATCTTGTAATTTGTACCATCAAATGTGGGACTCTCCTTTCGGTAAGGATTGAATGTAGAACTAGATGTTGTTGCCATCAAATCTCCTAAAGTGGTTAAGCTTCTGTAGAGAGGACCTCACTCTGATACCAATTGTTGAAATGCACTGATACCGATAGTAAACTGAGAAGGGGGGGTGGTGAATCAGTTCACTAACAATAACAACATTTAATTCAATTATAAACCTTAAACTAGAGCACAACCCAATGAAGAATATAACATGAAAGCACAACACACATAACAACAATATTTGACGTGGAAAAGCTAGAAAGGGAAAAGCCATGGTGGGAAACCCTACCCACAATCAAATGAATACTCTGCAATAGTATTATGAATAATCGCAAAGGGGTATGCACATGCAGAAAGGTCAACAACCTAGAGAACATTGCTCATCACAAAGGGAAGTCTCACTGACTTACAAAATCATCGGACTACAATCCGGAAAATAATGAACTATGAAAGTAGCATCTACTAATGCCTGATATAGTTCTGGTTAAGCACTAATGTCTACTCTACAATACAAAACCTTTCCAACCTTCACCTGAATGATATGACTTTATTCGCACTTAATCCTTTTTTGATAATGTAGACTTAACCAACCATCGATATCTAAATTACATGAGCAAGTCACCTATAAATACAGATCATCAACCTTATTGACAAGGTCGGCTAAACCCTAAACCCATAATTACAAAAATTACATCACATGATATCACCGGAATGATATTATGATTTACATTACATAGCATGGACCCAAGTCAAGTAACTAAACAATTATATCTTCCAGGGATTGCACTAAGACCAAAATCCAGCACGCTTCACTTGCCGGTAGAAACCCTCAGTGTAAGTTTAACCAGATACAAATAAGACCACCATAATAGAACACCATCCAATGCAAAGTCACCAGATACTCGAGATATGATCAAGAATCACCAAAATCATGAAAGAAACCAATTCCTTAAGCTAGACCCAAAATCCACTGACCAAGTTACCAAAACAACATACTGGTAAAGCTAACCGGGAACGCCGAAAGCCGGTAAAGGCAAAAGCTAGCTGGTAAAGCCAAGAACAAGTCAGTAACTGGAAATACCAAAAGTGATAACCAAACCATGAAGCCACCAAAATATAGCAAGAATACAACCATCAGAATAAGCATCCAAAACCGATTCCAGAGGTCTGATCATATCAGATCAGAATCACAACCAAAACCAAAAAGATCACCAAGACTAAGCGGGATAGTCTCCAACCTGGATATAGTGTTGACATCAATGACAACACTTAACCAAATCCAACCTATTGTCAACAACATACTCATCATATAAACATATTACAATAAAATCATGTAAGTCATATCATCATAAAATCACTCATCACATAAAAATCAATTGCATCCATCCATACAAGCATGAAATTCATAAACAAGAGTCATATAAGAACCTATAAACATATAGAATAGAAATAAAATGCATCCATCACATGTATATGCATCCATCATATATAAAATATATAACATCACATCATCAAGCATGAGTACCACATATGAATCCAAAGGAAAATCATCGATCCATCTCATATAAATCATCAAAAAGGAATCACTACATCAAGAATATATTATATCCCAATAAGAGATACATAAAAAATGATCGGAATCATATAAAATGTATCAGTGTATACATCATGAAAATCTAAAATCCAGGGCACATGAATCTATCCATGACTATCCCTAGAGGCTGTGGGCCTCCTAGCAGCTGATCCAACTCTTGTACCACTGGAGGGTCTTGCACCTGGGTCTCCACTTGGTGGATCTCAACAAAGTGGCCCTGTCACTCCTCGACTCTCTGATCGAATTTGTCTTGATCTCAGGATACTAGCCTTCGCATAACTAAGAGCTCTCTGATCGGTAGGAATGACTACAAAATACAATGTCTTATAATACTTAGCCTCCCAAGCCAAGCGCTAGATGGCCCCAATGGCCTCCCCCGACCTAGTCCCTGTAGATGTTGTCAACTAAGCCTCTTCCTGCTGACACCTATCTAGACCTACGTATGTCTTTGATGTCAAAGAGGCAATTTGTGCATGTGCCTAAAATAGCTAACCCTGTAATCCCTATACTATTAATTGTAAAGCTACCATCTGGGCTGGCTACTAATGGGGTGGAACCATGATCTATACTTCTAGCCATTGTGATGGCTGGGGATCTTGTGCTACCTGTACCTGAATATCTTGTAAGGGAGCCGATGCAAAAGGCATATCTATCCATCCTCTCAAAATCAGTGGCCTCTCCTCCTGTATCTCCTCACAGTTAGAATCATTTCCTCCATAACCCCCGACGCCACCAATATCCTATCCCATTTGCAAAGGTCCACCTTGCCCTGCATCTCTCCAACCTCCACCTCAACCTACATCTCTCATTGCACCCCCTCTTTCCATCCTACCTCCACCTCTCCCCCGGCCCCGGCCACCCACTACTCTCTATCCCAATAGATGCGATCAGTCCTCATTGTCATCAACCACCTCTTACAATGGTACCAACTATCTTGGCCTTGTCAATCAAGGAAAATGATGCTTTGCCCTGTACTGAGAATACTATGTTGTCATCCCCCCATCTATCACATGTAGAACCATATCCCATGTCGACCAAGGTAATGCATAAAACTCTACTCAGGTTCTCTCAAAACCAAGCATCATACCTTAATTTTCTCTATCCTTGTGCATATGTGAATATGAGGTAGAACCCTAAGGAATCCCCTAGGTACGACCAAAATACCTCAACACACGAGTCAAAATTAATCTCTTCACAATATAGGGTGTCCTACCTATCAAATATCGACTCTACATCACCAAAGACACCTTTGTAGCATCCTCTTGTCAAGCCTCACAATCAAGGTACAACGTCCATATCACTTGATTCATATCATCTAGAGCCTATCTCCAATACTCTAGTTTCCCAAGAATCAAATGGGAAACTATGTGCCTATAAGCATAGAGGTAGGGTTGTCCTGGTGCTCGTGATCTCTCTACTATTGGTTGTGTCATTGATATGTGCTCACAGGCCCAAATTTGCAATAATGTCACCCCCACTGATAAACTGTCTACTCTATCATATATTGCCTGGTGGAAATCATGATATATGTGGGCTAGGATGTAGATCCCCCACACATACTGAGTACCTTGTGTGACCATCCTCTCTAGAACATGACCCCATCCCACTGCAAATCCATGAGACCTCCTATTTGGACATAGGAAGCCTCCCACCAAACCTACCAATATTGACGAAAATGACATATAAAACTCAACCACATGTGTACTCCCAGAAGATATCACATCCCTCGATCTCCTCATCCCCGAATACTCGCCGCAATGTCGTTGTATCTCCTACCTCATGTCGATCATACTATACTAGCTCTCTTGTAATTAGAATCCGAAGAATCCTATATACATCCTCGGGAGTCACCGTGATCTCTCCAGTAGGTAGATGGAAGGTGTTGTGGTTACTATGCCACCTCTCCACCAATGCAGTCAACAAATCCCTGTTCATCCTATAGTCAGGCATGAATAGGATATGGGATAACCCGCACGAATCAATAATGGCCCTGTCTGCATCGGTCAGGTCTCCTCTCATGAAAAAAGTCTTCGAGTATCACTCCTAAGACATCACTACACTCGCATGCTCCTACAAGGTGATATCAACAAAATTTCAGCTCTTTATACGATTAATAAAATTCATCAATCAAACAATCAGTTATCCTATCTACTCATGAGATATCTTAATCAATCACTTTGAGCACCTATCAGTGACGAAGTCATGTAGTAATCAAACTTGGAATTCCTATCATAAACTCTTATCAATCAGGTGGTTCATCAAACCTAACCTATCAGTGACGAAGTCACGCGGTCATCAAACTTGGGGTTTCTATCATAAACTCTTATCAATCAAACAATTAGTTATCCTATCCACTCATGAGAGATCTCAATCAATCTCTTTTAGCACCTATCACTGATGAAGTCATGCAATCATCAAACTTGAAGTTTATATCATAAACTCCTATCAATCAAGAGGTTCATCTAACCTATCCTATCAATGATGCTAATTCATTAAGGTCACGTAATCAAACAAACATATCTAACTATCAAGTCTTGAGTTTAAATTGGTGACACTCATCGATTATCTGGTCAATTAAACTTTATCTATCATCACATCATGCAAAAAAATCAAAGCAATCAAAAAACTGACATTGTTATTACTCAAAAGTTGAGAAAAATAAAAAGTTCATCCCCTATCTCAAATGCGCTAAAAATTTTCTCATATGTGCTAAATAGTTTATCATATGCGCTACATAACTTATCAAATGTACCACAAGTTATATCAAATGTGCTAGTAGAAAATCAAATGCGCTCAAACAACTTATCATAGAAGCATATGCCTTAAATTCGAATGCACTAAATGAAACATCAAAACTGCTAAAAAAATTATCAAATGTGCCACGACAAATATCAAATGCGCTAAAATTAAAATCAAAAGCGCTACTTAAAAACTGACAAAACTCAACCCTAGCATGCAAAACCCACAAGAAAAACCTAAAAATTTGACAAAACTCAACCAAAATAAAAAAATTTAACACAGGGGAGGTTAAAAGTCAACTTACTGAAGGTCCATACGGTGTTGGTCTCTCAAATTGGTGAACTCTCTCGAATATGTGGGTGGC
Organism: Cryptomeria japonica; assembly: GCF_030272615.1. Taxonomy (NCBI): domain Eukaryota; kingdom Viridiplantae; phylum Streptophyta; class Pinopsida; order Cupressales; family Cupressaceae; genus Cryptomeria; species Cryptomeria japonica. The sequence goes on from NC_081409.1 coordinate 755,094,737, forward strand.
ATAAGGTGGCACCATTTTCTCCAAGCTCTCCTTTTCACTCCACAAGCTCTAATCACCAAATGACAAATGTGCAAATTTGCTAGAAAATGAACCCGAGGGGTTTATATAGCAGGTGGTGATGCACGTGGGGCATGTCACATGGATGGGCATGTAGGGCATGCGTGCATTGTGCTCCTCTCATATTTTCAAAAATCAAATCATTTTATTAGGAGATCATTTTCGCAAAAATCCATAAAATATCAAAAAAATTGAAAACCTCAAAACAATCAAAAAAATTAAAAATTCCATAAAATATCAAAAAAATTGAAAATATAAAAAAAATAAAAAAATCGTCAAAATTTCTCAATTAATCTCCCGAGGGGGCATACTCACATATTATTCGACATTCAGTACTTGGTGCAAATCGAAATTTTTATCAACATCATCATGTGATTTTTCTTTGAATCAACGTGTGGACACACATCACTTCAAAGAGGGGCAAAATGTAGACACCTATTTCTTACCACTCAACTAAAAGAATTTTATATTTGTTTAATTATCGTCCATCTAACTATTAATTAAATTCACATTTAATTAATCTATTATCCATTTTCAACTATTATTTAAATTAATACTTAATTAATTCATCACATTCCTCTATTAATTAAATAAATTATTTGATTTATTTGATTTAATTCATCTAGCCAAATTTAGAATTTTAATTAAATAAATCATATTTATTTGATTAAATCCCCTTTTCACATTTAATTAAATACCCTCTTCACATTTAAATAAATCATGTTTATTTAAATATCTATCTAAATGCAAGTTGTGCACCAATAATTGAAATAAATGAATTTTATTTCATTTAAAATCCTTAAAATCCTTCCCACTTGCACTTTTCTAAAAACCCACTTGCATGCTTATACCTCTTCTAGATTCTTCTAATCCTTTCCAACATAGCCTAATCCCCCTCCTAGTCATTTACACATTCCTTAAGAAGGGATCACTTCTCAAAAAACCTCCAGAGTCTTCAATAACCATTAAAGGCTTTATCCCTTCTAGAAGATAACCTCCAAAGTCTTCTCAAACCATTAATGGTTAACCCACTTGTAACCCTTGGTTAGAGACTTTCTCTCTAACTTAACCATCCATTTAACTCATGGGTCTCTTCAATCATTCATTGTTTTGACCATAGTTATCCTTTAACCCTTACACAAGAGTTTATACCTAGGATAAAAGGATTATCCATTAACTCAACCTTGACCAAACCCTCTATGGTAACCATCATGTCTCTTAAGGCATTTAATGCCTCTTCAAGCCTTCTCATATTGACACTTGTCAACATGGGATTGGTTTGAAAGTGTCACATGGATTGAGGATCATTCAATCCTAGCCCTTGTTAAGATAACTCAATCTTAACCTTCCAATTGCCCATTTCTTCTATAAATAGACCTCATTCCCTCATTAATCAGGATCCCCCAAAGTTTTATATATCTAGGTTATTGTCTATCAAGATCACCAAGTCTTAATTTTGCCTGTTCTCTTCAATCACAATCACAAACATTTTAGAAGCATTTTATCATTAGCATAGCATAATATCAATATCATAGCATGTTTAATTTCACTATCATAGCATAAAATAAACATCATAGTAAGCTTTTTTTATCATCTTATAGATCTTAGTTGTATGTGCATATATTTCATTTTCATCATATATCACTCATTCTTGGAGTTGTCATTCTAAAGGTCAGTTGCTCAATGATCTGAGAGTAACCATGACTTAAGGAATCCAAGGAGATAGAGAACAATGGGACGTCTTGCAGAGATTGTTTATTTAACTTGTTTTGTTTGTTAGATCCTTCACATATAATGTTTCATTGGTATACTTGTTGTTCTGTTCATATTTTACCTTAACCACATTTCAGGCATATAATTTCTACATCTAGGTATTATGTAATGATTTGGGTTTTTTCCAAGTGTATAATAATACATGTAATTTGTGTAGATATAATTATTAATGGCGTAAGCGATCTTCATTACATGTCTCCATGTGTGTAGTGTGCATTTCTAGATACTGACTATTTAGTCGACCAACCAAACAACTGTAAACAACAAGGTACAAAATAGAAACAAGCCTATGAAATAATGAAAAAAATCCAAAACTAAAATGAAAAGAAAACATATCTTGTAAAATCCCTTGAAATTTAATTTTACATCAAATTAGACCTCCAATGAATACAATATAATACTTCATTTTAGTAAAAAAAATCTAATTAAGTTGTAAAATGGCTATTCAAAATTAAGAGAAAACTTGATTCAATGACAATGAAAATAATCAAATGGCTACCTTGTTGGAGAGGATTTCCATTTCAATTTGTATGCTCATAGTGACAAGCCTCACTTGTGTAGCCACTATGGTAATATTGTAGGAGGTCATTTCCAAATTACTTCTTTCTTGGTTAAAGAAAACAGTTTGAGAATAATTTTTTTCTTCTTTACGGGGCCCACACAATGAAACAAGTTTTTTTATTTATTTCTATTTTGTTGTTGAATCAATGCGTCTTTGGGATTTAAAAAATTCCTTTGCAACCACTTTAGTAGTTCTCATAGTTACAACAATGCATGATAGTGCCTCTCTGTCCATGAGTATAAAGATTTATTTTAAGAGTTGTGCTTCTTGAGAGTATGTTTCTTCCTGCTATAGGTTCTAATAGAGGCCTTGATCTCCTCTAATATTATAATTAATTAATTCTAGATATGTAGTTTGAAATATTTTGGGGCATGCCCTAAGAAGAAGACATAATTTTTGGTGTGCTTATTGGCTTGAAGGCAAGTGCTTTTCTTCCTCGCTAGGAAAGGGAAAAGTATATAATACATTAAAAGAGTTGTAAAAGGGAGTTACACTTGTGGTGTGTGTTAGATCGCAACATCTTTGAATGCAAATTATGAAGCCAAAATAGAATGCCTAAGTTGGTGAGTGAATTGTGATGCACATAGATGAGTGGAAGGAATATGCTATTTTGAGCCTACAAATTTAACTTAGAATTAGGGTGTTGATTTTCTAACTAGTATTGGGTGCCAATTTATTGGGCAGTTTTAGCTCATGGTTTTGCATTTTTCTTCTCCTATTTAAAGGATTCTTGAGATTGAGGTACTAGTAGTGAATTTGTAGGTACTAATGTGTTGCCAAAATTACTCTATATATCTATTTGGTTATACTCCTATAAATATTTATTCTACAAATACATTATAAATGTGCTTAGATTACTAAAGAATACACTGGATTATGCTTGAGTATGTGGATTTTCTTCTTAAAGGGGTTTTCCCTACATACACTTATGTTGTGGTACAATTTTTTTTAATGTTTTATATGTGTTTCTCCTTTTTGTAGAGTAAACACCTAAAATCTGCACAATACTCTCCTCTAAGATTGGTTTAGGAGGTGTTTTTAAATGCTAGTCTTCCTTTCATGCTCCTACTTCAATTTTTATTGGTTACTAGTTTGCTTTGGGTGTGTCTTTATTATTCTCTTCTTAATTCAATCTACTATGTCATCACAATTGTCTTCCACCAACTCTTTGTTTGATGTTTCTTATTCTATTACATAATTATGATTGATAACATTAGCTAATAACTAGATCAATATGATGCATATTTCTACCAATTTTACTATTGAATTTTTTCTCATGTAGAGATTCCGTTTTACAATGTTGAGCTTGGGAGAAAACTAAAGAGTGACAAGGCCATAGAGTGTGAAATTTCGTCCATCATTATGTTTTTGTTCATTGCTTTTCATTGTGATTGCTAATAATTTTTATGTTGTATGAGAACATTGATAAACAATAAAACACTCTTTGTTTCAATATCTATATTTTGATATTTCTTTATCTAAAATTTCTAAGATATCCAGTATAATAACTTGATCAAAATCGTTATGATAGATTGATTACGGACACTTCTTGATTCTGAACCATTTAACTTTTATTGTTAGCACTCTATCTTCATAAATGTGCTTCTATATTTTTATCACTAACCAAATGTAAAGACCTCTGTAAAAACTTTTAAATTACACACTCTAGGGGAAGAGCAAGAGCACCACTTACAACGCATGTTCCAGTTATTGTTCACTCCATGTTCAGCCAACCCCCCAATTACTAACTTTTAAGAAACCAAAAAAATATTAATAACTAAAAGCCCATTAATAAGTTTCACATATACCAATAACTACCCACTTTACCTCCAATAATTAGAATTTTTGGACTTCAATTGAAAGAGTTGTGCAACTTTAATAGTACCCATAAGACACGACTACTAGACATTTGTGCATAGGGGAGAGGACCCAGTAGTTGTGCACCCAAACTTTGCACTTCTCAAAATCCTATGTGAAAATTTCAAATCACTCCCAATTTTTTACAGCAGCGTACTTGGCAAGTCCCTTGCTTATAACTAAGATTTCAAGGCCACATCATCTAGTATGGTGCCACATCAATATGTTTTTTTTCAAGGTGTCCAAAACAACCAAAAAAAATGTAACACCAACAAGCATGCAAAAGAGGCCCCTATACTTGTGTAGCTGATGTGGCATCACATGATTGGTTGTTTCTTACAACTAATGGTACTTTTCATAGCAATAGCTACTTTAAAGTCACAACTATTGGTGCAATCTATTGTAATTATTAATATATAAACACACAAAAATTAATAGTTTATATTTCAAACAATAGGTTTTATTTGTACTATTATTGGAACAAAACCTATCAACAACCCTCACAACAATTCATACATGCACAACTACCGATGCTCTTCCCCTAAGTATTGACCATTTTTGAGGTGGTTACAATGCACACTTATTGAAATATTTTTTAAATAGATATCAAACTACACTTTGAAATGACCAAATCAAAAAAACTTTGAAAAAATTATCCATATCAACTAATACACTTTCCTAAACTTCCTCCTCTGAGTCGACAATGGCTATGCAGTGGACATAATGGCCCGCCCCATGCCATGCATCCCACCATCCCCTGTACGGTGACTTCTATGAAAAGGAAGGATCCCCATGCCGTTATTTCCTTCAATCCTACGAGAACTGTTCCCAAATTTTCTTCCCCACTCTCGTGACATTTTTTCATTTTTTTGACTAAGTCCGTGGGGGGTGGAGAAAAGTTTTTTTTTTAAATGTATGATTATATTTTTAAATTGAAATCATTTATTTATAATTAATTATTTATTATTTACTATTTATTTTTATTTTTTATTATATTTGTAAAATAATAAATTAATAATTAATAATTTATTTGAAGTTTTTATTTATTATAGTTTTTCTATTTTTTAAGCTATATTTGTAAAATAATAAATATAATAAATTTATATTTAATAACTTATTATTTTAATATTTAAGTTATATTTATTTTAATATTTTTTATTTATTAATTTGTTTGAAATAATAAGTTATAATAAATAATAATAAATTAATAAAAGAAAATACATAAAAACTTTAAAAATATTATTGATTATTAATTTATTATTTTAAACAAATTTAAACATATAGCTTATTATTATTTTTATATTAAAGATCGAGATAAAACAAAGGGGGACAAAGAAAGTTGGAGGCCAATCCTCAACCACCAAGAGTTCAAAGTATCAACAGAGATCTAGCATCAGACCACGTGATGCACAATACAAAACCGAGTATCATAAAGAGCAGTATCAACAAAAAAGGAAGTAAATGAGGCCATCAAAATATCTAGCAATGACCAAAATCCTAAGAGAGGACTTCTTCATAGTTTTTCACCCAGGGAGTCCATCCCTGGGGCCCTTCCATCCAGACAATGGTCTTCCGATTCTAGGTTGGCGCGAGCATTTCAACTTGGGAAAAGGAGGACTCCCTGTTGTTTCTAATATCATTGCTTAGTCTCTTAAGGGCCTCCTCAAAAGAGGACAAGTTTTCCATGTTATGATGCCACTCATAGCCATCTACCATCTCATAGACGAACATCGATGCGTGACCATCTTTGAGGAACCTTTGCAGCTTATTCCTCTCGACGTTCATAGTAAAGGCAACCTGCACAATGATTTTAGAATATGCAAGCCTTCGAAAAGACTCAGTAAGGGCCCTAGGCTGGCCTTCAAATTTGTCAGCATTTCTAATCTTCCATATATGCCAAAGAATATAGGTAGATAAAATAAACCAGAAAATGTTAGCGTCTTTTTTCAAACCTTGAATGTGACCAGAAATCATTTCCATAATATTAACAGTATAAGGGATAGAGATACCAAACATTAACCAGATCTCCTTAGCAGTGGAGCAATCAAAGAGAATATGCCTGCCAATCTCAAGAAGTTTACAAATAGAGCATAAATCAGTATAACCATGATGCCTGATAGGAAGTCTGTTAAGAGTGCAAAGCCACTTAAAACACTTGATTTTAGGATCGATAGGACTTTTCCATAATCTGGTGAAAGTTTTCTACCACTGAAGAACAGACAGATCAGAGTACCAAATTTTATTAACATGCATAATAATGGAAGTTTCAGAATTCAAAACAACATATATATTGCGGGCCTTAATTTTAGCCAAAAGAGTACCATCAGTCCATTTGAAGGACAAAAATATGTGAGAATCAACATCACAACTTTTAGGGAGACCAAAGGCAACACAAGCCTATTTAATAAGATTATAAGTCTATTTTTGAATGGGGAGGAGGTCAAATTCAGTTTTCAGATTATCCCAAGGAATAAGAGTACCATGCTTCAGAATATGAAAGAGGTATTTGATCCCTTTATTGGCCCAAGCTCTAGCTGAACAGCCTTGGGTGAGGGCAAGGGGTTTGCCAGCGTGATAGAGGTTCCACCAAAGTGAACGCTCACCATGAATCAGGTCACCATTGGAGACATTAGTGTCGATTAAGAACCCCCTAACATGCTCCCAGGCTTTCCAAATAGATCTGAAAACACAAGAGCCTTGGACGGAGACAGGGAAGCCACCGACAATAAGGTTGGAGAAGGGGAAGCCTTTCCAGGATTTAGCCTTCTTAGGAACAGCATGCTCAATATTGCTTCTAACTAAGACCTTCCAAGGTTCTTGACCTTCGAAGGCATGAAAGATCCAGTTGGTCGCAAGAGCAATGCCTTGGGTCTTGAGATCTTTCAAACCCAGGCCACCAAGGCTTTTTTCAATGTGGCACCAGTCCTAGTTAACACAGTGAAGCTTATTGTTGCCTTTACAATCAGACTAGAGGAATTGTCTGACAGCCTTTTGGATTTCCAAGATCTGATAATTGCTAAACATCCAAGTGGATGAGTAATAGATGTTATAGGAGGAAAGGATTTTCTGGCAGACTTGAACCCTGCCAGCCAGGGAGAGGAACTTATTGTTCTATTTATTAAGTTTCTTGTCAATTCTATCTTTGACCCAGATCCACATGTCTTTGAGGGAGGGGGACACATAGAAAGGGGCACCAAGATATCTAACAATTTTGTTTGGACCACCCCATTGGTAGCCAAATTGCCCAAACCAGTCAGGGGGATGTTTCTTCTAGCTGAGGAAGGTGGACTTGGCCTGGGAGATCCTAGCTCCAGAAATGGATCCAAAGACTTGGATTTTAATGCTAAGGTTTTCCATTTTTTACTTGTTGAGCTCAAGAAACAAGGCAATGTCATCGATAAACTGAATATTCAGAAGTTCATTGTCATCGGGGAGTCTAATCCCATTAATCTTGGGAGAGAGAGAGTTATCCCTAAGGAGGTAGTACAGAGCATCAGAGGCAATAACAAAAAGGGTAGGGGCCAAGGGGCACCCCTGTCTAATAGACTGGGAAAGCATGATGCAGGAGGAGAGGGAGCCATTAACATCAACCTGAGCAGAAGCATCATGAAGGAGGACCTTAACATAGGAGCAAAATTCAGCAGGGAAGCCAAAAGCTTTAAGCATCAAAACAATAAAGTCCCATTCCACCCTATCATAGGCTTTTTCAAAATCAAGGAGAAACATAGCAGTGTTTTGACCCGAGACTTTAGACCACTCCATGGCCTCCCAACTAGTGATGAGGTTTTCCAAGATGTATCTACCTTTAATGAAGCCGGTTTGGGTGGGGCATATGAATTTGGGGAGAATCCTCTCAATCTGGATGGCCAACATTTTAGCAAGGATCTTGTAGGACACATTAAGAAGCATGATGGCCCTCTAATTTCTGATGAGGGCCTTATCCCCATCCTTAGGAATAAGTTTAATAATGCCCTTACTGATGGTGCTCCCAAGGGAGCCTTTAAGCAAAGCTTCATTGTAGATATCGAGCAGATCAGAGTAGATCCAATTGAGATTGGCTTTCTAGAATTCAATGGGGAGCCCATCAAGCCCCGGGGCTTTGTCATCATGGAGGGAATTGATAGCTCTCTGGATTTCATCAATAGTGAAATGCTTCTTAAGGTTGTAGGACTCCTCCTCCGAGATCCTATAGGGACTAAGGGTCAGCTACTTAATTCTGAGATCCTTGGCAGACTCTGATTCTTCAGAGGTGAAAAGTTTTTGGAAGAAGAGAGAAAATGCCTCTTTTATGTCTTCTAAGTTGTTAGTAAAATTATCATCAATAACAAGTCTACCAATTTTCTCCCTACTATGTTTATGCTTAAGCAGATTAAAAAAGAATTTGGAGCCTATATCTCCAAATTGGAGCCAATGGGTGCAGGCTCTAATCATGGCACCCTTAATTCTAACTTGTTGGTGTACTCTAAGGGCATCCCTGGCCTTGGCCACTTGAATAACAAGGTCGGTGTTGGCGGGATTAAGCTGGATCTCATTCTCAAGGTGGAGGAGTCTAAGACTAGGAATTTTCTCCTCAAATCTAAAGTCTGTGGATCTTTTTTGGCCGATAGTCTATAAGAGTTTTTGCTAAGAGACAATATTATAGTTCCATCTGTCAATGTGGGAGGCTAAGTTCTTTTTGCTCTTATTAATATTCTTGATAAGATTAATAGCAGTAAGGACATCAACATCTTTAAGAAGGCTGGTGTTAAGAATGAATTTCTTGGTTCTCTCCCTCTTAAAGGGAGTAGAGTTAGAAAACTCAATGATAGCAGTGATGGGGTGGTGATCTGACAGAGTAAAGGGGCAAACAACAACAGGGTTACCTTGATTAATAGGAGTGAAGGACAAGACATCTTTATTAGCATAGAACTGCTCAAGTCTGTAGTATATCCTATTACAACCTTTTTGAAAATTGCACCAAGTGTTTCATAGACCCTTGGAATTAGATTTATTGCCAAACAGAGGGTCAAAAAGATTTTTCACCCATTTCATCCTATCCCAATGGGATTTTTCATTACCTTTCTAGTCAAAGGGGTTGCCCCCCATCTTGTCATCATAGTTCTCAATCATATTAAAGTCTCCTCCCAGGATCTAGGGTATATCAAGGAGAGAGGCAATCTAGTCCCAGAGAGTAATTCTCTCTTTATAGTCATTGGAAGCATATATAGAGCAGATGCCAATCAGAGTGTTGTCAACATTAATAGTAGCCCAAACCGCCCTATTGCAGGGGGAGCACCCTTTATTAATAATAAGTTTCGACCATTTCAGATTAATAAGCAAACCAACTCCACCCTTACCTTTAAAGTGGTTAGAGCATATTTTAATGGAGTAATTCCAGATATAGTTGAGGCTATTATCCAGGGTAAAATTAATAGCTTTAAGCTCTTGAAGCATGAGAAAGTCCAAATCTTTATGCGAATCTAAGAACAACTTAACAATATGTTTCCTGTCTAGAGCTTCCAGACCTCTAATATTCCACGAGAAGTACTTCGTGGATAACCAAGATAAAGAGTTATAGGACATTAGTAGCAGGAGGGCTACTATCACAGGAAGGCAGATCCTTTGGATTGCTTGTTTTATTTTTACCAGAGGAGGTCTTATATTTAGAGCCCAGGGGGCGGCCTCTCCGATTAGTCTTTTCAGTGCGGTCATCATGGTCATCACCAGATTCATCAATCTTATGAGAGAGAGCAATGATATTTTGGTCAGGAGTTTTATTCAAATCCATCTCCACATTAGTGGGAAAAAAAGCAAAGTTTCTATTAGGGTCAGCCATGATGACCTGAATAACGATATCATCCTCAATATCATTGAAAACTTTTGGAGGAAGGCTTCGGCTAAATTCATCAGTAATACTGACACAGGGGGTGGGTTCTGTGGAGCTTTCAGAGTTGATATTGTCCTTCTAAGAGATCACAAAGCCACCACTCATGTCGATCTCAAAGTTCTTAATGATATTTTTAACTTGTGAAAATAAACCTCCCCCTATGGACGGAGTGGGCTCAGGATTAGGCTATGAAGTTTGACCTGACAGATTAACACCCATGATGTTGTCAAGCGCTAGCTGTTGCGCATTTTTCCTTCTGCGCTTCTTAGACTTATTAGAGATGGTGAGGAATCCATTTGGATTAGTATTAGGGGTCGAGTTGATCTAAGAGGGTCTAGGGTGAGGTTTCGAAATAGAGATGTTCGGGATGTTGGCGAGGGTGTCGTAATTATCAGACTACACTTGGGGGGACAGAGCCGTCGGGTTGGGGTTAGCATCCTTGGGTTCAGAGGGATTTTTCTTCGAGTCAAGCTTGGTCGATTTCTTAGTGAGATAATAGGGCAGTTCTTGCATATATGTCCATCTGCTTTACATAGAAAGCATGTGTTAAGTCCTCCTAAAAATTCCAGAGGGCAAGAGAAAACTTCACCTTCAATATTGATACCAAGGGCATTCAGGAGATTAATGCTAGGTTTTATGGAAATCAAAACTCTAGCATCGAGATGGGGAACAAGCCGAGTGGAGTCATCCATGCGAATGAATTTGCCAATGGGTTCAACGATATGCGGAATAAATTTCCACAGGAAGGGAGGGATGTTCTTAACAATGACCCACCTAGGGCAAGACAGAGCTAAAACTTCTTCAGCAATTGCCTTAGGGGACCAGGCAAGGGCTCGAAATGTAGTTTTCCCAACATTCCAAAACAATTTCTTAAGCACTTCAACTTGCATAACATGGGAACTGAAGAAAAGAATGAATAAACCTTTTTGAATTTGCCTACAAAATGAAATTTGAAACCCTAATTTTAAATTCTAGTAGTTATGAAACCAGTCATCCATAAATTTCTGTGGAGGGCATTTTTCAGAATCAACACAAGCAAAAAAATTGCAGTATCTTTCAGCCTATTCTTTTCAAAAGCAATTTCCTTGGCCATGGAAGTATTAGGGGAAATGGTGATAGAGTTGGAGGCAAACCCAAGGTCCATACCTTCTGGGCCCGCTCTGTTTCCACCGTTTGCGATGAATTTAGCATCCTGGTCGATGGAGAACGAACCCCTGCCAACAGCCTCGCTGAACGATTTCTTTGGTAGCAGGGGAGTTTGGGTGGAGGCAGGAACCGGAGGTGAGTGATCGCCTCCATCAGACTCAATCTCCATAAATTCAGAGAGAGCTCGCAGGCTCGACTAGAAGAACCTAAACTATGAAGGACAGAGAAAAATAAATGCAATCAAAAGAGCGGAGAAAAGTTAGAAGATATTTCCAAACCACGTGGAGGGGGGCATTCTCCTCCAAATCCACAGTGGCCGGATGGTCGAGCTCAACACCAGTGCGCACGCATTCGGAGGCATCTACCAGTTCTATGCCAGCGCCATCTTTCTTAAATTTAATTTAATATTCATATAGCTTATTATTTAAAAAAATTAAATATATATAACTATTAATTTATTATATTTATTATTATTCTACTTTTATTACTTATTTAGCAAATTTGCACAAAAATGCTATAGTTTGAATCTAAGTTTTTATGTGTTTTCTTTAATATTTGATTTTATTTAAAAACTTTAAATACATTATTAATTATTAATTTATTATAACGTATTATTTCAAACAAATTAATAAATAAAAAATAGAAAAAAATTTAAAATAAATATAGCTTAAATATTAAAATAATAGATTTTATTTAAATACTTTAAATACATTATTAATTATTAATTTATTATAACTTATTATTTCAAACAAATTAATAAATAAAAAATAGAAAAAATATTAAGATAAATATAACTTAAATATTAAAATAATAAGTTTTTAAATATAAGTTTATTATATTTATTATTTTACAAATATAGCTTAAAAAATAGAAAAAATATACTAAATAAAAACTTTAAATAAATTATTAATTATTAATTTATTATTTTTATATATAACCAAAAATATAAAAAAATAAAAAATAAAAAATTATTAATAAATATTAAAATAAATTATATCAATTTAAAAATATAATCTTACATTTTAAAATTAAAAATTAAAAAACTTTTTTCCACTCCCCACGGACTTGGGCACCGAAAAAAAATAAAATAAAATAATAATTTGAAAAAGGAAAAAATTTGGGCACAATTCCAGTAGGATTGAAGGAAATAACGGCATGGGATTCCGTCCTTTTCGCAGAAGTCATGGGGCGGGCCATTCTGTCCGCTGCATAGCCATTGCCCTCTGAGTCCAACTGTCAGAGAGCTACGCAGATTTCTGTTGCAGTTTGAACTGGACAAAAGGGCTGCGTCTATATTAAGTTTTTATCAGAGTTTAAAAATATACCCTAATAATGGCGCAATATATACCCCAACAATGGCTCAAGAGCACCCTACACGATAGATCCCTAAAAGGAATGAAAGACGTAGTTATATACACACCCTAAATATAAAAAAATCTATAGATTTATCTGACCCAAATATAGAGCCAAGGGTCATTTAAGTACAACAAAGGGAAAAATACGGTACTGTTTGCTTACAGGCTAAGGGCCGCCGTATTCCATTGCGAGTGGCTCCTGATCAAAGGTGAAAGAGCAGATGACATAGTAAAGAATGGCTGCAAATATCAGTCATCACCTCCTTCGTACTCATAATTAAGTAGGCCATTTATACGGCGATAGAATGTAGGTGAACTTCCTTTATAAGAGTTTGACGGAGAAGGTTTTGGAGAAGTAAGTTTTGGGTAAGAGTTCTGAGAAACGCGTACAAATGCTGCAATTGCATAACTGTTGATTGTCCTCTCAGACACAACTTGAGCCGCGTAATGAGCGCTATTATATTTTTTTATTTAAAATATAATAAATTCGGCAAAAAGGACAGTTTTTACTTTTTGTTATTAACGTTTTGTTCGGAAATACGGATTCGTCTATTCTGGTTTCAAAACGGCAGTACGGATTGATTCTAAAATGTTATTTTTATTTACAGCAAGTAAAAAAATCAATTTTTTTCAAAATTCCAACTTTATACACATGACATTAAATGAACTGGTACATCGAGGGCTGGAATTTGACAGGCTAAATGGCCGTTTTTTCAATTGTCATAATATATATTTTTTTTTTATTTTTTAATGTTAATATATAATATATATTAGTGTGTTAATTTAGAAATTTATTTAGTAAATTTAAGTTTTTTTTTTGCATATATTACTAATTTATCATTATTTTTTAATTAAGACAATGATTTTCATTTCTTCCCAAGAAAGATGTGCATTGCATTTTGGTGTGGTTTCAATCTTCTACTTTTATATTTTTTGACAGTCAAATGAAAGACATTAAAATGACTAAACCTCATAAAAAATTATGGTGGCCAACTAAGTCACAAGGTTCGAATTCGAATTCGAATTTGATAGCCATGAAATTCCGATAAAATTCTACAAGGGAAAAATTCGAAAAAAAATTCGAATAAAATTCGTCTTCTATAATTTTGTTTATTTTTAAATATATGTATACTTCTAATAAATTATCAGAATAGGGACATGACACAATAGGTACAAAGCATATACAAAGAATGCCCACGACCAGCTGAATTGTGTTTAGAAGCGGATAGCAATGCTTTATAGAGAAAATTCGAACCTCATCCATGAAAATCATCGTATCCTGTAACATAGGTGGCCATTATAAACTATAGGATAGCATCTCGTAGGTATGGATGCTCCGTACACCCTCCTTTAAGTTTCTTCATAAAGGTGACACTTTTTAACTTATTTAAAGTTACTGTTTTATTTATTTATTTATATTAATATTTGAATTATATTTTATAATTATAATTAAAATCTAAAATAAAAATTTAACAAATATAAATACAAATATGAGTTGGGTTCTTATTTTACAACATATTGCATTTTATTTTTGACTTTCTATAATTTCATTTTACTTGTATTTTTAATGTAAAAATTAAAATTTAATACTTTAAATAATTAATTTTTTTTTTTTTAATAATTTTTAATTATTCAATTTATAATAATTTTTTGATTTATTTATTTATGCAATATAAAAATATTTTAACTATTATTTTACTTATCCATGCAATATAATAATATTTTTGAATTTAATGTTATAGTAATTTTTAGTATTAATGATTGATTCATATTTTATAATTATCATTAAAATAGAAAACAAAAATTTGACAAATATAAATATTTATTTATTTTTTATAAATCTAAATTTTTAAAAGCATTATGAAATCACTTTTAAAACTCTGGTTTTATTTGTATCTTTTTATATAGTTTAGTTTAGTTTTAGGTTACAACATCTGGAATATATTATTTTAGAATTTTTTTAAATTCTTTCATTTTGTTTGCTTTTAAATTTATGTCATCATAATATTGTTTTAATTCTAGAAAATTTTAATATTATTTTTATTTTATTCATATTATATCTAACATATTATGGAACTAAGGCAATTTAGGTGTATTTAGATTTGAAATCTAGATATAGAATCACAAACTAATGATATTAATTTTTAATAATTCAAGTTTTTTGATTTTTTAATATCCCTCTTACTCTCTACTTTGGGACATCCCCCCTCTCTCTCTCTTCCTCTCCCCCTCTATCTTTATCTCTTGTTATTCTAGCCCCACAACCCAAAATACATTTAAAAATATCAATATAAATACCAAGATTCAACATGGTAAACAATGTAATGAACTCTACGAAGGGGCAAAGGTTGTTTGTTAAAATGGAATAGAAAAGAGAATCCGATATTGAGGATCACGCACAATACAACTGTTAAAAGCTGCATTAATGATCACACTAATCAAATAAAAAGGTCGATGATCAGATGATCAAATATCATGTCATTTGTTATAGGGGAGAGGATTCACTAGTTGAGGGCCTTCTAATTGTTGTGATAGAAGTTGTTGATTTAATATCTCATATTGCTGATTTAATGTCCAATTTTTGTACAACATTGCACCAATAGTTGTGACTTTAAAGTTGTTATTGTTGATAATGAGTACCAATGATTGAATGAAATATACCTTTTGTTGTAAAAAACAATCAATCATGTGATCAGTTGGGCACTTTTTGCACGTCTATTGGTCTCACTTTTTTTTTTGTTGTTTTTGACACCTTGACAAAAAGCATGCTGATTTAGCTTCATACTCGATGATGTGGCTCTAAAACTTTAGTTATAAGCAGGGGACTTGACAAGTAAGCTTCTTTAAAAAATTAGGAGTGATTTGAGATTTTCATGTAAGATTTTGAGAAGCGCGAACTTAAGGTGCACAACTACTACTAAATCCTTTCCCTTATAGCTGAAAGAATATATCTACCCGAACAAGGTGGACGGTAGACATTCCTTGTTGGTGATACTTTAAATTTTAAATTCATATTCATCTTGTAATTTGAAATTCATCTTCATCTTTGGGTTTTCTTCATATTTGAGGCTACATCAGGCTTTTCAAAATCACGTGGACATTTTAAAAAAAAATCAATTTTACACAGCAACTTACTTGTCAAGTCCCCCACTCAAAAACAAAATTTCAAGTCCATATGGTTAAATATGATGCCAAATCAACATGCATTTTTGTGAAGGTGTCCAAAATGATCCCAAATTGTCATAAGACCCATAAATGTGCACAATGTCATGTTTACTTGTGCGCTGATGTGACATCACATCATTGATTTTTTTATTTTTTTTTGTAGAAACTTTTTTGAAGATTAGCATTTACATAACATTTTTAAGACACCATTATTGATCTAAAAATATCTATATACTATAACAGGTATCACCTATGATCCTTCTCCCCTAGTTTGTCGCCAAATTGAACCATGAAACTTCTCTCCATCTGCCCCGCTTTCCGTGATTAGAAATCAGACAGGGGAGGAAACCCACGAGCTGTAACTTCTTTCAATAATAGAATAATGTTCAACATTAGATACCAAGCCTGCATCAACAGCTTGGTCACGGTTTCCCTTTGTAATTCCACCCATCGAAGCTTAAAACTTTATTTACCTTCACAAGACTTTCAACTCTGCTTCTTCACATTATTAGCCGATAGGCTATATTGCATAGGATTTTCATTCAAAACCTGTCTCACGCCGGAAATCCAAAGTGGGCCTGAAAACAGAAAAGTGGGCCAGTAAACTAGCTCACAAAACAAGCTCGGAAATACAGCTAATGAACAGTTTCATTAAAAAGGCTGTAATCAATGCTCTCATTATTAAGAGATCCGATTCTACACATTCCCCCGTATACCCAAAAAACTCAAATCCAAGTGTATCATACCATCAGATAGGGCAATGGCTATGCAGCGGACAAAATGGCCCGCCCATGCCATGCCTTCTCCATGCCCCATGCCATCAGGCCAATCATTCTCCAGCCCGTACAATCCTTCACATCCGTCAGTTAATTTTTCCCCCTGTCCGCCAGATTACTTGCTTTGTCCTGTCAACGTTTGGATCGAGAGACGTTGGTAGTTGCACAGTAAATGTTGCATCTCGGTGAGTTTTTACTTTCGTATAACACTCAAAATGTAATTTTTTTATAATAATTTATATGTTTAAATTTTTAATTTATTTTAATAGAAAGTATATTACAATATATAATTAATTGTAAGATATATATTATATGTATACGGTAAAATCGTATAGTTATTTCTTATGTTAAAATCATTTAATTATTTTTTATTTTAAAATTACTTATTTATTTCTTATATTAAATAAGTAATTTTAAAATAAAAAATAATTAAATGATTTTTTATTTTAAAATTACTTATTTATTTCTTATATTAAATAAGTAATTTTAAAATAAAAAATAATTAAATGATTTTAACATAAGAAATAACTATACGATTTTAACCTGAAGTGATTTTAACATAGAAAATAAAATTTATTTATATATAAATTTTAATAATATTATTCTAAAAACATTTAAATACTTATATAAGTAAATAATAGTTTGTTTTTTTTAAATATATTTACTTTTTAAATTATTAAAAATTTATAATAATATTATTAAAATTTATATATAAGTAACAAATAACTAAGTCATTTTAACGATATAGTTATTTCTTATACCATATACGTTAAAATAACTAAGTGATTTTAACCATAAGTAACAAATAACTAAGTCATTTTAATCATATACGTTAAAATCGTATAGTTATTTCTTATGTTAAAATCATTTAAAATAATTAATAGATTTTAATATAAAAAATAAATAAGTAAATTTAAAATAAAAAGTAGTTAAATTATTTTTACATAAAAAATAACTATAAAATGCAGTTTGATATATATTACCATCCAAATCAATAGTAAGTATCCAATTATTTCTTAATGTTAAAATCATTTAATTATTTTTTATACATATAATATATATCTTACAATTAATTATATATTGTAATATACTTTCTATTAAAATAAATTAAAAATTTAAACATATAAATTATTATAAAAAAATTACATCTGGTTTGGAGTGTTATACCAAATAAAAACTCTTAGAGCGAAATGCAACATTTACGGCGTACCCAAACGTTGACAGGACTGATTGCATGGCGCATGGAGAAGGCATCGCATGGGCGGGCCATTTTGTCCACTGCGTAGCCATTGCCATCAGATAGTGCTCATATATTTTTCAGAAATGAGATTGTATTGCCTATCAAATCTCAAATCACTTCTCAATGGCCGGCCCAGACAATGGTCTTCTTCTTGTCTTCTCCAACCACATCATTTCCTGTCATGATTGGCCATTTCCTGTAAAACCCATGAGCATGTATCAATTGTTGTGAGGGTTGTTGATATATTTTGTTCCAAAAATTGAACAAATAAAATCTATTGTTTGAAACAAAAAATATCAATTTTTGTTAGGAAATGTACCTACAGTTGTTAAGAAGTGTACTAATATTGTAAAAAGTAACCAATCAGGGGATGTCATATCACTGCACAACTATTGGGGTCTCTTTTGCATGCCTATTGGTCTCACTTTTTTTTGGGCTGTTTTGGACACCTTGGCAAAAAGCATGCTGATGTGGCATCATATTTGATGATGTGGCCCTGAAACCTTAGTTATAAGCAGGGGACTTCCCAAGTAAGCTGCTGTAAAAAAATCGGAGTGATTTGAAATTTTCAAGTAGGATTTTGAGAAGCCCGAAATTAGGGTGCACAACTACTCCATCCTTTCCCCTAATTTTGTTTGTTTCATTTTAAAAAAATGTTGTGGTAGGATTTCATAAATATTTTCTCCAAACTCTATCCCTTTTTTTTCATTGGCATCATTGGCAACTACACAATTTTTGTAGTATCTTGAGATAAGTCACAATAATGAGTTTTATGGTTTGGAGAGCATTTTTGTTGTGTTTTGATTAATGGGCATCTTTCTTTCTTTTCTTTTTTAAATCTTCTTTGTACATATCTAGATAAGTTTTTTTAAGCACAAATTTTCCATAGCATATCTTCTCTCTTGAACATGATTTGTCTGAGGTGCTGACCACATCATATAGGGGAAGTGTACCACTAGTGGACATAGTTATCAAAAGTGGACAATTTTTTGTCCATCCAACCCCTCAGTACTAGATTGTAAAGGAGCCCAAAAAATTGATAATAAAAAATTCATTAATGAATATCACATGTATCAATAGTGTATAACTATGCACAAATGTCTCCGTAGTGGTGTAATAATGGGCCAGTAGTGGTGCACAGATAGGTTAATTATGGTCACAAAAGGTGATCTACTACCGGGACATTTATCCACTACTACTGGATATTTTGAGTTATTTACTATTGACACAAAAGTGATTATGTATTTGGCAGAACTTTTAAATGACCACTTTTTGATCTTTGAGGACATAATGAATTTCACAGTGTGCATCATTACTATCTAGAAGCCAGATCCTTAGTTATAAGCAGTTAAATTGTATATGGAGATGACCAAAAAAATTAAAAATTTGATTTATGGTTTGAGAGTTAGCTATGCCCAAAGTTAGCTATGTCCACTACTGGTGCACTTCCCCTACCTGCAATCAAAATTTATATGTTGCCATAATGAAAAGAATAACTCTATTCACCTAATAAATTACACATCACTATGTTTAACAATTTTAGTCAACTCCTTGCAGCACAATATACCTATCTCTAGTTAGAAAACTTATTTATGAGAGTAGGAAAACACAAAAACTTTATTATCATAAATACTAGAGATTCCTCTCTTGCAGTGATTTATCCTGTCTACTTGAAATTGTTGATGACTACAATAGGCAAAATCTAGTGAAAGCATAGGTGATTGTCTCATTTTAATACAATAACAAAAGTTGCTCTTTTTTTTTCTTTTGTTTTGTTTTAACAAAGGTGACACTAAATCAAATGAGAAAACTTTAGTAACTACACAATTGTAGAAATCAAAATCTTTGACTTCATATATCATTTAAGCTTGATTAAAAAACATCACAACCCCCAAAAAGGTTAAAATAGAAATAAAATATGTTTCACTTAAATTAATTAGTCGATAGGCTATCTATGCAGAATTTTGGTCATGAAAGTGTCCGCCTCCCGGCAGCCTCCCAGGAAAAGTGACTGAGCAAATGAATCTTGCTCTTTCCAAGATCCCCTTAGAGGAAGAGGTTTGCTTAGTAGTTTTCTCTTTTGTGGGGAATAAAGTTCCAGGTCCTGATGGTTTCCTTATTTTATTCTTCTAAAACTATTGGGATATCGTAGCCAAGGGTGTTATTTGGGTTGCTCGTGAATTCTTTGGTTTTAGGTCCTTGTTGAAAGAATTGAATGCTACTTTTATCATCCTCATCCCCAAGAAAGCTAGGGCTAACTCTTTTTAAAAATTCCACTCGATTAACTTATGTAATTCCATCTACAATATTTTTTGTAAAATCCTTGTTCTTCATCTGAAGTTGATCCTTCATGCTCTGGTGTCTGCCCAACAAAATGGGTTTGTTCTTGATCATAAAATTTTGGATTTCGTCTTGACTATTCATGAGAATATCCATTCCCTATTGGTCAATAAAAAAGTTGGCTCTCTTCTTAAATTGAATCTCCACAAGGCTTATGATTGAGTTAACTGACATTTTCTTTTGTGATTCCTCAAAGCTTTTAGTTTTGGAAGCAAATTCATCCAATTGATCTCTCGGCTTATTATGACCCTTAGATTCTCTGTCATTATTAACAGATACCCCTCGAGGTTCTTTTATAGCTCTAGAGGTAATCACTATGCGGACCCCATTTTTTACTTTCCTTTTTATCCTCATGGCAAAATACTTGGGTTGTTTTATCTAGAGAAAAGTTGGTTTGAGGCATCTTTAGGGCCTCTCCCCTTCCTCCTCTTCCCAAGTCTACTCCCACCAACAGTTTCTTGATGATACCATTATCTTTGGTGATGTCTTTATTTCTGAAGCAAAAAATCTTCAAAACATTTTGTCTAAATATGAAGCTACTTTGAGTCAAAGAATTAGTCCCCCTAAGAGATTCATTTCTTTCTTAATGCTTTGAAAATGAGACATATCAGAATTGTTGTTATTCTTGGGTGTTGTATTGAGCAACTCCCCTCCACTTACCTTGGGCTTCCTCTTTGTACGAATTCCATCCTTGATTCATTTTGGTTGAGCCTCACTAATAAAATTCAATCCAAATTGGCTAGTTGGAAAGGGGCTTTATTGAGCCAAGCTAGTAAACTTCAGTTAATCAAAACTCCTCTTCAAAATTTACCTATTTATGCTATGAGCCTTTTTCAGGTCCCAAAGAAGTTTTCTATTAAGATGGAATAGATTCAAAATAATTTCCTTTGGAACAGTTCAGAATTGAAGAATAGATTACATCTTGTGGCTTGGGATCAAATTTTCTTTCCTAAGAGATTTGGTGGTTTAACCATTAGGAAAATTAAGGAATTTAATTATTCTTTGTAGGTGAAACAATTATGGAGATGTTTAAGGGTTACGAATGAGTGGACCTCCATTGCTCATTGCAAGTATTTGTCCTCTTATACTCATTCTAGGGAATTCTTATCTAATGCAAGACTATTGGCTTCTTATTATGCCTTATGGAATTGTATCTCCATCCTAAAATCTATTGTTGCTAGAGGCCTTAGATGGTCACTTGGGAATGACACTAATATCCAGTTCTGGGATGACTGGTGACTTTGAGTGCCCCCCTCTCTCTATCTTTGTGGGCTTATTTCTGTGAGCTCTATATTGGGCAGATTGGTTGCTAGGTGGTTGATTATATTATTGATTCAATGTGGATTGATCTATCTACTCTATAACTAGCTCTGGATCCTCTACAAACTTTCCTAACTAAAGCCCATATCCTTGTTGTCTAGTGTGCTAATTCATTGATTTGGTCAAGATCCTCATATGGGTCCTTCTCAGTATTTGATGCTTTCAAGATGTAGGTGATATTTTTATCCCCTCAACATTTCTATGTGCTTGTTTGGAACTCTAACTTGATCCCCAAGGTTAAACAAAAATTATGCCTTCTTGCTTGAAATAAGATTTTGACTAGTGATAATCTCCACAAGTGAGGTTTCACTATGCCAAATAGATGTTATTTGTGTATGGAAGTTGCAAAGGACTTCTTTCACCTTCTCTTTGGATGTAGTTAAGTCGATGTTACATGGGCTCATCTCTTTCACCTATGGTCTATTCATTGAGTATTTCCTACTTTTTTTTCTAGGTGTTGGCTGTAGTGGATTCCTCCCACTTCTAATCCCCCTCTGGGTCTATTATGGTCTCTCATCATGCCTCATATTTATTGGGGGTGTGGAAGGAGACTAAAAATATAGTTTTTTAGGAGATTGCCTACCTTGTTGACAAATTGGCTTTCAAAATTTGGGTGACTATTAAGGAGAATTTTATGGTGGTCTATCCAAAGGACCTAGTTAAGGGCCCCAAATTAATTCCTTCCCAGTATGATGTCCTTGTTGTACATGATTGGCATCTCTAGTTGGATATCTCTATCCCCCTTCACATGTCCAAATATGTATAGGATGGTGTTGTGTGGAAAGATCCTCTTATTGGATAGATTAAAATTAATACTGATGGGGAAACCAAGGGTAACCCTAGGCTTATTGGTTGTGGGGGAGTGGTGCATGATCACAATGGTAGGTTTGTCTCAACAATGGCCCTCCCTTTGGGAATCCAGACAAATCACTATGTTGAGGCAAAGGTAGCCTACATTGGCATCAAATTGGCAGTTCCTAATGGCTATAGAAAAGTGTGGTTGGAGATAGATTCACTAAATATTATTAATTGTATAAGGGGTGTTCAATCCCCTAGTTGGACAATTAAATGTTTGATCATAGATTGTGTTGATGCTTAATTTGTTGGAAGAATTAAATTTCCCATGTCTTGATGTGAGGCCAATAAGGTTGTTGATGGCTTTGCTAATTTTGGTATTAAGAAACATCATATTGTTTAGTGGCAGTATTTTTATCACATCCCCATGGACATTAAACATCTCATTACTAATTAAATTAGATTATGTTAAGTGGATGTCATTCTTGGTAATGATGGCTCATTACTCTTGGCTTGTGTGGACGAGATGGTTGAGGTATGATAAAATTATAAGGCACTAAGAGGGGGGGGGGGGTGAATCAGTGCAAGCAAAAACTTAATAAATCTGATAACACCTTTCACCAACTTGAGAATCAATAAGCATGCAAGAAATATAACCACATAAGGAAACATCCAACAAAACATGCAAACCATAACACAATGATTTTTTACGTGGAAACCCAAATGGGAAAAACCATCGTGGGAATTAGTACCCACAAATATCAACCATCTGCAGTATAGAGATTTGATAGGTCATACAACACCCTGTTAGGGGTACACCCAGTTAAGAGTGTTTTAGCTTGATTAAGAGTGTTTTAGCCCGATTTAGAGATATACAATAAGGCTTATTAGGACCCAGCCTTTTTAGGATCTGATTTAATGTCTAATATTTTTTACAATATTGCACCAATATTGTTTCTTTTAAGTACTCAGTGTTGATAATTGAATGAAATCTATTCCTTGGATCTAAAAAAACAAATTATGTGATGCCACATTAGCACACCAATAAACATGACTTAATGCACAATCATTGGTCTTACTATTTTGGTGGGATTTTTGGACAACTTGGCAAAAAGAATGAAGATGTGGCATCCTATTCGATAACGGGCCTTCGAACCTTAGTTATGAGCAGGGGGCTTGCCAAGTAAGTTGTAAAAAAATGGTAACGATTTAAAATTTCCATGTAGAATTTTGAGAAGCGAAAGTAGGGTGCTCAACTAGTTGGTCATCCCTCCTAGTGAAGTAGGTTCTATAGTGGAGATAAAAGTTGTCCTAAGTGGGTCTCACAATGGAGCACCTCATTAATATTCAACTTTTACCCAACAAGCCAACAACCATTGACTAAGAGTCTCGTGCACATATGCTTCAATTGCCCATTTCTATCAATTTTATTGTTGAATTTTTTCTAGGGTAGAGGTTCCATTTATTGTTGCTACCTATGTCAACAATCTTGAGTCTCAAAGTAAAATAGAATGTGACAAGACCATAGAGTGTGAAATGACTTCTACAATAATGTTCTTGTTAGTTGCTTGTCATTGTGATTGATGATGATTTTATGTTGCATGAGAAGATTAATTCAAAAATGTTTGAAACAATGAATCTCTTTTTGTTTTCATACCTATATTTTATATTTCTTTATTTATTTATTTTCAAGTATTTTCTACAATACCTTGATTAAAATCATTGCCTTTGATTTGATTAAGGACATCTCTTAATATTTGACCATTTAACTCTTATTGTTAGCACTCTTTCTTCAAAGAGTTTCTTTTATATGTTTTTTTACTTTTTCCTAATTATTTATTCTCTCAATTGATGATATAAAAAAACAGCAACATATAATTCATGAAGTTATTTTTGGATTAGATTATGTAAAAAAATATTATTTTTTGCATCAACATTACAAATCACACTTCCATCGGGATGACAAAGAGAGCTCAAGGATATAAAAATGTAAGTTGTAGAACCAAAATCAACCTAAATAGAAGAGAGGAGGAAAGAGAAGAGGAGAGAGGTTGCACAAAAATCAAAGCATCAAGAAGAGGAGGCAAGACCAAGTCAAAGGTTTCCCCAAGAGACAATAGAGAGCAACCAAAGTGATAAAAGACGGATAATAAAGAATAGAAGAAAAAGAAGACAAGATAAAAAATCTAGACACGAGAAAAATAAGAAATAATAAGAAAATAACTTCCCTGTTATATAAGAGGTCAAGAAATAGAGAAAATGAAGTAAAACCAAAACAACAAAAATAAGAACCAAAAGCCTTAAAAAATAACCAAAAAACTGAAACAAAGAAAGAAAAATAAGCCAATGAAATAAGGTTTCCACAATCCATAGATATCTCTTGCAAAAATAAACTACTAAAAAATGACACATTGAGAGATCTAAAGAATGTTTAAAAAATTTTTTTTAAAAAAATTCTTTACACAATCTAATTTAGAAACAACTTCATTTTTATGTATTTTTTTCTTTGTACATGTTTTTGTTATATATTGCCTTTTTGGTTTTCTCTTATTAGTTTGTTCCTTCTTTTTAGTCTTATTTTTATTCTTTTATTTCTTGCTCCTCTTGGTTTTTTTGCTTCTACTTTATGTTATTGTTGCTTTATTTTTCTTGTGTTTCTTCTTTGTTTTTTCTCTCTTTTTGGTGCTAATTTTTTATTTGTTTTGGCTCCTCTTGGTTTCTACATAATGAAATTACATATAATTCATAATGAAAATACAAATTTAGACAATAATCTAAAGAAATGTAGGTTAAAGAGCTTCAAAAAAATTCTAGATGAAAGACCTATAGTAGCACCAGAGTGGTAAAAAAATGTATTTAATTGAAAGATTTGTGCAACTTTATTGGTAACTATAGCACACAATTACTATGGTATTTGTGCATAGGTATTGGTCAAAATATTTATGAAAGGAATATGTATTGAATTTGTATGCGGGGAAAGTGGGCTGATAGAACTCAATATGTGAAAATATTGCTAAATACTAGTCCACACACACACACAGGACTTCTTGATGCAAGCTATGGAGTAATAACGTATTACTCAGCTTCCCAAGGTGGGGTCCCATTGTTCTCTATCTCACAATGTCCCTTAAACCAATGTTTTTGCTCTCAGATCTCTGAGCAAAATGGTTTAGGGATGGCAAATGCAAGAACGAGGGATGTTTTGATAATTTTTAGTATGAAAGGTATGCTAAGCTATGTATGATCTTAGAAATGCAATAAACTAAATGATAAGATGACAAGATGAGTATAAATACTATCCTAACATGATATATTAGTCTATGATTGAGCTAAATGATAAAGAAATTATTCTAAGCATGCATATTTAGACTAATTCCTGATTTCAAAGAGGCTAAAATGATAAGCATAAAATGATATGAAAGCTTGAATGTATTTGAGCATAAGTGTGATACTACAAATTTGAAGGATGATTGTTGAAAATGGAGGAATGAGAGCTCTATTTATAGCAAAAACAGAGCAATGGATGGTCAAGATTGAAAGGTTTAATCAAGGGCCAAGTTTGAAAGTTGGGGATCTATGTGCACAATTTGCACCAATGAAATGGTGACAAGTGTCAACATAGGGTTGGGTTGAGAGAAGGGGTTGGAGGCATTAAAGACCTGAGAAGACCTCATGGTTATCTAGAGGGTAAGGGTCAAGTCTAAGTTAAGATTACCCACTGGATTAAGAGTTAATCCAAGGATAAACCTTTGTGCAAATGATTAAGAGATAATCATGGTCAAAGCATTAAAGGCCTGATGAGACCCTTGGGTTGGGTGAAGGTAGAGTTAAAACAAATGTTTTAACCATGTAAGAGGGTTTGAGTTAACCATTAATGGTTATTGGAGACTTTGGGGGATTAAGTGGTTGAAAGTTGGAAGCCTTTAATGGCTATCAAAGACTTTGAGGTTTTAAGTGGTTGAAGGTTGAAAACCTTTAATGGTTATAAAAGACTTTGAGGTTTGAGAAGTGACTTCCCTTTGCTTAGGGATGTGACAAAGTTTAGAGGAGGGGTTAGGCTAATTAGAAGTGATTAGAAGAGTCTAGAAGGGATTAGAAAGGGGTTTTAGGATTTTGCAAGTGGATGGAGGGATAATAGGATTTAATTGAATTTGGTTGCAATTTGGAGAAATTAAATAAATTAGATTTATTCAATTTAGGATAACTATTTAATTAAATTTGAATTTAATTAAAAGTGGATAGGGGGAATTTAATTGAATAAAATGATTTATTCATTAAATGGGTATAGTGAATTTAATTTAAATAAATTGAGTAATTTATTTAATTAAAAAGAAGAATGTGGATAATTTTAATTAAATTGGATTTAATTAAATAGAGAAATGAACATAAAATATTCATTTAGGAATATGGTCATTTTTATACGTCTACATTTTGCCCCTCTTTGAAGTGACGTGTGTGCACATGTTATTTCAAAGAAAATGATGCTTTATCATGATTTATGATCAAATGCAATTTTTGTGTCGTTCTTAAGATTTGCTAGTTGTGCCCCGAATTTGATTTGATGGTGATGCCCCAGATTCGATATTTGATGGTGATGCCCCCTTGGGAGATGAATCAATAATTTGAAATTTTTTTGATTTAATTTGATGAGTTGCGTATGATGTTGTAAAGTAGAAAAATCGAACCCTAGTTGTTCTCCCCTCCCCGACTCCAAGGAGAGAGAAGGGAGAGTCACTAGGGTTGATGGTTTTCACTTAGGAGGGACTTTACATTCAAAAGAGGGGTTGAAACCCACAAGATCCAATCCCACGCAATGCAAGATTGGATTCTAAATGTGTTTCAAGGGTTAAGACATCAAGGATACCCTCTTTTGTAAAGAAATGTAGATAGAAAGATTGACCTAGGAATTCATGTAAAGTAGGAAAGATTCGCTTATAAACAGAGATAGGGATATGGGATGAAGCTGCGGACCTGGAATTAGCAGTAAAATGTCGAGACGGTGGTGTTCTGCAAATTTGAGTGAAAGTTGACGGGACGATGGCGCCCGGCGTGCACACGGTCCTCCGAAAAATCCGCGAAACGAAGGGGGATCGGTTCGTCTCTGCACAAGGACTCCAGATCTTCAATTACAGCCGCGTACCTGCAACCTACACACAGAAAAGAGAGGACGATTGGGGGGTTAGGGATGAGGGGTTTGCCTTTAGGTCAAACCCCGGTTTTGGAATTAACCAAGAAATGAGAATGCTGTAAATGTAAATGTTTGTCATGTAAACAAGTACTGATACCTTGTTGTAAGAATGTTTGTATTCTTACATGCGAAGGTGTAATGTATGTAGTATGTTGTATGTTGTATGTGATCTCCTCTTCAATGGTTGAATCCTTGTCTTGAATGCAACACCTAGCCTTGAATGGAGACTTAGAATGCTCAATTGCTTGAAGGAATGCTTGAATGTTTGAATGTTTGAATATCGCTTCCGCCTTTTGCGCACCTATGTCCTCCTCCTTTTGAGAGGGGAAATGTAGTTTATATACTTGTTAATTAGGGCTGATAGACTGATTTTCCTGACCTTAGGCCGACCTAGAAACATTATTTTCCAATTTGCAAAGTTAAAGAGCCGATGCCCAAAAGAGACCGGGCCCAAAATAGGGCCAGGGACCAGGGCGCTGGGCGCCATGGTCCCACCTCCCGGGACAGCAGGGTGCAAGGAGGGATCAGGCCAGGGTGCTGAAAAATGCAGTTTTTGGTGTCATGAACAAGTTTCGGGGTCTCCATTCAAGTTCTGTGTTGCATCACCATCGTGAAGACCCAAATGCAGTCGAAATTGCAAGTGTCGCAATTTTAGGACGCTACAAATGTGTACGATTTTGTGCATGTAAAATGTGTGCAAATTGATTCATCTCCCGATAAGTTAGAAATGTTATGGTATAGGGGAGACTGCGACCATATTACAGGTCCATTCGGCTAACCCTAATTTCATTTTCCTCCTATAAAAGGGGAAAAGGGCTTGAATTAGATTCATTTGTACTTTATTGACTTTGGAGAAAGAGAATTTGGTCTGCAGAGAAAATGCCTATTCCGTATCATAGACACCGTTTCGAGCGCGTTCGGAGGTATCGGAGGCCTGCAGCGCGTGGACCACTAGTAAGTCAACGTTTTTGACCCTTTTGTGACTTTTTATTTTGTCATTTTTAGTCGATTTTTTATTTTCAAAGTTCGGGTTTAACGATCTAGCGCGTCTAGGGTCTAGAGTAGCGCATATGAAGTTTGAAGTAGCGCATCAAGGTTAATTTTAGGGGTCGCGTCTGAAAAAGATATGATAGCGCATAAAACTAATAGGTTAGCGCGTGCATGTAGAATAGCACATAGCAACCGTCGGGTAGCGCTTCCAGTCAACAGGTTAGCGCGTAGGGTAGACCTAGCGCATAGGGGTCGCAGGGGTTTGCATAGGTAAGGGGGTTTAGCGCGTAGGGCTAACCTAGCGCATAGGGTCAAACGGGTAGCGCCTGGGAGGGATAGATTAGTGCGTAGAGTCAGTCTAGCACATAGGGTAGGTTAGGTGGTGCATAGGGAGACAAATTTAGTGCATATAGTCAGTCTAGCGCATAGGGTAAATAGATTAGTGCGTAGGAAAGATAGCCTAGCGCATGGGGGTTTTTTAGCACATTGGGTATCTATTTTAGTGCATCTGGAAAAAAATTTGCGAGATGAGCCGATTTGTAAATTTGTCGCTTTGTCTGTCATGATTTTTATGGAGTTGTCCAATATGAGCGTCGGTATAACTTGTTGTAATTTGCGATTTTTCAAGTTATGTATAGATATCAATGTGATGTTTTGATCAAAATATGAGTTGTTTGCGTGTTCTGTTTCAAGTTTAATGTGTGAAGCCTGAGTTGTGTTACAAGCCGATATGGGTTGGAAACTTGAGTTGTTTTACAAGCTGATATGGGTGGGAAACTTGAGTTGTTTTACAAGTTTATGTGATTTGTGGAGACTTGAGTTGTGTTACAAGTTTTGATATGGTTTTTGAGAACTTGAGTTGTTTTACAAGTTGATATGAAATGATAGGATTTTGAACTTTGATGTAGATGAGCAAATTGTTTCATGTTTGTTGATGTAAGTTTGATTTTGATTTCTTTGATTTGATGTAGAAACGGATATTGGATTTGTTTTGCTTGTTGACAGGAGCGATTGGGCGTGGTTCAGTCGTGGGAGAGATTTCCCAGACCGTGGACATTGATATCGCGGTTGTCGTAGGCCGACCTTGACATTATTGAGAGATGTGGATTGACTTCTCTCCTGGATATGCCTTGGTTCACTGTGAACTGAGGGTTATTGACAGCTTTGGTAGAGAGGTGGCACAGTGATACGAACACCTTCTATTTTGCTACGGGAGAGATGATAGTCACACTTGAGGACTGTTACAGGATCCTACGCATTCCTGTAGTAGATGCACTCCTACCTTACGAGCAGTCAGAGGAGGGTGGTACAGAGGCACTGTGCCGCATATTCCAGGATGATACAGTCTGCGGCTATGAGATCCCATGGCAGGAGTTTTTGGACTTAGATTATGCACCACTGCCATTCGTTCTAGCAGGGTTCATTGGTGGATTCCTTTGTCTTGATCGCAGGTCAAAGGGATTCTCGGTGGGATGGGGGCTAGTTTTGGAGGAGATGGTCACTCAAGGCCAGAGGTTTGCATGGGGGTCAGCTATGCTAGCCCATTTATACAGGAGTCTGCATGAGGTAGTATACCTCGGTTACGACAGTTTGTCAGCTGGCATGACGTTATTATAGGTATGGTGCTGGGAGCATATTCTAGCAGCGAGGCCACTAACAGACAGGGACAAGCCTGTAGGTGCAGCATATGCCTACGGATACAGGGGTCTAGTTGTCCAACGTAAGCTGAGCAAACTAGAGCATTGGAGGAGGGTATTTGATGATATAGATATGGTCACATGGCGACCGTATACATGATGTGAGGTGTGGGCGGAGGATGGGCTGGAGATGCCCTTTGTTTTCATGACCAGGTACCTGATCAGGAGGACCCCGTTCATGATTGAGAGATTTGTGGTGACCCGAGTTTTGAGGCAGTTTGGGCGCCAGCAGGGTATACCACAGGGAGCTTGCCTTTATGCACGGTGGCAACAAGATGTGGCTGATTGGGGGCTGACCATTGATAGTGTTGTGGCGGTGGAGGAGTTTGTGGGGTTGGGCGGGCAGATCTGGGATTATGCCCCAGAGATTCAGGATGCGGGCATGACAGATGAGTTCGCTCGATTGTTTGCTGCGCGGGCGGTGGCCAGGATATCTGATCCTGAGGAGATGAGGCCAGCATTTGATTCAGATGAGAAGGAGGGAGACGACGGAGACGACGGAGATGATGGGGAGGATGGAGGAGGAGGACGAGGGAGAGGAGCCAGAGGGAGGCGGGGAGATAGAGGGAGGAGAGGGGATAGAGGTGTGGATAGAGCGGTGAGACAGGGGAGGATAGATAGGGGGAGAGGTGGATTGGCTATCGGAGCTGGTAGAGAGGGGAGAGTGGGGGAGGTGCTAGCTACAGTGGGGGGTGATGATGAGCCTAGTCGAATAGCACAGAGGAGGAGGACAGATGTACTCCCACCTCCAGCACCGAGGACAGGCCGAGTGGGAGGGGTTCCTCTAGCATAGGTACCACTACGGGTTTGGATCCTTGGTCATATGGAGGATGCACAGATCCGGACTCTACAGGTGACCGTTCAGCAGCTGCAGGCCCAGATTTTGACTTATCAGTGGCAGGTTACTTAGTTGACCACTGAGTGAGACACCGAGATAGAGCAGAGGGGGCGAGCGGAGGAGGTGGTGGCGAGCATGCAGAGAGCAGCGGTGGGTGGTCCGATGAGAGACACCCTGAGAGAGTTGGCGCTGAGAGTGCAGGAGGCGGAGTATTATAGGCGGCACTATGAGGATGTAGTACCTAGGGACCGGCGAGTTCAGAGTTTTGCATAGTCGAGATCTAGTCGATCTCGAGCCACTGGATCGCGATCTGAGAGCTGAGGTGTTACGGGGCCACCGAGACAGGACCCTCCTGGAGATCCAGGGGCGGGTGCATCTGGAGCGAGACCATCTCCATCAGGGGATAGTCATACTTGAGAGACATGGTCTCTGTTGTATTTTTGGGCATTTGTTATTCTTTGTACTGGACACAGTGTTTTGACACATTTTGTAGATTTTGATCAGTTTTGATATATATATATATATATATACGGCATCATTTTTGATCATGTGATGTGTTTATATGGATGCATGTTATGTGGGTTATTTTATGTGATGATGCAATGTTTAAATGTATAATGTATGATGCAGGATGTATGTTTTTATATGCTGTGAGATGTATCTTGAAAATGAGATGTATGATTGAATATGCTGCTAAATGTAAAATGATATGTAAATGATGTTAAATGATATGCAAACATGCTAAAATGATACGCAATGATGTTAAATGATATGTAACTAATTGTAAAATGATATGCAACTAATTGTTTTTGGAACATCCCTCATTCTGTATTTGCCATCCAATATAGCCATTTGTTTGCTTTCTTTGTAGATATCATCATTGAGCATTGATTTGTTTAGGATATGTTGAAAATTTATACAAGCATAATGGTATAATTGAACCATAATGACCTGAGAAAAATTTACATAATGTTTGATTTTGCAAGATAGCACAAGCGTCAAGGTATAATTAAACCAGGATGACCTGAGTGCGTATTGCGTAAACAGACAAGATTAGATCATTTGTATGCGTGAAGTGGGATCAGGCCTTCAGTGATATTCGATGTATCATGTCTCGAGGCATGTATTCACATAGTACAAGTGATCGCCTCCCAGATAGAAGACTAAGAAAATATTGGAAGTTCCCCTTGAACTCTAGCTGTGAAGCATTTTAGTGAGACAAGGAAGAGAATCCAATAATTCAAAAAGTTCAAAATGCAAAACTAGTTAAGACTTTATGCTATAGTGCAACATTCAGTACTTCAGAAAATCATCCATCCTTGGTATTTTTGTGATTTGTTTTGTTTTGTTTGGTGATGAAGCGTAGTTTTTGTTGTTGGATGTCAAGCTGTTGAGTTTTGCAAAATAGCCCTGATGTCTTGAGTGTTTGCAATATTGAGAGGATTGAAATGCCCCTAGCTGAGTGTGCCTCTTGATTGTGAATATGTACAGTGATTTCCAAGTCATGGTGGATCCGTGATAAGAGGATATATATAGACAAATCAGGATAGTGACTACGCTAAGTATGTCCTAAATGGATATTTGCTAAGTGTTGGGCGATGGCCGATAGTGTTTGTATGGATAAAATGGTATGGATATAGATGGAGGAGCCATTCTTTCACAAAAGCGCCTGTTTACCAGGTTTTCACCCTTTGTTTTTATTGTACTTTGTTTTTTTTGCTTTTTCTGGATTTTTTTCTTTTTTTGATTTTTTTTGGTTTATGATGCACTACAGAACAGACTGTACGTGCTACAATATATTTTTGATGTGCTAAAACAATATCTATATGCGCTGTACTGTGTTCTGGATGCGCTACTCTATTTTCTGCTCGTGTTGAGACCTGCAGGAAAATTACTGATTTGATGCGCTAAAAGGTGGTTTTTATGTGCTGGCTGATGAACTTAATGCGCTAAATAGTGGGCCCGATGCGCTATGCTGTTTATTGGATGCGCTACCCTGGTTTTCTTCCGCGTCGAGACCTACAGGAAAATATTAGAGGGGGCCATGCGCTGAGGAAAGGTCTTTACGCGCTATAATGTAGACTCCACACGCTAAACAGTAAGCAGAATGCGCTAAACTATTAGCCGAACGCGCTAGGGAATGTTTCCGACACGCTGATTCCTGTTTCCCGCGGACCTGCAAAAGTGATTAGTTTCAAAAATCGATTTGATATTTGGGGTCGGGCCCCACGGTGGGCACCAGAAATGTATGCGGGAAAAGTGGGCTGATAGAACTCAATATGTGAAAATATTGCTAAATACTAGTCCACACACACACACAGGACTTCTTGATGCAAGCTATGGAGTAATAACGTATTACTCAGCTTCCCAAGGTGGCTCCCATGGTTCTCTATCTCACAATGTCCCTTAAACCAATGTTTTTGCTCTCAGATCTCTGAGCAAAATGGTTTAGGGATGGCAAATGCAAGAACGAGGGATGTTTTGATAATTTTTAGTATGAAAGGTATGCTAAGATATGTATGATCTTAGAAATGCAATAAACTAAATGATAAGATGACAAGATTAGTATAAATACTATCCTAACATGATATATTAGTCTATGATTGAGCTAAATGATGAAATTATTCTAAGCATGCATATTTAGACTAATTTCTGATTTCAAAGAGGCTAAAATGATAAGCATAAAATGATATGAAAGCTTGAATGTATTTGAGCATAAGTGTGATACTACAAATTTGAAGGATGATTGTTGAAAATGGAGGAATGAGAGCTCTATTTATAGCAAAAACAGAGCAATGGAGGGTCAAGATTGAAAGGTTTAATCAAGGGCCAAGTTTGAAAGTTGGGGATCTATGTGCACAATTTGCACCAATGAAATGGTGACAAGTGTCAACATAGGGTTGGGTTGAGAGAAGGGGTTGGAGGCATTAAAGGCCTGAGAAGACCTCATGGTTATCTAGAGGGTAAGGGTCAAGTCTAAGTTAAGACTACCCACTGGATTAAGAGTTAATCCAAGGATAAACCTTTGTGCAAATGATTAAGAGATAATCATGGTCAAAGCATTAAAGGCCTGATGAGACCCTTGGGTTGGGTGAAGGTTGAGTTAAAACAAATGTTTTAACCATGTAAGAGGGTTTGAGTTAACCATTAATGGTTATTGGAGACTTTGGGGGATTAAGTGGTTGAAAGTTGGAAGCCTTTAATGGCTATCAAAGACTTTGAGATTTTAAGTGGTTGAAGGTTGAAAACCTTTAATGGTTATAAAAGACTTTGAGGTTTGAGAAGTGACTTCCCTTTGCTTAGGGATGTGACAAAGTTTAGAGGAGGGGTTAGGCTAATTAGAAGCGATTAGAAGAGTCTAGAAGGGATTAGAAAGGGGTTTTAAGATTTTGCAAGTGGATGGAGGGATAATAGGATTTAATTGAATTAAATGATTTAATTCAATTTGGTTGCAATTTGGAGAAATTAAATAAATTAGATTTATTCAATTTAGGATAACTATTTAATTAAATTTGAATTTAATTAAAAGTGGATAGGGGGAATTTAATTGAATAAAATGATTTATTCATTAAATGGGTATAGTGAATTTAATTTAAATAAATTGAGTAATTTACTTAATTAAATAGAAGAATGTGGATAATTTTATTAAATTGGATTTAATTAAATAGAGAAATGAACATAAAATATTCATTTAGGAATATGGTCATTTTTATACGTCTACAAAATTAGTTGTGCAATACTTTTATTTTATCTTTGCGTGCATAATGAATTCTTCCATGTACATTGTAATTACCCCAAAATAAAAAGAATTGCTATAAACTTTTAAATCCAATAAAGAAATCCTAAAAAAACATCAAAAGTTGATATAGCATTTAAAAACTTATTATAAATTAAATTAAGATGAACAACCTAATAATACCCTTCCCTAAACATAAATTCCGCTTACCAACAATGAAAGGTTTCTTTAAATTATAGGAAGGAAAATTAATAGAAACTTCCCGTTCTGATAGCAACTGTCACAAAGCTTGTCAGATTACTGTTGCAGGTACGATAGGACAAAAGACCCACTTCTTTATGAACTTTTCATCATAGTTTAAAACACACATAGCTACATACCCAAAAATGGCGAAACAATACCCTAAGTATGAAACAATCTATAGATTTATCAGACCCAAATATAGAGCCAAGCGCTATTCAAGTATACAACAGAGGACAAATACGGTACTGTTTGCATATAGTAAAGAATGGTGCTTTATTAGCTTAGAAAAGGCTGCAAATGTCAGTGATCACCTCCTCCACGGGCAAAGGACGATAAGTAATGAGGCCATTTATACGGTGAAAGAATCTAGGTGAGCTTCCTTTATACACATTCAAACATTAAATGTAAACTGTAAATTGTCCTCTAAAATAAATCTTTAGCCGTGTTCTGCAAGTAGTAAACGTAGAGAGAAACCTGTACCCTAAACCATAAATGATCAGTAAAAATATTATATTTTTTATTTAAAATATAATTTAGTAGCAAAAAATCGCAATTCTTGCAATACAACCTTTTTCTTGTAGCTGCTACTGCAGCTGTAAATTGTAACTTTTCTGTGGCATTGGATTGAAAAAAGAGAAAATTGACCGCTAAATGTCTTAGAAACCCTAAAAAATTTAAACCTATCCGTAAATCTTGTTATAATGGCTACTGCGTTATTCTAGCCAAAATACATTTTAAAATGTCAATATAAATGCGAAGATTCAGCATGGTAAGCACCTTAATAAACTCTATGAAGGGACAAAGGATGTTCGTTAAAACGGAACAAAAGGGAGAATCGGATATGGAGGAACTCACCGAGTATGGCTATCGAAAGATGCATTGATGATTACAACGAATCAGAATTGAAAAAAGTAATTAGTTATGGAATGCAATGATCGAAAAAATCAAAGATCTTGTCATTTGTTATACAGCTGAAAGAATAAATCTGCCCGAACAAGGTGAACGGTGGTTGTTTCTTGTTTAGGTTGTGGCGGATTCTGATGGCGATACTTTTAATTTCAAACTCATATTCATTTCGCTACTAAAATAGTCATCTTGGTAAACTTCATATAATTCTCCGAAGACCTTTTTTCCTCTCCCCAAACCCCAAAATTGCATCGACCAAAAATAAAGTTGGCAATTCTACTTTTTGGGCAGAATAGTCATTACAAATAAAGGAAGAACATCAGTAGCTGTAACGATGCACCCTGTGGAATCAGTTATGGGCACAAAGGTCAAAAAGTACACATTTCAAAGTGTCTCCTGATACGTAACTAAAGATGTCGTCAACTCAAAATCGCTAGTACTTGTTGACAAATGTCCCAATAGTGGTGCACAAATGTTCCAATAGTGGTGCACAAATGAGCCCATTAATTACAAAAAAGATCCGCTACTGGTACAAAACAAATTTATTAATGGTATTTTCACACTGAGGGCTATTGAGAGGTCAACATGACAACAAGGTGATGGTTATTGAAACTATGTTACATTATTTTTGTCCAAGACTGAAATATCAATGTTCAATGCTACCAGTGCAGAGGAAAACAGAAATTCATACAGTGCAGAGGAAAACAGAAAGGTTTTATACCAGCTCTTCTATCTGGTTTGCTTAAATAAATCAAAATTGAATCACAACATCAACACAAATATCAACATATGAAACATCAGAGAAACAGTAGTTTTCAAACCCAAATATTCATATTTAAGGCTACATCATTTAATGTAACCCTTAGCTTGTTCTTACATATGAGGCCGCATTGTTTATGTTTAATGGTGGTATTGACAGGCTGGATCTAAAAACCACTCTGAGAATAGTGTCAGACTCTCCAACTGTCACAGTAATGAGATCCATCAAGTACTCTTTGGATGGTTTGTCCAATAAGAGATTGCTCCCCAATTTGAACCGCGAACTACCGATCTCTTTCTGCCTCACTTTTAGTGATTTGCAGTCAGACAAGAGAGGAACCTCACGAGTAGCAACTTCTTTCGATTGAAGAATAATGTTTAACACGAGATACCAAGCTTGCAACTACAGCTTGGTCACGGTTTCCCTCTGTAATTCCACCCATCCAAACCTCAAACTTTGTTTACCTTCACAAGACTTTCATTCCTATTACATTGTAATTTAATGATCTTTTAAGTTTCTTTATGCAGCTTTGTTCCTTCACATTCTAATTTAATGGCTTTCTTTCTTTCTTTTTTTTTGGGATATGGAATAAATAAATGAAAGGAAAAAAAAAATCTTACTGTTCAAACTACAATAAATAGTAATCTTTTGAATTGAAGGTCTCCTACAAACTAGAAACATTTACAATTTCTAACTAGCAAGAGGCTGCATAACAGTACCAAATTTGAAGCAGTAAGATGCTACAGTTACAAATGATACATAACAGCTACAAGAAGCGAAAATGAGTAGCAGTATCATCTCCTTGTCTGAAGGAACAAGAAGTGAGGATCCAACAACCTTCGTAGTTCAAATCAACCTCAATAAGCACACACCCTGTTTTCACTAGGCCTAACAATTGGCACTGTCTTTGGAATTGGATTGCTGCAATTATCTTGAAACTTCTTAATTTGAACTTGAATATTGTGTAAGGTATCGATATAGTCTGAGTTTGACTGAAGAATATTTTGTACAAAATTAATATGAAGGGTCGAACATAAACAAATCATCTGGATTATGAAAAAAGATAGTCTTGCATCTAAATCTCTAGATGAAATTAATAATGACTTGTCTTAGAGTTTGGGTGATGACATTGTAGTGAGAGGAAAGCCCAAGAAGTGCAGTTTTCCAAGACCATGCTTGTGGAAGAGAGCTAGGAGGGTGACAAATAGGGCACACCACAGCTGACGAGCATGTGCACAAAACTAAAAAGCATGTTTTATAGTCTCTTTTTTTTGGAGAAAAAGGGACAAACTAGAGGTGGGAAAATGAAGGAGAGTCACTCACCAATTGCTATCTTGATGTGAAGCACTTTCCAAGCTAATAATTAGGAATGAGAATCTACTTTTACCTCCAGATTTGATGGCTTAACTTATTCCATTTTGAATGGTTGAGGTTGCATTTCCATTAGAGTTGAGACAAGGTGCTAGAGAGATAGTCGGGAGAAGCTATCTATAAATTATTTTAGAGGAAAATATCAAATACTTCTCATGATGGGCCATTTCCAATCCTTTAAGAAGTTGGCATGGTAGTACTTAGGGATCACTAGCTATTGGACTTTTAGAAGAGGTTTTTTGTTCGAAGAGGACAACTTGAATTGTGATTTGAGTTGCTACCAAGACATCTGGTTAAAAATAGTTAAAACTGATAGGATCCCACATGTCATTAAAAACTTGAATTTCTTTTTTAAACAAGCACTTCCCCTTGAGGTTTTTAACCACACTGAGAGGTTTTTCATCTTGTTGGACTAAGTGATTCTACCAAATGGAAGAGGTAGCAAAACTCAAGCCATGACTTAAGCTTTGATTGAACCAAGATAGCTTGCCAAATTTTATTTGTCAAGCGAACCAGATAGAATTAAAAGGGGCAGACCCATGGGTTTTAAAAAAGGGAGCAAGAAGTAATTTATCATTCCAATTAATTGCAGTCGAAGATCAGTTGATTGTAGCAAATTGAATACAGTGATGAACTAAGCATTTCCAAGGAGCCTCTGCATCTAATGCTTTGACAATCCATTTTGTAGTAATACATATGCCTTGGGTATATGGGTCAATAATTCCTAGGGCACCTCTATCTTTTGGTTGGATGCAATGATTTTATGAGGTTGTGGGAAGGTCCTTTTAAGCGCCCCATTTGGCCCACAGGAAACTCCTAATTAGTAGTGTCAATTGATTGTAGCAACTATTGGAAGGAAGCCAACAAGAAGAGATGTAGACATGGTTAGGAAGGAGGATTTTGTTTCCCACTTGTATTCATCGAGCCATGGATAAAAATTGATTTTTCCAATTCATGAAATTTTTCTTTATTTTATCCATTAACCACCCAAGAATCTAGTTTGTTCAGGTCTAACTATTCCTTTGCCATTGGTTTGATTCTCAAAGCGACAACTTTAGCAACAATTTTGTAAGAAAATTAAGAAGAGTGATGGGACACCATCTAGTGATGAAATCCGCATTCTTTCCTTTTGAAAGAAGCTTAATTAGACCTTTGTTGATTTCAGGACCTAATGAGCCATTTCCTAGAGCTTCTTGGTAGACAAGATAGTGTAGACACATAAAATTTGCTGTCTTAATCCCGGGTGAATCCACCTTATTTTTCATGCATTATTCCATCTATTCTCATTGACCATCATTTATCCATTATTAATATTATCATTACTATTATTATTATTCATTATTTATCCTTTATTAATATTTTCATTAATTATTATTATTATTTCTCATTTAATATCATCAATAATATCTATATTATCATTAATATTATAATTCCCTTTATCATTTATTGATATTATTATTATATCACCTATTTATCATCTATCAGCTATACATTTTATAATAATATCATTTATCTATTTTCACAAATACATGCATTTGCATTTATACTTTCTCCTCTACCCACTTACATTCACCTCAAACATGTGGGATCAAACTCTCAAGTCCAACCTTTTATCCCACATTCATCACATAACTTGGATTCACACCGAGAATGCCTATAAAAGTAGAGGCCCTCTCCCATTTTGGGATCCATGACTTTGTAATAAAAATCTTGCATTCATATCTTACATTTTGGTAGTTGATTCTTTCTTTCTTACATTTCTCATTTTCACATTTCTTTGCAATCATCTCAAAACTTCATTCACCATAGCCTCTTGTGTATTTGCTTCTGAGAGCATCATTCTTGAACACAAGATCTTGGTTGATAGAAGTGCAATCGAGTAGGATTTCATAGAATGCATGTGTTTCTAGCTTAGATTTTTATTTTACATGTGTGTGTTTTGCAGGTACTTCATTGTTGGGTGATTGATCTATTTGAATCTTCTCTCATAAGATTTCAGATCATATTTTTCTCACCTACATTTGGCATGCCCGGTGGGACAAAGTCCTCTTGTTAATCTAGTTTTCTTTTTTTTGGTAGAAAGATTTGATACTTGCATGTTGTCTTATCCTTTTAAATTGAAGTTGCGGGTTCAATCTATCTTGGTATTTTAATCTATAATTGACTAGAAATAACAAGTTTTTATCAGCGTATCTTGCAGTCATTATTAGCTAGAAACAATGATTTTTTATCAGCATATTTATAGTCATTATGTTGGAATCCAAGAACACTAAGAGGAGGGGAGGGGGTGTGAATCAATGTTCTACTGGTAATTAATAATTTAATTCCTTTAGATACTTTTTCAATTAACACCCGGTAAGCATATAAACAAGATATAATAAAGAGCAAAGCAACCACAAAGATCAACACCATAACAACACAAATTTATATGTGGAAAACCTCAAAGAGGAAAAACCATGGTGGGATTTGTGACCCACAATATCGCTCCACTGGCCAGTTGACTAAATATTACTTAAGAAGGGGCCCTATACATGCAGGAAGGTACACTGCTCATCACAAAGGAGCCTCACTGAATACAAATATAAAGTACTGAATTACAAACAAAATTTTGAACTTTGAGTGTGCATCTGATATGCTGGATGAGTTCCGATTTAAGTACTAATTGTACTGGTTATCACTGTCTCCTTCCTTACCGGTAATCTTGTTCGCTTCCCAATCCTCTTGACAAATAACCAAGACCTACAACAGATTATTACATTCACATTCTGTCGATCAATATCTCGCTCACATAATATCACATAACCTATCACATCTATATCCAAAATGACCTAGCCAAACTGACTTATATACCCTTTACATACATAAACATGAATGCCTTATGTTGGCTTACAATAATATTACAAAAGATAAATACTTGTCGGCCTAGACAAAAATATAAACATTAATCTTCATGACCGTTGCCCCTAAAACCTTTGTCGGATCAATCTTCTATGTCGGCCTCCAAATATCGGTTCCTAGTTTGTCGGTTTCCCTTGCTTTCAGGTTTCCTTGAATGTCAGATGTTAAACCTTGAATACCAAGGGATACCAGATAAGTATCCAACCCAAAATGATGTGTTTTGCCATCAATGACAACACCATGATCCCGGATGAGTGTCCATTGCCAACAATCTCCCCCTTTGGCATTGATGGCAACATTACATTACTTCTTATGTCCCTTAATATTTTTCACATCCAACCTCTTCCCCTTTGACAACAATGCCAAAGTCGGGGCAAATAAATGAAAGAATAAAAAATTGTGTTTACTGGATCTAGATGTACTTGAATATATCGGAGTAAGCACTCTTCAAAAATCCGAAGTAAGTGTCCCAGTCAGATTTCAATGTTCTCAAGATTGATACAAACCCATTAAGAATGTATGCATGTAATTCTTCTTCTGTTAATGTTGTCGATGTGGGATTACTCATTTGTTCTATACATTCCCTTTTATGAAGCAACAAATTATTAAGTCAAGGACTGACAAAACCTCTCAATTCTCTGGTTTGCTAGATTAACCTGTCGATATCCTTCTCCAAAGAAAAATTTGACCATCAACAAAGCTGCTCAATGACTGAGTACCATCAAAATTATTTGCAAGATGCTCCAACCGAACCTTAGCCTCCTTTATTTTAACATCCAGGTCTATTGTTAATTTCGTTGTGTTATTGCAATACTGGTATATACTGCTGCATTCATGAAGGGCTTCATCAATCCTTGTCAATTCCTCTGTCATCTTGGCCTTGTCTGATGTGATCATGTTGTCACAAGTGACCTTCCTAGCTACATTTTACCTCTCTACCAACTATCAGTTTGACACTTGTTGAAGAGTTTGAAACTCCTTGGCAATGTGCTCTATCAAACCCTTAAGCTTGCCAGAAGGGCTAGCTACCTGGCTGATCTTATATTCAGGGGCAAGCTGATGTAGGATTGGAATGGATTTCTCTATAACATGCTTGTCCTATGATCCTTCCTTCATAATCTTCTGAGCTACAACAAACATTAACTCAGAACTTCTTAGCTTCTCAATGTTCTTCTCAAAATGACTAAAATCTACTTGACCAGATGTGTCAAGTGTCAACAATGAGGGACCAACAACTAGTGATGGTGTTGGTACCCTGACTTAAATCTATTCTTGTCCTTTCTCCTCTACCTTTTGTCCTTTATCTTCCCATTCCTTCTCTTGAGCACTGGTGGCTTCACCACTTGGTGCAATTATTCCTTCTACCACTACATCAATAACTAGAGGAGAATTTTCCTCAATATTATCTACCAGTTTATTTTCCTCTATATCATGTACATCTGTGACTACCAGAGGAATATCCTTAGTTATTTTTTTATCCAAAACCAGTGGATCTTCTCCTAATATACCTTTTCTCCTAGCATCAACCGAGATGTCTGGAATGTTAGACTTAGGATGAACTTCTAGTGATGTAAAGAATCTTGGATTATCAACAAAGAATTTTACCCATGCGTCATGAGTCTCTTTAACTATTTCATTCACTCTTCCCACCATTAAGCTAATATGTCTTTGCTAACTCCAGAAAATTGTTTTATTAGCAAATTCAAGACATTAATGCATCTCTTCTAAGTTATTGCACCACATATAGTCAACAATTCCTGAATCTTTATATGCCTATCTTCCTCAATAACTGATAATACCCTAGCATCTAATTTATTATACAACTCTGCTGGAATCTGCTTTTCTATCTCAAGTAAGGCCTTCTTATATATATCTAAGTATAACAAAATTGCTTCCTCAATTTCCTTTTGTTCAATATCATCCATATTTTCATAGTAATATTACAGTATATTGCTCAAAATTCCATCCTTAGTAATTTGTTCTACCAATTCATCTATAAATAAAGGAGGGACAACTTTAACACTTTTACCGGATTTGAGAGACATATCTAAATCAAA
Organism: Cryptomeria japonica; assembly: GCF_030272615.1. Classification (NCBI taxonomy): domain Eukaryota; kingdom Viridiplantae; phylum Streptophyta; class Pinopsida; order Cupressales; family Cupressaceae; genus Cryptomeria; species Cryptomeria japonica. The sequence continues at coordinate 755,137,673 of NC_081409.1, forward strand.
TTTCTTCTTCTTACCGAGAGTGGGAGCTGTTGTTGTCAATTTGGAGGAATTGACTATGTTTTGCATTGATGTTTGTCATTGATGTCAACACTAGCTATTTTGTTGTCTATTGGGTTCAGGTAGAGTGGTTGATTTTGATCTGGTATGCTCTAGTATGCTTTGGCTTGTGGATTTGGTTTAGATCTGTCATTCATGCTATTCAGATGGGTATCACGATTAGTTGGTTCGGGATTTGATGACTTAGGAGCTACCATCTATTCTAGTAAGCATTTTGGTCACTGGTAAGGGTTTTGCCGATAGAGCTTTTTTGAAGACCTTTTGATGCAAGTGATAAGTTTTGTTGGCGCAACTTCTAGATGGCTTTCAGAATATTGTTGGTTATCTTGTTTGTGTTCCTGTTGATAGTTGGTGTTGGATTTGGGTCCGGACCTAATGCTATCTTATTTGGCTAGGTTATGGACCGACTTATGTAATGTGTTGGTGGATGATCTTGATGCATTATCGGTTGGGTTTGTTGATTGGATTATGTTGTTTCGGTCTCAGGCCGACGTGGTTGATCATTAGATTGTGGGTTTAAGTTATGAATTTATTGTATTATCTTTTAGATGGCCGACCTAGTTGTTTAGGTCTTGGGTTGCTATAATATGATGTAAGATCTCTTTGTCAATCATGGTATGTGGGTTATGGTATTATCTATGTGTGAATAAAGTTGTAATCATATGCAAAGGTTTTGGTTGATCATAGGTGATCGAATTGGATTTGTGTAAGAGATTTAAGACCGCTGGTATTGAGCTTAACTGAAACTGTACTCAGTCATAGGAGATGCTATTCTAGCAGTTCAATCTTTATTCTGAATTGTAGTCTGATGTTTTCTATAGTCAGTCAGTCTCCTTTTGTAATGAGCAGTGTGCTCTAGGTTGTTGGCCTTCCTGCATGTGCATGCCCTTTGTTGTAATATTTATTCATCTGATCAGTGTATAGTTATTGTGGGTCTCCAATCCCACCATGGTTTTTCCTCTTTGAGGTTTTCCTTGTATAAATATGTGGTGTTATGGTGTTCATATTTGTGGTTGCATTGTTGCTTATTGTTATATGCTTTTATGTTTATCAGTTGCTAAGTTGTTATTTTAATAAGGTTAAATTTCTCCATTCCGGTAGAACACTGATTCACACCCCCCCCCCCCCCCCACTCAGTGTTTTTGGATCCCAACAATTGGTATTAGAGCCTAGTGCCTTGGAGTAAGTCTAACAGCTCGAGGAAGATCTCGTATCTGGAATCCATGGAGATGAGTCTGGAGAAACAACTTGAAGTAGCTCTTGAAGACTATGATGTTGAAAGGATGAAAAATTTGAAATTATAAGATGACTTGAACTTTGCAAAGGAATTCATTCTTATCCTACAGGAGAGGCTGTCATCTGCTCAAGCTAGAAGAAAGGAACTTTTACAAAATCAGGATGATGAAGAGAAGAATGCCCTTTGAGAATAATGTCAGAAGCTGAGTCAGGAGAATGGTATCATGAAGAATGAAATGTAAGCCATGACCATGAGAATGTCCAACGAGATTGAATACAGGAAGAAGAATGAATAAAATCTTGCTATATCTCTGAAATACAGATCTGAGGAATGCATTAGGTTGGTGCATGAGAATGATGTGTTGAGAACTAAATTGGTACAATCACAGAACAATGAACAAGAGTTGGAAAGAATGGTGACAATCCTAAGAAGTTATCTAGATGCTGCAAATGAATACAAAGAAAATTTCAAGGTTAGTTCTGCAAAGCTTGATGAATTACTGAAGGATCAAAGGCACAAGGGAGACACTAGAGGTCTTGGATTTGAGCAAGGAGAAATCTCCGGTATTGCAAATGAAGTTAAAACAACTGGTCAGAAGGAGAATCCACCTGTCAACTAGAAATCACTGGTAAGGCAACCCAATGCACATAAATTCATTGGTAGATGTTTTTTTTGCAATAAAATTAGTCATATGGCAAGACACTGTAGGAATAGAGAAAACCAGGATAATAATGTAGTTCTCGGTCAGTGTTCAAATTGTTACTACTTATCAAGTTGCCATTATTTTTTATATTCAAAGTCATACTATATACTCTAGTCGGTTAGCACTACCGAATCATGCAGTCGGTATAACAGAGAAGACGATATGCACAGTCTAGTCGGTTATAGAAGAAAGCAGTCATAGAACGTAGTACACACCGAGCTGTCTACCGAGTATCTTTTTATAGCTACTGAGCAATAAAGATGACACACCGAGTTGATATTCACCAAGTGAAGCGTGTTACCAGATACATTGAACTTGGACATGCATATGAAAACATGTTACAAGATCGAGGCACATCTAACCGTCATCACATTGGAAATTGCACTAGAAGATTGTGTATGATTACGAGGTCAATCTAACCAATGAAATATTTTGCTTACTTATTCATTTGAGGAATCTTGTTTGTAAGATCGAAGCAATGAATTGGATCACCATTTTAAGAGATCTATTTATACAACATGAGTTAAGTGTATGTATGCATGAAAGAAGACTGTTACAGAGACACAAAGGTCACCGAGAAAGTTTTCAGAGAGAAGTCGAAGAACAAAGTAAACATAAGGGTTTACCAAGTTACTATATGGGTTATCGAGGTATGCTATAAGCAAGGTAATCTATTCTGAGCACATAGAATCTGCTATAACATTTCAGATGTAAAGTTGCAGATATTTGTAATGATTTTATTGTAATATAGTGAAGTTGTAAGAGAAACCTTTAACAGGGTAAAAGACTCTAATCATGTCTATAAATTGTAAAGCCTCTAACCAGGTGCATCATTCAGAATAAATGTTGTAAAATCCTTTAGCAAGGTAGATCTAATAGATCTTGTTACTCCTAACAGGGTAAGCTATCAGAAATAGATAAAATGTAGCTCTAACCAAGCATTCTTTATTATTGCAGTAGTGAAGTTGTGGGTGCCATCCCCTTCGCAGTTTTTCTCTCTAACCAAGAGTTTCTGCGTAACCAAAATATATGTGTTATGGAGTGAATCATGTATGATTGTTATCTATTTGTTTTAACTTTATTTTATGTTATTGCACTATTCTGTTTATGCATAATAGTAAAGTTATTATTCAAGAAAAGTTTTGGAGTATTGATTCACGCCTCCCCTCTCAGTACATTAGCTTTCCATATTGGGCCTAACACAAATTGTAAAAGGTATGATCATAGGACAAAATATTGTAGAGAAAATATGAGATGTCATGCATGTGGAAAGTTTGGACATATGGCTAATCAATGTAGGTCAAGGAATGATAAAAGATATAGTAAGGCAATTCAAAAAAATAATGTCACTTGCTATGCATGCAACAAAGTAGGACATATTGCTAAATTTTGATATAAGGTTGATGATATTTGAAAGGAGCATTAGAAGAAGTGGGTTATGAAGGCTAAGGATCAACCAACATAATTAGATGCCCTAGATGTTCATTTGGCTGAAGCATATACCCCAGTTACTCAACTTATAGAGAAGAATATTCCTGCACCGACAGGAAACTTATCCGGTAACTAAGCCATTCGCCTTAGGGGGAGGCAAATTGATGACAGATCTTGCATTGCCCCTAGTAGTGATCTGAAAGTCCGTTTCAAATCTTTGAGAAGCCAGTTTGAAGGTTAACCAATGAAGATTTGTTGGATCTTGGATCTAGTTTGGTTTATCGGTAAGGTACTTTATGAGTTATGGTTTGGTCATACATCTACAGTTAAGTATTTTAAAATATTTGGTAGTGAATTCAAAGTTTGATCCTAGATGTGATGAAGGGATATTTCTTGGTTATTCAAATGAAATCAAAGCATATAGATGTTATAACAAAAGATTGCAGAGAATTGTGGAGAGTGCTAATGTCAAGGTGGATGAGCAATATAGAGATCAAATCAGAACTTATGAGAGTGAACTGGCAGAGGAAATGGTTATAGTTGAACCGGTAGCACTTGTAGCAGAACAAAATTTGGAACCAGTTACCTCGACAATATAAAAAAATTTCAACAGTAACTGAAGATCAGAGCAGAGGAACAGATAATTGGACAAGAAGAAGGTTGGCAAATGATGAGGTATGCTGAATTTGTTTAATTATACCTACATTAGTTATTGAAGCATGTAAGGATGAATGTTGGATGAGAGCTATGGAAGAGGAATTAAATCAGTTAGAAAAGGACATCACATGGAATTGGATTTTATTGGAACTAGGCTTGATTGGTTTACAAAGGATATTCTCAGAAGGAAGGAATTGATTATGTTGAATCCTTGCTCCGGTAGCTAGGATTTTTCAGATATTTTCAAAGACTTTCAGGTATGGTTTTTGGTTTATGAGGACTTTACACTATGATTTTATTCAAATGTGGATTGGGCTGGAGATATAGGTAACTAGATAGGCATATTCAGTGAAGCCTTCTTTCTTGGAAACAAATTTGTTTCATGGATCAACAAGAAATAGTCATGTACTTCTTTATCTACTATTGAAGCTGAGTATGTTGTTGCTACTACTAATTCTACACAAGTTCTATGGATGAAGAAAATGTTGAAGGATATAAGGGTAGATTACAATGAACTAGTAGTTATTCACTGTGATAATTCTGGTGCTATTGACATATCAAAGAATCTGATTATTCATTCTAAGACTATGTACATTTCTATCAAGTATAATTTTCTAAAGGAGAAGTAAATGAAGTTAGATTGGTTTGAGGAATCATTTGAGTACTTCAGAGTCAGATTGGGAGTTTTTGTCCCTCCACTAGAGACTTGAGTGATGTTGATTGACATCAATCCAATATGCATTTATTAGTGTTATCATTCTTTCTAGATTGATGTGGTGGTGCCACTACTTAGGGGGAGTAGTCAGCTGTGTGGTTCAGAGGATTCATGATTTTTCTTTGATGTTTATGTCATATTTCTGGCATTGATGTCAAAGGGGGAGAGATATATGGGTGAAAAATAGAGCTTAATAGAGATATCAGTCTAAGGGGGAGATTGTTGGCACTAGGAGGAGGAATAAAATTTCAGATTGGTTGTATCCCATTAGGGGAGTTTGGCTCAGGTCTATGAATGGTTAATTGGTATAGAGATATTTGTTTCAGAACTTCATTGTCATATCATTTTGGGGAGATTGTTGGATGTCTTCCTTTGGGGGAGACTTGTTTGGCATTTCTTGGCACTTGGATGTTTTTCACATCTAGTGTTGCCATCAATGCCAAAGGGGAGATTGTTGGCAATTTGGAGGAATCGATTATGTGTTGCATTGATATCAGCATTAGTTGTTTTGTTGTCTATCAGGTTCTGGTAGAGTGGTTGGTTTTGATCTGGTATGCTTTGGTTTATGGATTTGGTTTAGATCTATCATTCATTCTATTTAGATGGGTATCACGATCAGTTAGTTCAGGATTTGATGACTCTGGAGCTATCATCTGTTGTAGTAAGCCTTTTGGTCATCAGTAAAGGTTTTCCTAAATAGCTTTGTTGAATACCTTTTGATGCATGTTATACGTGGTGTTGGCACAACTTCTAGATGGCTTTCAGAATGTTGTTGGTTATCTTGTTCATGTTCCTGTTGATCAGTGGTGTTGGATCTATGTCCGGACCTAATGATATCTTATTCATCTAGGTTATGGAGCTATTTATGTAACGTGTTGGTGGATGATCCTGATGCATTACCGGTTGGGTTTGTTGATTGGATTATGTTGTTTCGGTCTCAGGCCGACGTGGTTGATCATTATATTGCAGGTTTAAATTTTGAATTTATTGTATTATCTTTTAGATGGCCGACCTAATTGTTTAGGTCTCGGGTTGGTATAAATATGATGTAAGATATCTTTGTCGATTGTGGTATGTGGGTTATGGGATTATCTGTGTGCGAATAAAGTTGTAATCATATGTAGAGGTTTTGGTTGATCATAGGTTATGGGATTATCTATGTGTGAATAAAGTTGTAATCATATGCAGAGGTTTTGGTTGATCATAGGTGATCGAATTGGATTTGTGTAAGAGGTTTAAGACCTCCGGTATTGAGCTTAACCGAAACTGTACTCAGGCATAGGAGATGCTATTCTAGTAGTTCAATCTTCATTCCAGATTGTAGTTCGATGTTTTCTGTAATCAATGAGACTCCTTTTGTGATGAGTAGTGTGCTCTAGGCTATTGGCCTTCCTGCATGTGCAGGCCACTTGTTGTAATATATATTCATTTGATCAGTGGATAGATATTGTGGGTCTCCAATCCCACCATGGTTTTTCCTCTTTGAGGTTTTCCATGTGTAAATCTGTGGGGTTATGATGTTCATCTTTGTGGTTGCATTAATTCTTACTAGTATATGCTTTTATGTTTACCAGTTGCTAAGTTGTTGTGTTAATAAGGTTATATTTCTCCATTCCGGTAGAACACTGATTCACCCCCCTCTCAGTGCTCTTGGATCCCAACAGCTGTCTCTTTTACCAGTTTCCTCTTCTCTATAGGCTTCTCCTCCTTCAAAGGTTGCTTATGAACTGTCGGAGGGGTGACCTTGGTTTTCTAATGCTTTCCTTCCTCAGGCTTCTTCCTCTGAATTCTCTATTGGTATTATGGATGAGTTCATCATGTGTTGCACTGGTTTTGTCATTGATGTCAACACTTATCTTCTGGAGGTCTACATTGTTGATTTGACACTCTGGTTATATTGGTTTATTATTGAACCGACACATTGTGGTCCTTACATGGATATTGGGTTATGCATAGTCACCGGTATATGTTTCACCGACAGCTCAGGTAGTTGATGATGACTTGTTATCATTTGGAGATCATTTGGTTATGTCGAAGACATGGATTGGATGTTTGGATTTGGTGTTTTGCTTATTGGTCTGATCAGGTTCACATATTTGCCTTTACCGGCAGATAGGTCTAGGTTATGCACCGGTACATGATATCTATTCCAGATCAACACGACATGTTTTGGAATTGGTTTATTGATTGGATAATGTGAATGTATTGAGCCGACATATTGTATCACATCAAGACTTATTTTGTAATATCTTTAGTGAGCCGACCTAATGAAGAGGTCTTAGGTTTTGTATAAATAATTGTAAGATCTTATTTGAAGATCATATAGATAGGTGTGAGTGTATGCGAATATTGAACACCATTGTAAGAGCGGATCCTTGTGCGAATCATGCAAACATTATCTAAAGGTTGAAGGAAAGGTTATGAAGGTGTTTAGCACTCATGTCAGAGCTTAAATCGGTACTGAATCCAGCATTGCAGATGCTATATTAAAGCAATACATTGTTATTGGATTTAACCATCCAATTGTAGTCAGTGTGACTCCTATTTTGTGACTAAGCAATGAGCTCTAGGCAGTTGGCCTTTCTACATGTGTAGACCCCATTATTGTAATCACTTACTATCTATAATAGTATCATCTGATTGTGGGTAAGGTTTCCCACCATGGTTTTTCCCCTTACAAGGTTTCCACATCAAAATCTATGTGTCATGTGTTGTGGAAGTTGTTTCTCTTTCTATTTCATGTATTAAGTTATACTGATACTGCTATAACTATTAATTTGTTTAACCGACATTAAGTTTGTTTTACTGACACTAAGTTTAAATTGGAATAATTGGTTTTGGGTTGTAATTTATTGACAACTGATTCACCTCTCCTCTCATTTGTCCTTCTTGGATCCTAACAATTTGTATCAGAGCTAAGTTCTCTTTTTGTAGAAGCCTAACAACTTGAGGAGATCTGATGGCAGCAAATATCTTTAGGAAGGACAATCCTAAACTTGATGGAACTAACTACGGTATATGGAAGATCAGAATGGAAACACATCTGAATTGCATTGGAAGAGATATATGGGATGTTACAAAGAATGGCTATGTTGGTCCTACTCAGAATCAACCTCATCCACCGACATTAGCTAAAGACTTGGAGAATGATTGCAAAGCAAGAGAAGCACTTTTGAGTGCATTATCAGGTCAACAAATCATGGGATTATCAGACCGATCTACTGCAAAAGCTATTTGGGATAAATTGGAGAATTGAATGAAGGAGACACCACTATAAAAATTGAAAAATTGGAATGTTACCGGGTCAGGTATGAAAATTTAAAAATGGAAGAAGAATTAGAACAGATTGAAAAGAATAATACTTGGACATTAGTTCCCTAACCTAAAAACAAAATTGTAATTGGAACTAAATGGGTATATATAAATAAACTTAGTGAAGATGGTGAAGTAATCAGAAACAAAGAAAGATTAGTTTGTAAAGGTTATTCTCAGAAAGAAGGAATTTATTATAATGAAACTTTTGCATCGGTAGCCAAAATTGAAGCAGTTAGACTATTTATTGCATTTGCAGCTCATAAGAACTATAAAGTTTATTAGATGGATGTAAAATGTGCATTTTTGAATGGAGATCTTGAACAAGTTTATATTGAACAACCTAATGGATTTTCATTAACAAATGATAAGGATATGGTTTACAAGTTAAGGAAATCATTATATGGATTGAAGCAAGCTCCCAGAGCATGGTATGTTAGATTGTATAAATATCTTTTAAAGCTTGGTTACACAAAAGGTAATGCTGACAGTAATTTGTATTACAAGATTACCAATAATGATATTTTGGTTATTGAAGTATTTTTGGAGGTGAAGAAGAGTTATGTAAAGAGTTTGCCAACAAGATGCCGGAAGAGTTTGAAATGTCTATGATTGGAGAGATAAAATTTTTTCTAGGTTTGCAGATTTCACAAACAGATAAAGGTATATTCATATGTCAAACAAAATACTTGAAGGAACTTTTGAAGAAATTTGGTATGGAAAACTCCAAACCGGTAAGCACTCTTATGACTACAACTGATAAATTAACATTAAAGGATGATTCAACTCCTATTAATCCAACAAGGTACAAATCTATGATTGGAGGATTATTGTATTTGACACAAACTAGACCTGATATAATGAATGTAGAGTGTATTGTATCTAGATTTCAAAGCAATCCTAAAGAAAATCATGAAAGTGCAGTAAAAAGGATTTTCCGGTACCTTCAAGGCACAACAAATCTTGGTTTATGGTATCCTAAGAATGACCATTTTGAGTTATGTGCATATACAGATGCAAATCGGGTAGGAGATGTAGATGACGGGAAGAGTACCACTGGTGGTGCATTCTTTCTTGGCAGAAGGTTAATTTCATGGATCAACAAGAAGTAGACTTGTACATCATTATCTACAGTAGAAGCAGAATATGTTGCAGCAACAACTAATTGCACTCAGGTATTATGGATCAAGCAAATGTTGAAGGATATTAAGATAAAATGCAAAGAACCGATAATTATTCATTGCGACAATTTAACAACAATTGATATATCAAAGAATCCGGTATTTCACTCTAAAACAAATCATGTTTCTATTAAGTATAAGTTTATGAAAGAGAATGTTGAAGCAAATGAAGTGAGATTGGTTTATGTGAATACTAAAGAGCAAATTGCAGATATCTTTACAAATCCTTTGCCTAAGGAAACATTTGAATATCTCAAAGAGTAGCTTGGGGTAATTTCCCCACCAATAGAGACTTGAATGATGAAGTTTGGCATCAAACCGACAAGAACTAACATAAAATATTTTTCCGGCTTTGATGGAGGAGAGATACTGCTCAGGGGGAGTAGTTAGTTGTATGTTATGTTATTTTGGATTCTTGACTGCTTTGGCATTTGATGTCAAAGGGGGAGAGATATCTATGGAAAACATTATACTTTGGGGAGATATGTATTTTGGTTGTGGTTATATGGTTTTTATTTTGGCACATAACTTTATATTGATCTATTTTGGGAGATTGTTGGTATTTGGCATTCTGTTTTTGGCACTTAGATGTTTTCCCATCTCGTGTTGCCATCAATGCCAAAGGGGGAGATTTTTGGTATTATGGATGAATTCGTCATGTGCTACATTGGTTTTGTCATTGATGTCAACACTTATCTTCTGGAGGTCTACATTGTTGATTTGGCACTCTAGTTATATTGGTTTATTGTTGAACCGACACATTGTGGTCCCGACATGGATATTGGCTTATGCACAGTCACTAGTATATGTTTCACCGACAACTCAGGAAGTTGATGATGACTTGTTATCATCTAGAGATCATTTGGTTATGTCGAAGACATGGATTGGATGTTTGGATTTGGTGTTTTTCTTATTGGTCTGATCGGGTTCACATATTTGCCTTTACTGACAGATAGGTCCAGGTTATACACCAGTACATGATATCTATTCTAGATCAGCACGACACGTTTTGGAATTGGTTTATTGATTGGATAATTGAGTTGACATATTGTATCGCATCAAGACTTATTTTGTAATTGATTTAATTGTAATATCTTTAGTGAGCTGACCTAATGAAGAGGTCTTAGGTTTTGTATAAATAATTGTAAGATCTTATTTGAAGATCATTGTAAGAGAAGGTCCTTATGCGAATCAGGCAGACAATATCTGAAGGTTGAAGGAAAGGTTATGAAGGTGTTTGGCACTCATGGTTAGAGCTTAAACTGGTACTCAATCCAGCATTGCAGATGCTATATTAAAGAAGTACATTGTTATTGGATTTAACCATCCAATTGTAGTTAGTGTGACTCCTATTTTGTGATTGAGAAGTGAGCTCTAGGTGGTTGGCCTTTCTGCATGTGCAGACCCCATTATTGTAATCACTTACTATCTGCAGTAGTATCATCTGATTATGGGTAAGGTTTCCCACCGTGGTTTTTCCCCTTATAGGGTTTCCACGTCAAAATCTCTATGTCATGTGTTGTGGATGTTGTTTCTCTTTCTGTTTCATGCATTAAGTTATACCGGTACTGCTATAATTGTTAATATGTTTAACCGACATTTATTTTTTAAATCGACACTAAGTTTAAGTTGGAATAATTGGTTTTGGGTTGTAATTTATTGACAACTGATTCACCCCTCCCCCCCTCTCAGTTGTCCTTCCCGATTCCTGACATTCTCATGTAAATTTTGGGTATCTTAGGAGGTTCATCTTCAGTCTCAGATCCAGAAGCAACAAGGACAATAAAGGTTTCTGGTTTCTTCCTTTTATTCACACCTTTTCTGGTTGCTGCTATTAGCGAGGGCTAAATTGCTACCAAAGAGGATGACTCTGCTAGTCCAATAATCTGTTTGATCTCAGTAGACATCTTCTCAACAACCTATCCTACCTTCTTTATCTGATCTTCCCTCTTCTTCTTACTAAACCCTATTTGGACCTCCAATTCCTTCTGTTTAGCTATCCTAAAAGTCTTCTTTGACTCATCTACTGGGACATCTATAAGTGTCTTGGCATATAGATCCAAGATCTCTAGATATAATTCATAGCCCATCTCAGTTATCCATACCATTCTAGGTTGTATTGCTTCCATTAAAGTTTCATCTTTCTTAACCATAAAGAAGATCTCAGTAGAGTATTCATTAACAATGTTCTTAGGCACTCTTTCCCTTTGTTTCACTGCCTTGTGAAAAGCCTTGAAATATCCCCATCAGGTGGAGTCTATGTCCTGACCTATGCTTCTTAAGGCATCTTTGATTTGCTTTCCTACCAAAATGTCAAAGGCCCATTGCCTTTTACTAGATCCCAGGGTCTCATTAAGAAAGAATAGCATCAGAAAGACAACAAGATTACCATACCAAAATGCACCTTTCTTCTCACCCTTGATTTTCCCAAGATTCAAAATTAACTCATCACACATCCACTAGAAAAGATCACATTTTTCATTTTCCTTGATCATCTTATGTGCATAGTAGATACAAGAACTAGAAACATAATTTAGCCGATTAGATTAAGTTACCTTATATCCAATAACCATGCTGGCAAATTGCATGTCCTTATCTCTGATTGTAATAATCCTCATAGACTGATTTTTGAATGTAGCACCAGTTAGCTTGTTGACTTCATTATTCGATATTTTCTTCTTATACGGTCTCTGACCAACCTGGGGTAAACTGGTAATCGCCCGGATGGCATCCTTAGTGATTTTATGAGGCTGTTCTATCCACATAAAATCACCATCAACACGAATCAACACATACCGGATGACCACTTCATCTAACTCAAGCATCTCCAAAATGTCAGTAAACCCTTGATTCTTCAAATGTCTGAATTCTGGTTTGATCACACCATTCTTATCCAGCAATGTTGTCATATACATGGTTTTCGTCTTGGATGAACCCAAATCCTCCAGAGTGTAGTGAGTGTATGCTCTGACATCCTCAACATAAAGAATGCAGTCAGAAACCCTAGAAAATGCGTTGACTAAATCATCAACCTTCGCAATCTGAGGGTGTTTCTTGAATACTGAGCATAAACAATCCTTAATATCAACCACGACAAGAACAACAACTTCTACCAAAGCCAAGGAAGATCCAGAAGCCATTACAATTTTGATAAAGATAACTTGAAAACCGATAAATACCTTATAATCTTCGGTAGTGAAAAGCCTTTGAAAATTCGCTCTAAATGTACTGAAATCCACCTATAAATGGTCAAGATCACTTTGAATCTCCTTCAACTCGCTCTGCTTTTCTCTGAATGTTCGGTGGTGAAAACTTAATCACTTTTTCCCTTTAACTTGCAGAACCCTAATTCCTTATTGACATAAATGCTTTCTAGCATATCATACCGGATCCATGATCCATCAAATCTGCATCGGTGAATCTTCAAATTGACTTCTCCAATGTCTGAAAGAAGATTTCAGACACTACCGGGGGTAATGCAAGATATGTCATCAGTTTTCCTCTCCCTAAGGCTAATGCCTTAGTTACCAGATGACTATCCTACCGGTGTAGGAACATTTTGCTCCGTCGATTGAGTAATCGGGGTATTAGCTTCAGCCTGTTGATCCTCAAACTTTCGGATCCATTTCTTCTCACACTCCTTTTGAATATCATCAACCTTTTGTTTTCCCTTCCCATCTTTCCTATCGGTGGGTTCTTGCTTCTGCAAAATTTAGTAATATGTCCTACTTTGTTGCATGCATAACAAGTGACATTGTTTTCTGAATTACCTTGTTGTAACCTTGATCATTTCCTGACCTCTATTGATTAGCCATATGCCCAAACTTTCCACATGAATGAAATTTCATATTCATTCTACAATCTATTGTCCTATGACCATACTGCTTGCAATTGAAACATTGAACAGTACCTGAATTATTCTGATTGACTCTATTTTTGCATTGACTTTCCATATGACCAAACTTATTGCAAACAAAACATCTACCATTAAATTTATGTGCATTGGGTTGTCTTACTGATGATCTTTGATTCCGGTTGTCTGGTGGAGTACTGGAGATTTCTCCATGCTCAAATCCAAGACCTCTAGTGTCTCTAGAGTCCTTTTGATTCTTCAATAATTCATCAAGATTTGCAAAATTGGCTTTGAATTTTTCTTTGTATTCATTTGTAGCATCCAGATCACTTCTTAGGACTATTATTATTCTCTCCAACTCTTGCTCATTGTTCCATGATTGCACCAATTCAATTCTCAACACATCATTCTCAAGCACCAACCTAATGCATTCATCAGATCTATCTTTCAAATATTTGGCAAGATTTTCTTCATTCTTCTTCCAATCTTTAATCTCCTTGGACATCCCCATGGTTAGGGCTTGCATCTCATTATTCTTGACACCATTTTCCTGACTTCGCTTCTAACATAGTTCCTTTAAAGCATTCTTCTCTTCATCATCCTAATTTTGTAATTGATCACAAAGTTCTTTCCTTTTGGCTTGTGTAGATGACAACCTCTCTTGCAGAGTAAGGATGAATTCTTTTGTAGATCTCAGCTCGTCTTTAGTAGAATTGTGCTCATCTTGCAGCTTCATGTTCTTCAGTCTTTCAGAATCATAGTCTTCAAACACTACTTCAAGTTCTTTCCTCAAACTCATGTCTATGGATTTTGAATACATGATCTTCCTCAAGTTGTTAGACTTATTCCGAGGGACCAGGCTCTGATACCAATTGTTGGAATCCAAGAACACTGAGAGGGGGGCTGAATCGGTGTTCTATCAGTAATTAAGAATTTAATTACTTTAGATACTTTTCTAATTAACAATTGATAAGAATATAAACAAGATATAATAAAGAGAAAAGAAACCACAAAGATCAACACCATAACAACATAGATTTATACATGGAAAACCTCAAACAGGAAAAACCATGGTGGGATTTGTGACCCACAATATCTATCCATTGGCTAGTTGAATAAATATTACATAAGAAGGGGGCCAACACATGCAGGAAGGCACACTGCCTAGACCACACTGCTCATCACAAAGGAGCCTCACTAAATACAAATATAAAGTACTGAATTACAAACAAAATTTTGAACTCTGAGTGTGCATTTGATATGCTAGATGAGTTTCAGTTTAAGTACTGACTGTAGCAGTTATCAATGTCTCCTTCCTTACCGGTAACTTGTTTTCTTCCCAATCCTCTTGACAAATAACCTAGACCGACAACATATTATTACATTCACATTTTGTCAATCAATATCTCGCTCGCATAATATCACATAACCTATCACATCTATATCCAAAATGACCTAGCTAGACTTACTTATATACCCTTTACATACATAAACATGAATGCCTTATCTCGGCTTACAATCATATTACAAAAGATAAATACAAGTCGGCCTAGACAAAAATATAAACATTAATCTTCGTGACAGTTGCCGCTAAAACCTTTGCCGGATCAATCTTCTATGTCAGCCTCCAAATATTGGTTCCTAGTTTGCTAGTTTCCCTTGCTTTCCGGTTTCCTTGAATGCTGGATGTTAAACCTTGAATACCGAATACCAGATAAATATCCAACCCAAAATGATGTGTGTTGCCATCAATGACAACACCATGATCTCGGATGAATGTCAATTGCCAATATATTATTGGCTATAAAAAAAAAACATTTTTCAGCAATACATGCATTTCTGTAAGCATTTACTTTTTTCTAAAACAATCCCCACGTTTCATGTGTATTGTTTTAATTTTTAATTTGGTTTTATTTTTGTTTTTAGAATGTTTTTAATTTAGATTTAGTTTTACTTTTAGATTTTCTAATTAAATTAGATTTCATTTTATTTTGTTTTTAGAATGTTTTTAATTTGGATTTAGTTTTGTTTTTAGATTTTTTAATTAAAATAGATTTTAGTTTTATTAATTATATTTAGATTTTTTTTAATTAAATTAGATTTATTTTTGTTAATTAAATTAATTTTTTAATATTAGTTTTAATTTTCTTATTCGATTAGATTTTAATTATAGATTAAAATTAGATTTTAATTTGTTAATTAGATTAGATATTAAATTTTGTTAAGATTAAATTTTAATTTTTTGTTAATTAGACTAATGTTTAGTTTTGTGTCATTATATTTTGATTTCTTTTGGTAAACTAATCTTTTGACTTTTTTGTCTTGTGCAGGGCATCCAATCTCATGTGTCAAAGATAAACTTTTGAAACTACTAATGTTATTTGATGCAGGACGAATGTCGAAGGATTTGTGATTTGAAGCTAATTGCTCGATTTTTAGATTAGATCACATTTCAAATTGGTGCTCTAAAATTAACTAGTTTATTTTGTGTCTTGAGAAATAGGCTCTTTTTGTTTTACCTTTTAGAGGGTCTACCTCCTGAGAAGCCCTTAAGGCTCGATGAGAGGGAACGACCCAAGTGGTAACAAACTAAAGCCAAGCTCTTCGGAACCACTATAAATAAATGTGTTTGTGACAAAATTTGCAAGCAACAGGTGCTGATTAGTTCATACCGACGACATGTCTCCCCATAAACCCTATAGATTGCAACCTCTATAGGTTGGGAGCCTTACTTAATGGAGCGTACACCACCGCATGTATGACCAATCAAACATATCGGCCCTTACTAGACACCTTTTGTGTTAGGAGCCAAAAACCTTCTAGTTGTTGACGCAAGAGGTCAGACCTTTGAAGCAGCTCACATTATTACGATTCTTAGTAGAGATACAAAGTTCACCATGAGGAGTTTTCATGGGGATTGGTGCTTGGCTTCCCCAGAGAAGTGAGTGTCGAGGGTGGAGCCAATGGGGTCAAGCATCTAAGTATGTGCTCTGAATTGCAAAGCTCGGGGTAACCCCCCAAGTGAGATTCAATAACTATTGCCATGTCTAGCCTTAGGATTGTGCTTGAATGTGTTTTTATTGTGAAATAAAAAAAACATTTTGTTTTCCATGTTTTCTAAGTGTGTGCAAAACAAACAAGAAAATTTCACAATCAACACTACACTTAAATTGAAACATTTTACAAAAACCTTGGTCTAAACTTTCAAGTATCCATCCATGTTGTAAAACGTAAACATTGCAAAACAACATTGTCATTGAAACATTGAACATGTGTTCTCAAAACTATCATTTCAAATCTCTTGAGACATCACTTTTGGAGTTCTGATCTTTTAGGTCCTTGCATAGTCACATCATTCTAGCTTGCCATACCTTTTAGATCCTTGCATAGTCTTCACCTAGTTGCACCTTTCATCCTTTCATATCTAATTTACTTATACCTAGTCCTTTGCATAGCACCCTTAGATCAAACCTTTGCATACCACTATTAGCTTATACCCTTGCATAATCCCCTTAGATCATACCCATAATCTTTGTGTAGCCTTCCATCATTCCTTTGGGACATAACCTTAAACCTTACATAAGTGCCTTAGGTCATTTCATCATTTGTCCTAACATTTCATTATTACTTGCATACCAAAATCCCCCCAAAAAAATCAAAATCTGAAAAAAAAAACCCAAAAAACATTGTCTGGACTTAGGATTTCTTGTCCTAGGTCTGACATCAACTTTCTATCATCAATCACCCTTATCACTTGAGGTACATCTTCCTTGAGTAAGGGAACCTATAAGTGCCTTTGATTTGGTATTCCACTTGGAGTTCATCATCTCCTATCATAGCATGCCCTTTCTTTGATCACTTATCCTTGTGTCTATCCATCATAGCACAAGTCAAATGTCACATTGCGAATATTTTCAGACCCAGAGTATCATTATTCCTTGCATCAAACATTATTCATCCTCATGTCCCATTTAGAGTTTAGCTACGCATCAATTTCCTATCATATAAATTGCATTTTGCATCAATCCTTTAGCACATTCCTATCTGAAAAATATCACATAGATTGAATTTTTGGTATTAATCCTTATCATATCCCAATCTCATATATTTTGCATGTTAATATTTGCATTGATCCTTAGTTACATCCTAATCTCACTCATATCATATAGTTCCCCCTTTGTACTTTAGGGCTTGCATCATACCTTAAGTCTCATTCATTGTCATATCTATAAACCTTAGGTCAAAGATCAGAACAATCGCTTATGTCTCCTAACTCGAGAATCAAAATGTTTCAAAATAATATATTTCAAGATGGAGACAACCTTACTGATTTTGATGAAGAAGAACACATTAGCATTGTAATCAGTGAAACAAGCGAAATAAGCAATGGAGAAATAACTCAGTCTACTATTGACAAAGAGTTTCATGATTATAGATTTACTAAATTTTTTAAAGAGGTGGTTAAACGTGATCCACAAACATACTTCAAAGCCATTGTTGATGAATGAATCAAATTGCCACCTGATTTTGGCATATCATTGCTCATAATTAAGGACAAACTGAGAGCTAGTGAAGCTAAACCTTCAAGGGCAAACAATGAGGAGAGGATAAAAGATCACAAACCTTTCTACTTGCAACTAGGATACAAGAGATATATAAAAACAATAAAACATGCACCTACCAATGATCCCAT
Source organism: Cryptomeria japonica (assembly GCF_030272615.1). Lineage (NCBI taxonomy): Eukaryota > Viridiplantae > Streptophyta > Pinopsida > Cupressales > Cupressaceae > Cryptomeria > Cryptomeria japonica. Next base: position 755,155,512 of record NC_081409.1, read on the forward strand.
TTTGAGTGAATTGAGAGCATTGAGACAAGAAATAAACACTCTCAAGAATAAGAAGGCATCATCACACATATCTTCCATTGAGGACATATGTCCCTATCCCTTTGATCCAAGTATTCTGATGCTACCTTTTCCTAGTCATTGGGAGATCCCAAAACTAGATAAGTATAGAGGAAAAGGGGACCCTAGAGATCACTTAAGATAATTTTGCACCGCTACCTTGGAATTCACAATAGATGAAACATAGCTTTTGAGACTCTTTTCTCACAGTCTTGGAGGAAGTGCCATGGAATGGTTCTCCAGATTACCTCCAACGATCAAATCTTTCCAAGAATTGGCTGATAAGTTCATTTCACATTATTCTTACAACTGCAAACATGAGGTATCCATGATAAACCTCTTCAACGCAAAATAAAAACAAGGAGAACCTTTTGTATCATTTCTGCAAAGATAGAGACATTTAATAGAAAGAAGACCTTATGACATTCCCAATAAGCAACTTGTTGACCTCTTTTGTTGCAACTCAAACAAGGAAATTGGAAGAGAAATTTGTCTCAAGTGTTTAGACTCTTTTGAGGAAGTAATAGACTTGGGATGTCAAATTGTACAAACCCTTATTGATGATGGTACTATAAAGATAAATGACAATAAATATCACAAAACAAATTCAAACAATAAGACACCCTTTTGGGCTCGAAACAAGAATGTGGTTAATGACGGAGTTGTTGACACAAAAAATACTAAAACATCATCATTTGTTTACAACCTTAAGGGGTCATCCTCAGAAAAAGGAAAAGAGAAACAAAGAAGCTTCCCTAAACAAAATTTTACACCATTGGGATAACCGCTCGAGTCAACATTGAAAGAACTCCTTGAAAATAATCTTATAACATTGCTAGAGATAAGGGAATACAATCCTCAAGTTAAACCCCCATGGTGGGATGACGATCACTTTGTGACTACCCTAGACACAAGGGTCATAAGACTAAGAGTTGCAATAAACTTTGACATGTCATACAAGACCTTCTTGACAATGGAAATATTTCAGTAGATGGACATACTCCTTCCAGTAAATATGGTTGTAAGATATTCAAGAATCATTTCCCTAAGCATGATAAGGATAAAGGGAAGGCCTCTAAATCTGGTGATGATGTGAACTATACCAATGCTAAATATGATTATACCATTAACAACATCAGTGAGGTTGATAATCATGTGAATACCTTCATCATAAAGGGAAAAGAAAATGATTGTAATGTTACCACTAGCAGAGGCACATTTATTCTTAAGGGATCTAATTTTAAACCCGCTACACCATCTTCACAATTCAACCTTATAGAGAATTTAAGGAAAACACTCGCATAGATTTCCATACTTGAGTTGCTACGCCTATCCCCTGAACATAAAGCTATCCTTGATAAAGTGCTCACTACTACCATAGTGCCTATAGACCTACATGTAGATCAATTTCAAGCTATGGTGGGACATATCGCGTCCCCTCATACCCTCACCTTTACCAAGAATGACGACTTGTCCATGAAACAACCCCATAATGTGCCCTTACACATTGAAGTCCTTTTCCATAGAGTTAAGATCAAGCAAGTTTTGATAGATAGAGGAGCAGGTCTAAATATTTGTACTCTGAAATTGATTAGAGAGCTTAGGTCTGATGAAAATGCAGTTGATCCATAGAAAAAGATTACAATAAAGGCATATGATGAAGAGTGTTGGTGTAAATAATTATTCTTCATGGATATTATTACACCTTACTTAAGTTTAATTAGGTACATGCATTTAATAGTAGTTTGGGTATGATACACTTGGGTGTTTGTGCCACATTGGGATAGTGTGTGTAGGAGAATTTCCACCTTTTTAGGTGTTGATCTTATCTTGTTGTTACATTCCACCTCATGTGAAATATTATATTGTTTCTCCTACCTACCCACACCTATTTCCTACCTACCCTTGTTTCTTATTGAGCCACATGTCATGTTTGTGTACTCACATATCCATAAGCCTTGCCTATATAAGCAGGCTCATCTACATTGTTTGTACGGACAATCATTGAACACCTTATTGATGATCCAGTTGATCATATTTTGGATCTTGATAGAGTACAATTTATTCCTATCATTTATTTTGTTCTCACTTATTTGTGCTTTCCATTACCTCTAGATCTTGGGAAAATATCACATGGTATTAGAGCTGGTCCAGATCTCACATGGTATCACAGCCATAAGAGTGTCATTGGTTTGCTAATTGAGAGAAATTTGATGCTATTTGGGGTTATGTATTTTGGAGCTTTCTATTGCAGGTTATTATTGAAGTTTGATGGATCAAATCTGAGGTCACCATTGGATTGAAGAGGTCCAAGAAAGTCAGTTTTTCCTTTTGTTTCATCCAACTCGGACTTCAGAGGCCAAATCTAGAGGCATTTGAAGTTTGAAGCTGCGATGGAAATTTTTCAGAAATTATAATTTTGCAGGCAATTTTCAAATAGCGATATATCACTCATCCAGACTCCTTTTTCGAGTAATTCTTTTGTTTTGGGGTAGAATTTTGTGATCTATACAATGGTGTATGATTTTTCTGTTTTTCGGATACAGGTTTTTTGAAAATCATGGAATCTCGATTTTTACAACTTTGGAGGCTTCATTTGGGCTCATATGGACTCCTTTTCAGGTTTCTTTTTTTTGAGAGTGCATAATTTTTTTGTCTACTTTCATAATCTTCCATTAGTTTGCAGTGATTTTGAGTAGAAATTGTACTTTCAGTATTTGGTCATTTTTTGGCCTATTTGGTACTTGTATTTTGCTTGGATCTCAGTTTAGATCACTAGCAATATTTGTTGAAGTCTCTTATATCTCATTTTTGAGAAGTTGTAATCATTGAAATTAGAAGTCCACTTTGCCATTATTTGCAAGTGCCAACATGATCTTTTTATGGGGGGTCAGTTGTTCATTTATATCTCTTGCTTGAGAAATGTTATACTCTCACTATCATAAAGTGCTACACCTCTTTGTATCTTGTCATTGTTGACATATTTGATGCAATCCTCTTGTACACGTAGATTAGGAATATCTTGTGAGACTTGGTGCATGGCTCCAATTGAGACTTAGATTGTACACATTTGTGCATGGCTCTCACGAGACTTGGATTGTACCAATATTTCTACCATTTATGAGTATCCAAATGATGCTCAAAGTAGGTTGTCTCCATGCCCGATCTTCTTTTTGTTGTAGCAAGTGACTCATCGTCATCAACTTGGTACCTGGTTTTGTCACACTTTGACATTATTGGTGCAGCATTGGTTCTCTTTCTTCCTTATGGGGAGGTATTTTGGTCAACATCATTGAACCTACTTTGCAGGAGACTCATCATTGAGAGCATTGTGTGCTTTCATCATCTCTCTTTTGGGGGAGGGTTTTTTTCCCATTAGGTTTTTCTCTCTTTCTCCATTTATGGGAGATTGCATTTGCATTTGTACATGGGTACCTAACATGGCCTCGTAGTTGGGACCCATCTTTCATTACTTAGTTGCATTGTAGACTATAGTACATTCCCCTAAGTTGCACTTAAAGGGGGGTGTTGGTTAAATAATTATTCATCATGGATATTATTACACTTTACTTAAGTTTACTTAGGTACATGCATTTAATAGTAGTTTGGGTATGAGACACTTGGGTGTTTGTGCCACATTGGGATAGTGTGTGTAGGAGAATTTCCACCTTTTATGGTGTTGATCTTATCTTGTTGTTACATTCCACCTCATGTAGAATAGAATCTTTTTTGTCCTACCTACCCACACCTATTTCCTAACTACTCTTGTTTCTTATTGAGCCACATGTCATGTTTGTGTGCTTACATATCCATAAGCCTTTCCTATATAAGCATGCTCATCTACATTGTTTGTACGGACAATCATTGAACATATTATTGATGATCCAGTTGATCATATTTTGCATCTTGATAGAATACAATTTATTCCTATCATCTATTTTGTTTTCTCTTATTTGTGCTCTCCATTGCCTCTAGATCTTGGCAAAATCTCACAAAGAGGAACACTCGTCTAAGGGATTGGTTACCTTGCCTATTAAAGTGGGACTTGTGGTGAAGGTTGTGGTTTTCCAAGTCCTTGATCTCCCCTTGACCTCTAATATTCTCCTCGAAAGGCCTTGGATCCATGCAATGCAAGCTATAGCTTCTACCTACCATCAATGTATCAAATTTTTGCACAATGGTGTCGAAGTAACTATACCAGGAGATCCAAACCCTTTTATGTATTACAAAAATCTTGAGTTCTAAGACTAAATCCATTATTCCTAGCAATTGAGAAGCACCTCCTTCCCAAGCATACATTGATCCTGAATCCTTAAAAGAATCCACATCCAAATTTTAATGAAGTTGAGATCAGAATAAAAGTAAGACCATGGACTAGGAGAATATTCTATGAGTCTTGCTCTCTGCATTGGAAAATTACCTTTGTCCACTCGCACTTATGGAAAAACACAAATGACTGAAACCACACTGGACACCACTACTATACTCTGCAAACCAACTATTTTCAAAAAATGGGGATCTTTGTATGATGAAATGGAAGAATAGGATCTCCTGAGATGGTTATATAAATATGAAGATATAGAGATTGAAATCAAAATACCAGCTGAATAACATGGAAAGAGACTGAAGATAATGAAAATATATGGCTATGATGGTCACAATCCTCTTGGTTTACACAAACAAGGTATACCTGAATCGATCAAACCTAGTGGTGGACATAAGGTTCCCGGTCTAGGGTATGCTATGCGGAAAGATAGGACCTTGAGTACTAAGGGTAACTCGAGTGAGGTAAGATAGTCTTCTAACGCAACACAGAGTGATGAGGAAGGTTCCATCGATGACACTGATGATTTCATTGATATATATGACTATGATTCTATTTATATCCTTGAGCCTATTCATAGCCATGAACCTAATTATGATCCTTTACCTCTTGTTCACCCACAACTTATTGATTGGGACCACGAGAGACAACCTCATATAGATTTTTTTCAAAATGACGAGACAATCATAAAAATGTTTGGAGCACAAAGTGATTTACCCCTTGGAGATCATAGGGCTAGATTCACCATAGAACTCAACAATGTGACATACTTTGGAGAAGGTTCCAATCCTCTTAGTCGTAGAATTATGGAAAATATCAATAAGTCTTCTAGTGAAAACCATTCTGCAGCGCTATTAGACCCGAAAAAAGAAAAAATAAAGGACGTATCCGAAGGTGAAAACCTCTCTAAGGCGCTTGAGGATGGAAGGATTGACACACTTCCCCTAGTCTTATACCATGAGAAGTCATCTATGTTAGTGGAAAAGATAGTATCGACAAACTTGGGAATAGAAGAGAAACCAAAGATTATACATCTAGCCAAATCATTGATCCCTAAAGAGAGAATAGAGCATATCCAGTTTTACAAGGAAAGACAGATTAATTTTGCATGTTCCTATGCTAACATGCTAGGACTTGACCCTAAGTTAGTTATGCATCATTTTTCTTTGCCACAGAGGGCAAGAACTGTCAAACAAAAACTGAACAAAATGCACCCTCATGTGGCACTATTGGTAAAGGCAAAATTACAAAAGTAGCTAGATGCTAGATTTATAAGACCTGTTCACTATGCTAAATGGATTTCAAACTTGGTGCCAATTTTAAAACCTAATGGGAGTGTCCGTGTTTGCACAGATTTTAGAGATTTAAATAAATCCTATCCTAAAGATGACTTCCCACTTCCAAATATTGACATGATAGTGGGTTCCACAACACGACACGAGATGTTATCCCTCATGGATGGGTTCTCTAGCTATAATCAAATCAAAATTGATCCTAAAGACTAGATCAAAACAACATTCACTTGTCCTTGGGGAACTTTTTGTTGGAATGTCATGCCCTTCAGATTGAAGAATGCCGAAGCTACTTATCAACGTGCAATGACCACTATCGTTCATGACATGATGCATATATATCTGGAAGATTATCTAGATGAATTTCTTGGAAAATATTACACTAGGAAGGGATATTTAGAAATCATGGATAAAATATTTACAAGGATGGAAAAATACAAAGTTCAATTGAATCCAAAGAAATGTGTCTTCGGGGTAACCTCCGAGAAACTCCTTGGATACATTGTATCATCTAAGGGAATTGAAGTTGATCTTAGAAAATTAAAAGCCATACTTGAGATGCCACCACCAATGAATATTCATTAGTTGAGATCTTTAGAAGGGAAACTCCAATCTATCTGCCGCTTTATAGCACAACTGGCAGATATGTGTCAACCATTTCAGCACCTGCTACATAAAAATGTTTCATTCAGATGGGATGATAAATGTGAACAAGATTTTTAACAGATAAAAGAATACATAATATAACCACCAGTGTTAGTACCTCCCACAGATAACAAGCCTCTAATGCTATATGTTGGCATGATTGGCATAACTGATACAGATGAGGTGATCCAGTTAAAGACTAATGACTGCACCCATAGAGGATAGAAGACTATTTGTGATGAAGAGATTGAGATTTTGTGATTAAATGACTTGATCAGTTATTTGTGTTGTCATTGATGAAAATTGATGTTAAATGATGTTAACTGATGTTTCTTGATGTTTAGTTTCTCATCTAAGTGATTTAGTCTACTGAAGATAGGGTTTACCGACAATATACATAAGTCTGTGAAATAGGACTTTAATCGGTATGTGCAGAGATGTTTTACTTGAAGCGGATGATTGGTGATGATTGGTGATTTATGGATTGGAATATAAGATTTTATCATGGTAATGAATATTTGACTAGAACCGGATCTTGTGATGACTATTAGAAGGCATGTTTCTAATTTTTGATGAAGTTTTGCCAGGGTTTAAGAAGGGTTTTAGAACCAATGATGAAATCATCAAGATGGTAGTGATTTTTGGTATGGCGGTGATCAACAACAAGTAATTGATTGTAATTAATTATAATGATCCACATGATGATCTAAAATGAGTTGTAAAGATCTCTGATGATCTATGATGTAATTTAGGGTTTAGTGGCCGACTTAGTGGAAAGCATTATTTATGTTGGCTTAGTTGATGCTTATTGTATCAGTGATCTTAGAGAAAAGTGTGAAGCCATATTAGAGAAGAGTTAGGTTTGCCTGAGAGTTGTAGATAGAGAAGCATAAGTGGATCTGATTTAGCAAGCTAAGAAGTGCAAGTAACATATCACTTTTTCACTATTGTTCTCTAACAATTACAATAGATCACATCCCTTAACCAAGTCGGTCCTGACATGCCTTAATCTTGTAAAACCCCTTATAGGGTAGCTCTCATAAAGAGTGGTAAATCCTCTCATGATGTTAATCCTAACAGGTCATTAAGATCCTAACCAGACTGCACATCCAAATCCCTTAACCAGTTGACTCTTAATAGGGTCTGCTCCTAACAGGGCATACTTAAAAAAAGTACAAATCTTTGTGGGTACTAAATCCCACCATGGTTTTTCCCTATTTAGGTTTCCATGTCAAAAATATGGTGTTCATGTGAGATTATTGATTATCTTAGTTTATTCATTATTTCTGAATACATCGGTTATAGCAGTTTATCAGAGATTTATCAGAGATTACCAATACTATTTAATGAATTGGCATATGTGGTAAATGAAGTTAGATTTATTGCAAGTTTGATTTGGCTTTAAAGTTTTAAATTGGTATTAATATTGATTCACTCCCCTCTCAGTATTAACTGGATCCTCATAGGATTAAAAATTGGTATTAGAGCTTTGGTCCTCTGTGTGGAGAAAGCCTAATCGCTTGAGGGAAAGATTCTGAGGAAGTCAAGATGATGAAGAAAGCGGGTCCTAATTTCAAAAAAGATAACTACAAGATCTGGAAAGACAGAATGAAAATATACATCAAAGTTCTTGGTGCACAATATTGGAAGCAAGTTGAAACAAAATATGTTGCTCCTACTACTACTCCTTTGATACCGGATGAACTCAAAGAGCAGAAAGATAATATGCAGGCCTTAGAAGTTATTGTTAGTACGTTATCTAATTCATAATATATTGATGTTCAAGGATTGGAAACTACAAGTGAGGTTTGGGAAACATTAGATATAATCTATGGAGGAGATGAGCATGTGCAAAGAGCCAAAGATGAAATATTGAGAGGAAAGTTTGATGATATGAGAATGCTTGAAGGAGAAAATATACCACAATATGGTCAGCGAATCAAAGAAGTTGTTGGTGGCATAAAGAGTGTTGGAGATAAAATGGATGATTACGCAATGGTACGTAAAATTCTTAGAACTCTTCAACCTCTGTAGGTTATAAGAGTATCTGCAATCCAAGATCTTAGATCTATTTCAAAGGATAAGGTAACTGTTGATTCATTGATTGGTAAGATTATAGCTTTTGAGTTAAATAGTTTTGACAATAGTGTGACAAAATCTACTGAATCTGCTTTTAAAGCTTCTGTTACTAGTTCATCTGCTAGAAAAGGAAAAGATATATATAAAAATCATGAGTGTAGGTCAAGTCATGGAATTTATCAAGGAAATGAAGACAATGAAGATCAGGTGATGAAACTTGAGGCACTATTAGCAAAAATATTTCCAAGAGGCATTGGTAAGTATAAAGGAAAGCTACCTTTGAAGAGTTTCTGTTGTAGTAAAATTGGACATATTGCTACTTATTTACCTAACACTGATAAGAGAGAGAAGTTTAGGATATTCAAAGGAAAGGGCAAGAAACATTGTTATGTTGCAGTAGATGAAGGTGTGATCGATGAGGAGTCTGAATATGAAGATGACAATTCGTACATTGTATATGTAGCCGTCAAGGAGGAACTGACAGATGAAAAGGCATTGGTATCTCACATGGAGACTAGTGATGAATGGATTATAGATAGTGGCTACTCACACCATATGACTGGAGACAAAAGAAAGTTCATAACTATTGATGAATTTGATGGTGGTTTTGTTAGATTTGGAAATAATTCTCCCTGCATGGTGAAACGCAAATGTTCAATTTCTCTAAATGGGAAGAGTAATGCTTGTTGGCATAACTAATGGTGCTAGCACAATTGGTTCATTAGTTAGTATTGTCATTGATGACTAACACTTACGAGTGAATAAGGCCAAGCTCATAGGCAAGGAGGTGTGGTAAAGCCTAACGGTTTACTCAAGGATGCAACTAGTATGGAGGATTCAGTGATTCTCTAATATGCATTAAGCAGTATGTTGGTAGAAGAATAATCAGTTGAAGGATAAATAGAGTAGCTAACTGGTCAGTCAAGCACCCGATAGGTGTTGAGATTAGTTTCTTAAAATTGGCAGAGGAAATGGTGATGCGGTCACAAGAGGTGACTGAGATTACAGTTTAGTAGTCTTATGCACGATTAGAATAATTTGGACAGACACGTGATCAGTTTGATTGATGATCAATGACCGGTGGCAAAATATGAAGAGTTACACTAGTGAACCGGTGATACAGGTTGAAGAATGCTATCCACTGAGTCTCAGAGCAGTGACCGGTAAGCTAGATGCGATGACCAAAGGTGAGTCAGTCATGGCAAGATATCATCAAACAAATGGATAGTGAAATCTATATTAGTTAACAACTAGTTAAGGTGAAATTTGTGTGGATTTTCTAGTTTGTATTAAAAATATAGAACACGACCCAGAGGTTGGTGAAATTATGAGTTATAGAGGTAGATAAGGATGAGTTGTTGGCGAGATTGACGGAGAGCATGCAAAGAGAGTGCAGGAAGATTTGGAAAGATTTGAATTTCAAATCTACCAATTATTAGGTGTAAAATCATTGAGGAATCAGCAGATATGTGTTCGAAAAATATGGTATAAAGGATTTTGGCAAAAACCAAAAAGATTGATCGTAAAATTTGCAAAGTGCGATTTTCAAGAGAGGCGATCCAACAAGGTGAGAAGAGGGAAAAACTGCTAAGTGAATAGAAGAGTGGTGAAGAGAGTGTGCAGAGCTCGGATAGTGTGAAGAGAAGAGAAAGAATGCACAACATGAGTAGAGTGCAGAGCAAGAGTAATGCAGAGCACTAGTAGAATGTAGAGCAAGTGTAACCAGTGGTCAAACCGAAGAGCTTCATTTGGATCTAATTAAGTTAAGCGTAGCTATTACATTAGATCATTATCTCTATTGTTTTCTAACAACTATAATAGTAAAATCCCTCAATTGGGTGGACTTTAACATGCCCCTTTGTACAATCACTTAACCGAGTGACATCTTAAATGATGATCCTAAGTCCTTTAACAAGGCTACCTCTAGTAGGGTAAAGGTTCTAACAGGCCTTAAAGAAAATCCCTTAACCAAGTGGCACCTAATAGTGTCTTTGCAATCTCCTAACAGGGATGGCTCCTCACTGGGTGTACTCCAGAAGAGTGCAAATTTTGTGAGTTTCTACTCGAACCGTGGTTTTCTCCCATTTGGGTTTCCACATGATAAATCTTGGTAGTCATGTGTGTTTGATTTTATGTGTGCATATTGCCTATTAATGCTGCTTATACCGATAAGTGTTAAGTTTGAATAGAAGTTTTGATCAATTTTAAATCTAGAACAAACTGGTATAGTGTTGATTCACCCCTCCTCTCTTAACACCAGTTGGGACTAACAATTGGTATCAGAGCCCTAGTCCTTAGATTGAGAAGATCTTAAAAGCTTAAGGGAAGATCCAAGATGATACGAAAGGAAGGCCCCAAGTTCTCTAAGGAGAAATACACATTATGGTGTGGTAGAATGAATATCTACCTAAGAACCCTAGGAGATCAATATTGGAATCATGTAAGCATAGAGTACAAGGAACCTATAGGGGTTCTCACTGCAGATCATATCAAAGACAAACAAGATAACATCACAACTATGGAGGTGATTGCTAGTACTCTATATGATAGCGAGTATACTGATATTCAAGATCTGAAAACAACCTATGAGATGTGGAATAATCTGAAGACTATTTATGGAGGAGATCCTCATGTATAAAAGGATAAGGTGGATAGTTGGAGAGGCAAAGTTTATGAGATGAGGATGCAAGAAGGAGAGAATATAGAAAAGTACAACAAAAGGATAAAGCATGTGGTAAATTTTATCATAAATGCTAGAGGAAAACTTGAGGAAGATGATGTGATCAACAAAATCCTAAGAACCTTGCTACCACAATATGCCATAAGGGTTTCTATAATTCAAGAACTCAGATATTTGGGAATAGTTAATGTTACAATTGACTCCTTGATTGGTAAGTTGACTTCCTTTGAACTGAGCAACTATGATAACAGTATGCGTAAGATTGATGTTGCCTTCAAATCTTCCATGACACTTGCACCAACAATGAGAAGAAAAGAAACCAGAAGTAGTTCTATTGCAAGAACCGGTCATTCTCATGAACATGACAATTTGTTATCTCAAGTACATGAACAAGATGAGCTTGAAGCTCTAATAGCAAGAAGGCTGCCAAGAGGAAAAGGGAAGTGTAGAGGTAAACTACCCCCGAAGTGTTTCTCATGCAATAAAATAGGTCATATTGCATCTAGATGTCCTGACAATGATAGGAAGGATAACTTTAGAAGATACAAAGAGAAGAGCAAGAAGGAGTGCTATCTTTCAGAAGGAGTTATCAATAAAGAATCTGAAGGATGTAATGGAGAAGGGATTACATTTGTAGTGGTAAAGGGAGATAGAATAGAGGAAAGTGATACGACACTGATTTCCAGTTCAAACCAGTGTGGAGATTGGGTAATTAATAGTGGTTGCACTCATCACATGAGTGGTGACAGGAACAAATTCCTTAACATGGAGGACCATGATGGAGGAGTGGTGAGATTTGACAATGATGCTCCTTGTATGGTAATGGGTAAGGGCTCTATTGCCCTAAAGGATAAAACAAATTGTGAAGATGTTTACTGGGTAGAAGGGCTAAAGTATATTCTGTTAAGTGTTGCATAACTTAACAATAAGGGTTACGTGTTGGAGTTTAATGAAGGAATATGAAAAATAAGTGATAAATCAGGAGGTCTGATTGCTACTAGTAAACAAACTAAAGGTAATGGGTTCTACCTAGACACCACTGTAGGAAGTTGCCTAATGAAAAAGGTAGAAGATAGATGGCTGTGGCACAAATGATTGTGTCATGTTAATTTTAATAGCATAGAAAAAGGTTAGTAAAATGAAGTCTGTCAGAGGTATGCCAGACATTATGAAACCTGAGAAGGCTATGTGTAAAGATTGTCAGCTAGGAAAGTTGACCGGATCTAGTTTCATCACCAAATCGTATTCATCTAAGAATGTGGTGGACTTAGTGCATATAGATTTGTGTGGTCCTATGAAGACTAAGACTTTATATGGGGGACCGATACTACATGTTGTTTGTAGATGATTTCTCAAGAATGATGTGGGTTGTATTCTTGAAAGAAAAATCTGAAGCCTTTCACATGTTCAAGGTCTTCAAGGCTCGAGTGGAGAGAGGAACCAGTAAGAGTTTGAAATGTTTAAAATTGGATAGAGGAAGAGAGTTCACCTATCAAGAGTTCATAAATTACTGTGAAGAACAGGGGATTATGAGGCATATGTTTGCACCCAGAACACCTCAACAGAATAAGGTTGTTGAAAGAAGAAACATAACTCTAATTGATTGTGTGAGGACCCTAATGATTTATAAGGATGTTCCACATGTCTTCTAGAGAGAAGTAGTGAGTACTGGTGTGTATACCTTGAACCAGATACACGTGAAGAAGGGGACAAATAAGACTCCCTATGAATTATGGTGTGGATACTCACCTAATGTGAGTTACTACAAGGTATTTGGAAGCAAGTGCTACATCAAGAGGGATGAGTACTCTGGAAATTTCAATCCTAAGATTGATGAAGGAATCTTCTTAGGTTACTCCACAAAGAGTAAAGCATATTGATGTTTGAACAAAAGTATTAGTAAGATTGTGGAAAGTGCAAATGTCAGAGTAGATGAGTTCTTTGAGAAAAATGAACATGACAACAAAAGTGAACCAAAGGACTATCAAGGATTCAATTACACTGTACCAGTCAAACCTGCTACAAAGAATCATAGTGTAGCTGCAAATGAGGAAGCATGTGAAGTAGAACTTGCACAACTAGTAGAAGAAGCTCCAAGCAATGAACTGACACCACCAAGGTATGTCGTAATCAATCATTTTGTTGACAGTATTACTAGTGACAAGAATACAAGAGTATTGACTAGAAGAAAAGAAATGGAGAGTACCTGTCTTCTCTCTAAAATTGATCCCAAAATAGCAAAGGAGGCTCTGAAAGATGAAGACTGGATCAAGGCTATGGATGAAGAACTGGAGCAGATTGAGAAAAATGAAACCTGGACCCTTGTGCCTAGACCAAAGAACAAAAATGTGATAGGCACCAAGTGGGTGTTCAAAAACAAAATGGATGAAGTTGTTCAAGTAGTAAGAAACAAAGCAAGGTTATTCTGCAAAGGGTATGCACAGGAAGAAGGTTTGGATTACGAAGAGACCTTTGCACTGGTGGCCAGACTGGAAGGGATCAAAATATTTCTTTCTTATGCCGCATACAAGAATTTTAAGGTCTATCAAATGGATGTCAAATCGGCATTCTTGAATGGTGTTCTAGAGGAAGAAGTGTACATAGATCAACTAGAAGGGTTTGCTTCAGAAGATGGAAGAGATATGGTATGTAAGCTCAAAAAGGCTCTGTATGGACTAAAACAAGCACCAAGAGCTTGGTATGAGATGTTGGCATTTGCATGAAGATTGTATTCATGAAATGTTATGTTGTCATTGATGTCAATTAACCGGTAATGATATTGTTATAATGTTGTTTTGTAACTGGTAGGAAGAGCTAGTGAAGGGAACTATAACTGGTAGGTGAGTTTGTGGAGGAAATCGGTATTGCTAAAATATGGAGAGTTGAACTGGTAAACCCTAACTATTAATTTGATAAACCCTAACTGATTAAGTTTGGTGAATTGGTTGTATTGGTTTATGATTTGATGATGAGCGGTAATGATTATGACACATATGCATGTTGTATGCGAAGAGTTTCAAAGTGTTTTTGGCGCGTTGAGATAACAGTTTTTATCTAGGGAATGAGAAAGCATATTGCATGTAATACAAACCACGTGATGAGGTATAGTGTTCGATGAAGCAGTAATCAAGGAGCGGTTGAGGCTATCTTGAATAATGTGCAGAGATTATTATGTAATCTAATGGTCATACTTGAACCAACTTGTTTGTAATCTCTATGAGAGAATTAGGTTTATGTTGTGTTACCAACTTGAAGATTTGTTTATAAGGTCGATGAGTTGTTTTTCAAAGCTGGCAAAAGTTGTAGTTGTGTGTGGTTGTCGAACCGGATGATGTATCTGCAGTTTGTGTAAAGGCAGCTAGGAGCATGAAAAGGATCTGAACAAGCAAGTGTAGTGCTATTCAAATAGATCAACAAACCCCTGTTGTTTTCTAACAATTACAATAGTAATATTCCCTAACCCAGTAAGCTCTAACAAGGTTAGTGTTATTCAAATCCTCTAACTAGGTGGTCCATTAACTTGGATTTCAAATCCTCTACGGAGGTTACTCCTCACATGGTATTTCTTCTAAGAGGGCATTACAATCAATCCCTTAACCGGGTGGTCCCTAACAGGACTTTTGTAAAGATTTAACAGGCTTGGCTCCTAATAGGGCAAACTTCAGAAGAGTTCATAATACTTGTGGGTATTCATCCCCACTGTGGTTTTTCCCATTTGGGTTTCCACGTCAAAAATATTGTGTCAAGTGGTGAATATTTTTGTGGTTGTGTTTTCTATGATTGAATTGCTAAACTGTTTAATCCACTTTGATATGTTATGTTAACCGATAACAATCTAAAATGAGGTTTTACTTATATCAGTAAAGTATTTGAATGTTTGTTAGTTTCAAGTTGTTTACTGTTAATCTGTTTTAATAGTCAACTAGTTTAACTTGTTAGTTTAAAGTTTTCTTTGAGAGGTTGATTATGAGATTGGTGGAAGTTATTAATAGTTTTCTATCTACTGATTCACCCTCCTCTCATTAGTTGACTGGATCCTTATTCTTTCATCATACCATCAATTGGTATCGAAGCTTCTCAGGCCCTCTAAGGTCTAAGCCTAACAGATTGAGGTAAAGATCTTGTAGAACATGATGAAGAAGGAAAGTCCAAAGTTTAATAGAGAGAACTATAGGATATGGAGTGATACAATGAAAATTTATATTAAGAGTCTAGGAAGTCAATACTGGGAACATGTTGGTACTCAATATGTTGCACCTAGTGGGATTATGACTGATGATTAGAAGAAAGAGAAACAAGAAAACAATCAAGCATTAGTTGCTATTATCAGTTCTTTGTCTAATGCAGAATATGTAGATGTCCATGGTCTAGAGACTACATATGAGGTATGGAAGAAAATTGAAGAGATTTATAGTGGTGATGAACATGTGAAGATTGCTAAAGAAGAGAGTCTAAGAGGAAAGTTTGATGACATGCAGATGGTTGAAGGTGAGACTATCCAACAATATGGTCAAAGGATAAAAGAGAGAGTTGGTGAGATCAAGAGTGTTGGTGGTAAAGTGGAAGATGCCACAGTGGTTAATAAGGTGTTGAGAACTCTGTTATGAGTCTATGCTATCCAAGTTGCAGCCATTCAGGAGCTAAAGTCAATTGACAAAACTAAGGTAACCCTTGACTCCATCATTGGTAAGATTACTTCTTTTGAATTAAATGGTTATGATGGTAGTGTTCAAAAATCTGAATCTGCATTTAGAGCTTCAGTTTCTAACCCATGTACGAGGAAAATGAGAGATGTTAGTCACAGTTATGAATCTAGATCCAGCAGAGAAGTTGATGATGATGAAGACAGTTTGGTTGAGCTTGAAGCATTGTTGGCCAAGCGGTTGCCCAGAGGTACCGGTAAGTACATAGGTAAATTACCCTTGAAATGTTTTGCATGCAACAATATTGGACACATTGTAACTAATTGTCTTAATGGTGATAATGAGCACAAGCAAGAGAAGTTCAAGAAGTATAAGGGAAAAGGAAAAAGAGATTGTCTTATTGTAGTTGATGGTGGTATCACTGATGAGGAGTCTGAGGGTGATGCTAATGAAGACATTGTTTTTTTAGCCATTAAAGAGGAGACATCTCATCAAAAGGCATTAGTTTCTCGAATGGATAATTTTGATGATTGGATCATTGATAGTGGTTGTTCACAACATATGACCAGTGATCAGAGCAAATTTCTTTCTTTGAAGGAATTTGATGGCGGAGTTGTGAGATTTGGTAATGACTCACCCTGCATGGTAAAAGGTAAGGGAACTATTTCTCTTAATGGAAAGAGTAGTGCAGATGATGTCTACTGGGTTGAAGGTTTAAATCACAATCTTTTGACTATTGCACAACTTAATTACAAAGGATATCTATTGGAGTTTAAGAATTGTATGTGCAAAATCTATGGGAGCAAAGGTGAATTGATTGCAACCGGCAAGCAGACTAAAGGTAACATGTTTCACCTGAATCCTAAAGCAACAACTGTTTAATTACAAAAGTAGATGATAGTTGGTTTTGGCATAGGAGATTTTGTCATATAAATTTTGATAACATTGTTAAAGTGAGTAATTCCAAGACAGTGAGAGGTTTGCCTCAGTTGGACAAATCGGTTAATGCTCTGTGTAAGGAATGTTAGTTGGGAAAGATGACATCCTCAACTTTTAAGAGAAAATATTTTTCAGCAGAACATCTATTAGATTTGGTTCATACAGACCTTTGTGGACGAATAAGGACTAAAAGTATTCAAGGTGACAAATATTTTATGATCTTCACTGATGATTCCTCAAGAATGATGTGGGTCACATTCTTGAAGGATAAAACAAAAGCATTTCGTAAGTTCAAGGCATTTAGGGCCTTAGCTGAAAAGGAGAGTGGTAAGACGATAAAGTGTCTGAGGACTGACCAAGGTGGTGGATTTACTTCTGAGGAATTCACTAGATATTATGAAGAAAATGGTATCAAACGACAACTTTCTGCACTGAGGACACCACAACAGAATGGTATTGCAGAGAGAAACAATTGATCAGTTGTTGAAGCTACTAGAATAATGTTGATACAAGGAGGTGCCGGAAAACTATGGTATAAAAGTTTTTGGAGAAAACCAAAAAGATTGATCATAAAATTTGCAAAGTGCAATTTTGGAGAGAGGCGATCTAGCAAGGTGCAAAGAGGGCAGAAATGCTAAGTGAATAGTAGAGGGGTGAAGAGAGTGTGCAGAGCTTAGATAGTTTGAAGAGAAGAGAAAGATTGCAGAGAAACAATAGAGTGCAAAGAAAGAGTAATGCAGAGCACTAGTAGAATGCAAAGCAAGTGTAACTGGTGGTCAAACCAAAGAGCTTCATTTGGATCTGATTAATCTAAGAGTAGCTATTACAATAGATCATTCTCTCTGTTATTTTATAATAACTACAATAGTAAAATCCCTTAACCAGGTGGACTTTAATAGGTTCTTTTATAAAATCCCTTAACCGGGTGACATCTTAAATGATGATCCTAAGTCCTTTAACAAGGCTACCTCTAACAGGGTAAAGGTTCTAACAGGCCTTAGAGAAAATCCCTTAACCGGGTGGCACCTAACAATGTCTTTGTAATCTCCTAATAGGGATGGCTCCTCACCAGGCATACTCCAAAAGGGTGCAGATTTTGTGAGTTTCTACTCACACCGTGGTTTTCTCTCATTTGGGTTTCCATGTGATAAATCTTGGTATTCATGTGTGTTTGATTTTATGTGTGCATATTTCTTATTAATATTGCTTATACTGATAAGTGTTAAGTTTGAATAGAAGTTTTGATCAAGTTTAAATCTGGAACAAATTAGTATAGTGTTGATTAACCCCTCCCTTCTCAGCACCGTTTGGGACTAACAATGTTGATGATGTGTTTTGGATTGATGGTCTAAAGTATAATCTTTTAAGTGTTGGTCAACTCAATGATAAAGGTTATTTGCTTGAGATAAAAGTGGATTCTGCATAATTCTTGGAGGTAATGGTGAACTGATTTCTACCAAGAAGAAAACTAGAGGTAACTTATTCCATTTGAATAGTAATAATAATAATTGTTTGGTTGCAAGAATGGAAGATAGTTGGTTGTGGCATAAAAGATGTTGTCATGTTAATTTTTATAATTTGGTTAAGATAAGCAAGTCAAGTGTTGTAAGAGGATTACCCCAACTTGTTAAACCGGATAGTGTGATATGCAAAGATTGTCAAATTAGTAAGATGGCCTCTATTTCTTTCAAGAGAAAGAATTATACTTCTAAGAATATTTTAGATTTGGTACATAATGATACATGTGGCCCTATGAGAACAAAGAGTTAATACGGTGATTAGTATTCCATGATTTTTACTGATGACTATTTTAAAATGATGTGGGTGACATTTTTGAAGGAGAAATTAGAAGCATTTAACTAATTTAAATAATTTAAAGCTTTGGTTGAGAATGAAACCGGTAAGAACTTGAAGTGTTTAAGATCAAACCGGGGAGGAGAATTCACATTTGATGAATTTGTTAAGTATTATGATGAACATGGTATCAAGAGACAGATGTCAACTCTGAGGACACCATAATAGAATGGCATAGCAGAAAGGATGAACAGAACAATAGTTGAAGTTTCTTGAACCATGCTATTACAGGGTAATGTACCTAAAATGTTTTGGAGAGAAGCAGTTAGCACTGTTGTATACACTTTAAATTGGGGACTAGTAAAAAGAGGTAACAATAAAACACCCTATGAGCTATGGTATGGAAAAACTCCTTGTGTAAGTTATTTCAAATGAAGCACAAAACAATGAAGAACCAGAAAATGGAGAATTAGGTGCTCAACCAGTAAGTGATGACAACGATGCAGAAAATGAAGAAAAAGAAGCAAAAGATGCATAACCCATACCAATATTGCCTAGGTATGTTAGATTAAACCATTCACAAGAGCAGATAATTGGTGATAAGAATGCTGGTGTGCAAACAAGGAGGAAAAAATGAGAAAACTCCTATTTGATATCTACAATTGAAACTAAAATAGTTAAGGAAGCATTCAAAGATGATGACAAGGTTAATGCAATGAATGAAGAATTAGATCAAATTGAGAAGAATCGGACATGGTCACTTGTTCCTGGACTGGAGGATAAGAATGTAATTGGAACAAAATGGGACTTTAGGAATAAGTTGGATGTAGAAGAAAAAATTGTAAGAAACAAGGCGAGGTTAGTCTGCAAAGGGTATGCACAGGAAGAAGGTGAGGATTATGGAGATACCTTTTAACATGTTTCTAGATTAGAAGGAGTGAGAATGCTACTAGCATTTACTGCATATAAGGGATTCAAAGTTTATCAAATGGATGTCAAAGCAACCTTTCTGAATGAGATTCTAGAAGAAGAAGTCTACATTGAACAACTGGATGGGTTCTCTCTATCTGATGATGAAGACATGGTATGTAAATTGCATAAAGCATTATATGGTCTAAAGTAGGCACTGAGAGAATGGTATGATAGATTACATGCACATTTGATCAAAATTGGATTCCAACTTACCAGTGAGGACAATTTCATTTATTTGAAGACTGATGGAGACAAGATGTTGATAACAAAAGTATTTGTACATGACATAATTTTTTATCAAAATGATGATATGTGTATGGATTTTGCTGATATAATGAAAAAGGAATTTGAAATATCTCTAATCAGTGAAATACAGTTCTTTATTGGGTTATAGGTCCAACAACTGGATGGTGTTATCTTTATTTGTCAAAGCAAGTATGTGAAAGAAGTGTTGAAGAAATTTGGCGTGGAAGACTACAAATCAGTAGGAACACCGATGATGATAGGCTGCAAGTTATCCAAACAAGATGATTCTCCTATTGTTTGTGAAAAAGAGTACAGGTCTATGATTGGTAAGTTGCATTATGTTGTTCATAGTAGGCTGCACATTGCTCATGTTATTGGATTAGTTTCCCAATTTCAAAAGGAACCTAAGGAGACAAATTTGGTGGAAATGAAGAGAATTTTTTGGTATCTCAAAAGCATAGTAGGCTATGGTTTATGGTATCCTTATAAAGGAGATTTTAATTTGGATGTCTTTACTGATGCAGATTGGGCAGGTAATGTGGATGACTGGAAAAGTATAACTGGTGGAGCCTTTCTTCTAGGTGGAAGATTAGTGGCATGGACGAGAAAGAAAAGAACATGTGTTTCCCAATCTACAGCTGAAGCAGAGTATGTTGTTGCATCCATGAATTGCACACAAGCGATATGGATGAGACATGTGCTAGAAGGATTCAAAATAGATATGTCTGAACTGGTGATTGTCTATTGTGATGATACAAGTGCAATGAATATTTATAAGAATCCCGTACTTCATGCTAGAACCAAGAACATTTAATTGAAGTATCATTTTATAAGGGAAAGAGTTCAAAAAAAAAATATGAAGATGAAATATGTGAAGAGTAAAGATCAGATAGTTGATATCTTTACTAAGCCCTTAGCGAAGACTACCTTTGAGTTTCTTAAAGGTAAACTAGGGGTTAGACCCCTACACCAGAAGAACTAGAATGATGGAGATGCATCAATCTTGTGGATCTAATGTTTATTCTTCATTAATGATTAATCAGGTGCAAGATACTCCGTAGGGGGAGCAACTAGGATATAAAGTTCTGATTTCATGATATGATATAATGATTGGATATAATGTTTTGATTTGGTTAGCAGATATGATGTTGACAGAAGAAGCATTAAAGAAGATCAATGATGCACATACACCTTTGGCATTGCTATCAAAGGGGGAGAAGAACAAGATCAGATTTGGGAGAAGAACAAGATCAAAGAAGTATTGGTTTAGGGGGAGAGGACAAAAGAAGCAGACCGACAGAAAGTAGCAGTGATGGTGTTGCAATTTTATTGGTATATTTGATTCGTGTTGCTGTCAATGCCAAAGGGGGAGATTGTTGGCATGATTGGCATAACTAATACAGATGAGGTGATCCAGTTAAAGACTAATGACTGCAACGGTAGAGGAGAGAAGACTATTTCTGATGAAGAGATTAAAATTTTGTGCTTAGATGACTTGATCAACTATTTGTGTTGTCATTGATAGCAACTGATGTTAAATGATGTTAACTAATGTTTCTTGATGTTTGGTTTGTCATCTAAGTGATTTATTCTAATAGAGAAGGGTTTACTGGCAATATACAAATGTCTATGAAATAGGAATTTAATCGGTATATGTAGAGATGTTTTACTTGAACTGGATGATTGGTGATGATTGGTGATTTGAGGTTTGGAATATATGATTTTATCATGGTAATGAGTATCTGACCGGAACTTCATCTTGTGATGACTATCGAAAGGCATGTTTCTAATTTTTGATGAAGTTTTTCCAGGGTTTAAGAGGGGTTTTAGAATTGGTGAAGAAATCATCAAACTAGTAATGATTTTTGCTATGGCAGTGATCGACAACAAATTCACGTGTTTATGGTAACACAACACAAACCGTGTGAAATGTTTGAAAGATGTTTTGGTGCATTTGGAGAGTGAATTTATTGGGAATGTGCAAAGTGCTTAGCGGAGTGAGCTAAAGGTTTGACTTTGTACCAGATTGACTTTCCGTGATTGTTAGGTCCCAGAGACAATTGAGAGGGGGGGATGAATCACTTATCAAATAAATTCAAACCAAAATCAACTTAACCAATTTAATGCTTAATACTGGTAAACCAGTTCAATATGCCAATAGACAGTTTTAATAGTTAATTGCTATACTGGTAAGGATTAGTGCATGAAACATAAAGACAAAGTCATCCACAACACATAACACTAGTATTTGTATGTGGAAACCCTGTAAGGGGAAAAACCACGGTCAGAAACCTTACCCACAATCAGATGATACTACTGCAGATAGTAAGTGTACATAAATGGGGTCTGCACATGCAAAAAGGCCAAGCTCCTAGAGCTCACTGCTCAATCACAAAATGGGAGTCACATAGACTACAATTGGATGGTTAAATCCAATAAGAATGTACTACTAAAATTAGCATCTTCATATGCTGGATTCAGTACCGGTGTAGTTCTGATTGTCTTCACAAAAACCCTCCTTCAAACTTCAAATGATGTCTGCATGTATAGCTCTTCTTATTCTCGCATATACCTTCACACAATCCTTTTTCGCATTCAACACTTGATCTTACAAATAAGATCTTACATTTATACCATACCCTAAGACCAATTTTAGTAGGTCATCTCTACAAGATATTACAATAAAATTAATTTACATATCAATTAATACCCGATGCAATAACCGATTCAATATGTCGGCTTAATGCATTTACAACAATAATAGGTCATCTCCATAGCGTGCCATGCTGATCTAGAAAAGATAAACCTGCCGGTGTAACCTGGACCTATTTGCTGGTAACAACAAATATGCAAATGCTAATGTACCAATAAACAAAACTCCAAGACAAAGTGTCCACACAATGTTTTCGACATAACCAAGTGTTTTCCATATCATTCCAAGTGCCCGTGATTATTATATCTTGCTGGTGTACCAGATACCAGTGACTGTGCATGAGTCACTTGCTTGTCGGTGAATGTTGCTGATTCTCCAAAGTGCCAGAGTTGATAAGTGTTTAGTAGGTGTTGACATCAATGACAAAACCATACCAAAATACCAACAATCTCCCCCTTTGGCATTGATGGCAACACAAGATGGAAAAACCATCAAAGTGCCAAAACAGAAATGCCAAATACCAAAAACCAACAATCTCCAAAAAGAGATCATAACCAAAAATCAAAATATAGATACAGAGAGTAATAATCTCTCCCAAACAACAATCTCTCCCCCTAGGAGCAACATGTGTTTTCCTTGTGTTTTTCCATACCAATCTCTCCCCCTTTGCCAAAATACCAATAGTGATGACTTATGATCATTAAATTATTGATATTGATTTGTAATTGATTGTAATTATCCACATGATGGTCTCAAATGAGTTGTAAAGATCTATGATGAGCTATGATGTAATTTAGGGTTTAATGGCCGATTTAGTGGAAAGCATTATCTATGTTGGCTTTGTTGATGTTTATTGTGTCGGTGATCTTAGAGAAAAGTGTGAAGCCATACCAGAGAAGAGTTAGGTATGCCTGAGAGTTGCAGATAGTGTAGCATAACTAGATCTGATTTAGCAAGCTGAGAAGTGCAAGTAACATATCACTTTTTCACTATTATTCTCTAACAATTACAACAAATTAAATCCCTTAACCGAGTAGGTCTTGGTAGGCCTTAATCTTGTAAATTCCCTAACAGGGTAGCTCTCATAAATAGTAGTAAATCCTCTCATGAGGTTGATCCTAACAGGTCATTAAGCTCCTAACCGGGCTGCACATCCAAATCCCTTAACCGGGTGACTCCTAACAGGGTGTGCTCCTAACATGGCATATTGTAAGCTCCTAACGGGGCGTACTTAAAAAGAGTACAAATATTTGTGGGTACTAACACCCACCGTGGTTTTTTCCTATTTGTGTTTCCACATCAAAAATATGGTGTTCATGTGTGGAATGGTTTCATGTGATTTTATTGATTATCTTATTTTATTAATTATTTTTTAATACACCGGTTATAGCAGTTTATCAAAGATTTATCAGAGATTATCGGTATTGTTTAATGAATTGGTATATGTGGTAAATGAAGTTAGATTTGTTGCAAGTTTGATTTGGCTTTAAATTTTTAAATTGGTATTAATACTAATTCACCTCCCCTCTCAGTAGGAACGGAATCCTCATAGAATTAAGAATTGGTATCAGAGCTTTGGTCCTCTGTGTGAAAAAATCCTAACCACTTGAGGGAAATATTCTAAGGAAGTCAAGATGATTAAGAAAGAGGTTCCTAAGCTCAATAAGGATAGATACAAGATCTGGAAAGACAGAATGAAAATCTACATCAAAGGTCTTGGTGCACAATATTGGAAGCAAGTTGAAACAAAATGTGTTGCTCCTACTACTCCCTTGAAGCCAGATGAACTCAAAGAGAAGCAAGATAACATGAAAGCCTTAGAAGCTATTGTTAGTACTTTATTTGATTTAGAATATATTGTTGTTCAAGGATTAGAAACTGCAAGTGAGGTTTGGGAAAAGTTAGATATAATCTATGGAGGAGATGAGCATGTGCAAAGAGCCAAAGAGGAAAGCTTGAGAGGAAAGTTTGATGATATGAGAATGCTTGAAGGATAAAATATTGCATAGTATGGTCAGAGAATCAAAGAAGTTGTTGGTGGCATAAAGAGCGTTGGAAGTAAAATGGATGATGGCGCAATAGTAAGTAAAATGCTTAAAACTCTTCAACCTCAGTATGCTATAAGAGTATTTGCGATCCAAGAACTTAGATCTATTTCAAAGGATAAGGTAAGTGTTGATTCATTGATTCATAAGCTTACAACTTTTGAGTTAAATAGTTTTGACAATAGTGTGAAAAAATCTACTGAATCTGCCTTTAAAGCTTTTGTTATCGATTTATCTGCTAGAAAAGTACAAGATATATATCAAAATGATGAGTGTAGGTCAAGTTATGGAAGTTACCAGGGAAATGAAGAAAATGAAGATCAGGTGATGGAACTTGAGGCACTGTTAGCAAAAATATTTCCAAGAGGCACTGGTAAGTATAAAGGAAAGCTACCTTTGAAGTTTTTCTCTTGTAGTAAAATTGGACATATTGCTGCTAACTGCCCTAACACTGATAAGAAAGAGAAGTTGAGGAGATTCAAAGGAAAGGGCAAGAAATTTTTTTATGTAGAAGTAGATGAAGGTGTGACCGATGAGGAGTCTGAAGATGAAGATGACAATGAGGAAATTGTGTTTGCAGTCATGAAGGAGGAGCTCACAGATGAAAAGGTATTGGTATCTCACATGGAGACTAGTGATGAATGGATTATAGATAATGGTTGCTCACACCACATGACCAGAGATAAAAGTAAGTTCATAACTCTTGATGAATTTGATGGTGGTGTTGTTAGATTTGGAAATAACTCTCCCTGCATGGTGAAAGCAAAAGGTTAAATTTCTCTAAATGGGAAGAGTAATGCTAATGATGTGTTTTGGGTTGATGGTCTAAAGCATAATATTTTAAGTGTTGGTCAGCTCAATGATAAAGGTTATTTTCTTGAGTTTAAAAGTGGAGTCTACAGAATTCTTGGAAGTAATGGTGAACTGATTGCTACTAGGAAGCAAACTAGAGGTAACTTATTCCATTTGAATAGTAATATTAATAATTGTCTGGGCGCAAGAATGGAAGATAGTTGGTTGTGACATAAAAGATGTTGTCATGTTAATTTTTATAATTTGGTTAAGATAAGCAAGTCAAGTGTTGTAAGAGGATTACCCCAACTTGTTAAACCGGATAGTGTGATATGCAAATATTGTCAAATTGGTGAGATGACCTCTATTTATTTCAAAAGAAAGAATTTTACTTATGAGAATATTTTATATTTGGTACATACTGATCTCTATGGCCCTATGAGAACAAAGAGTTATTACAATGATAGGTATTCCATGATTTTCACCGATGACTATTCTAAAATGATGTGGGTGACATTTTTGAAGGAGAAATCAAAAGCATTTAGTAAATTTGAATTATTTAAAGCTCTAGTTGAGAATGAAACCAACAAGAACTTGAAGTGTTTAAGATCAGACCGGGGAGAAGAATTCACATCTGATAAATTTGTTAGGTATTGTGATGAAAAGGGTATCAAGAGATAGTTGTCAGCTCCTAGGACACCACAACATAATGGCATAGCAAAAAGGATGAACAAAACAATAGTTGATGATGCTAGAACCATGCTATTATAGGGTAATGTACCTAAAATGTTTTGGAGAGAAGTAGTCAGCACTGTTGTATACACTTTAAACCGGGTACTAGTAAAAATAGGTAACAATAAAACACCCTATGAGCTATGGTATGGAAAAAATCCTTGTGTAAGTTATTTCAAAAATTTTGGGAGTCAATGTTTTATTAAGATATATAATTACACTGAGAAATTTGATGCAAAATCTGATGAGGGAATCTTTCTTGGTTACTCTACTAAGAGTAAGGCATATAAATTTTATAATAAGAAAACTAAGAAGATTATTGAAAGTGCTAATGTGAAGGTAGATGATCTCTCTGCAAAGTCAGAAGGTACTAGCAGATCTAAGCCTAAAAAAGATGATGAGAAACTAGTGATTATTGAACCAGAAGCACAGAACACTGAAGAACCGACAAATGCAAAATTAGGAGCTCAATTGGTAAGTGATGATAGTGATGAAGAAAATGAAGAACAAGAAGAAGATGCAGAACCAGTACTAGTATTGCCCAGGTATGTTAGATTAAACCATTCACAAGAGAAGATAATTAGTGATAAGAATGTTGGTGTGCAAACAAGGAGGAAAATAAGAGAAAACTCTTGTTTGATATCTACAATAATTAAACCCAAAATAGTAAAGGAAACACTAAAAGATGATGATTGGGTTAATGTAGTGAATGAAGAACTAGATGAAATTGAGAAGAATCAAACGTGGTCATTTGTTCCTAGACCGGAGGATAAGAATGTAATTGGAACAAAATGGTTCTTTAGGAATAAGTTGGATGAAGATGGAAAAATTGTAAGAAACAGGGCGAGGTTAGTTTGGAAAGGGTATGCAGAAGAAGAAGGTGAGGATTGTGGAGAGACCTTTGCACATGTTGCTAGAGTAGAAGGAGTGAGAATGTTGCTAGCATTTGTTACATATAAGGGATTCAAAGTTTATCAAATGGATGTCAAATCAGCCTTTCTGAATGGGACTCTAGAAGAAGAAGTCTACATTGAACAACTAGATGGATTTTCTCTATCTGATGATGAAGACATGGTATGTAGATTGCATAAAGCACTATATGGTCTAAAGTGGGCACTGAGAGCATGGTATGAGAGATTACATTCACATCTGATTAAAATTAGATTCCAACATACCAATGAGGACAACAATATTTATTTCAAGACTGATGGAGACAAGATGCTTATAGCAGAAGTGTTTGTAGATGACAAATTTTTTTGTGGAAATGATGATATGTGTATGGATTTTGCTGATATAATGAAAAAGGAATTTTAAATGTCTCTAATCGGTGGAATACAGTTCTTTATTGGGTTATAGGTTCAACAACTAGATGGTGGTATCTTTATTTGTTAGAGCAAGTATGTCAGAGAGGTGTTGAATACATTCGGCATGGAAGACTGCAAACTAGTAGGAACATCGATGGTGACAGGATACAAGTTGTCCAAACAAGATGATTCTCCTGTTGTTTGTTTAAAAGAGTACAAGTCTATGATTGGCAAGTTGCACTATGTGGTTCATAGTAGGTTGGGCATTGCTCATGTTGTTGGATCAGTTGCTAGATTTCAGAAAGAGCCTAAGGAGACACATTTGGTGGTAATGAAGAGAATTTTTCGGTATCTCAAAGGCACAATAGACTATGGTTTATATATGGTATCCTTATAAAAGAGATTTTAATTTGGATGTCTTTACTGATGCAGATTGGGCAGGTAATGTGGATGACCAAAAAAGTACAACCGGTGGAGCCTTTCTTCTTGATGGAATATTAGTGGCATGGATGAGAAAGAAGCAAACATGTGTTTCTCAATATACACCTGGAGCAGAGTATGTTTCTGCATCCATGAATTGCACGTAGGCAATATGGATGAGACATGTGCTAGAAGGATTCAAAATAGATATGTCTGAATCAGTGACTATCTATTGTGATAATACAAGTGCAATAAACATTTCTATGAATTATGTACTTCATGCTAGAATCAGGCACAATGAATTGAAGTATCATTTTCTGAGGGAAAGAGTTCAAGAAAAATAGATCAAGATGGAATATGTGAAGAGTAAAGATTAGATAGTTGATATCTTTACTAAGCCCTTATTGAAGACTACCTTTGAATTTCTTAGAGGTAAACTAGGGGTTAGCCCCTACACTGGAAGAGCTAGAATGATGGACATGCATAAATCCTATGGATTTAATGTTTATTCTTCATTATGTTGGCATTCTACACTCTTATGAGAATAGTTGATGTTGTCATTGATTGCAACCAACTAGCAATTCACCGGCAATAGGTTTCTACATGCACCGGGAGACACCGGCACCGATAGGCGCTTACACCGGCATTCAGAATTCATTGGCAACAAAGCATATTGGCACTCAAGCCGACATGGGATGAACTTCTTTTTATTGTAATATAAATATCTTTTGTAATCTGACATGGTATATTGTAAAGACTCATATATGTATGAGATCTAATAGGTCATTTTGATGTAATAGTAGAAGAAGTAATAGTAGTTGATATGGTGAAATTATTGTATAAGGTGATATAGTGGACAACGAAGGTTTTGGTTATTGACTGAGCGTAAAATGGTACTAAACCTAGCATTAGAGATGATGTTTTGAGCAGTACATTGTATTGGATTTAATTATCCATTTTGTAGTCAGTGAGACTCTTCTTTGAGCAATGAGCTCTAGGTTGTTGGCTTCCCTGCATGTGCAGGCCCCTATTGTAAGTAGTATTTATTCATTAGCCAATGAGTAAATATTGTGGGTCACAAATCCCACTGAGGTTTTTCCCACACCGGGTTTCCTTATTAAAATATCTTGTGTTATGGTGTGTTTCTATGTTGTCTCTGTTATTTGTGTTTACTGCATTAATTCTTGTTTACCGGTACACTGTTTTGGGATGTAAAGTTATAAATAAGTTTAAATGTTCAACTAACCAGTTAGACACTGATTCACCCCCCCCCCTCTAAGTGTCTATGGGACTATAATTGAATCTAACAATTGGTATTAGAGCATGGTCCTTTATTTGCAAAAGCCTAACAGCTTGAGGAAGATTCTGAAACTAGTACAAATGGAGAATTTGAGAAAATAGTTGGAAGGAGCTCTTGAAGATTTTGATGCTAAAAAATTAAAGAACATTAAAATTGAAGATGATTTGAGGACTACACAGGAATTCATTATAGGACTTCAGGAGAACCTGGTTATAGCACAAAATAAGAGAAAAGAAGTTCATGAAAAAATGCAGAATGATGATGATGAAAAGGAAACTCTTAGAGACATTGTAGATAAGCTGAGACAAGAGAACACTAATATGAATAATGAAATGAAAGATATGACTATGAGGTTATGTAAGCATGTTGAAGATAGAAAGAAGAATGAAGAAGAGTTGACTAGGAGACTTAATCATGGAGCAAATAAAAATCTGAGACTTTGTTATGAAAATTTTATGCTAAAAACAGATCTGATTCACATGCAACATGATAAAGATGAGCTTACAAGACAAGTTGGAATTCTGGAAAGAGAATTGATCACTGCAACTGAGTACAAAGACAAATTCAATAAAAGTTCAGAAAGGCTTGATGACATGCTGAAAAAATAAAAACCCGATGGAGACACAATTTGACTAGGATTTGAAGTTGGAGAAAGTTTTGGTACTTCAAATAATCAAGATCTGAACAAACCGGTAAGACAACCTAATGCTTATAAATTTAATGGGAAATGTTTTAATTGCAACAAGTATGGTCATAGACCAAATTAGTGTATATTTAGAAATAATCAGAATACAAACCCACCCACCGGTCAATGTTCCAAATGCAACAAAGTTGGTCATAATTCAAAAAATTGCAGAATGAATGTGAAATTCTATGTTTGTGGTAGATTTGGGCATTTATCTAATCAATCTAGATCACAAATCGGTCAAGGATATGGAAAGGCTATTCAGAGGAATAATGTAACTTGTTATGCATGTGACAAGATTTGACATATTGCAAAATTCTATAGAAGCAAGAATACACTGGCAAACAATAAAGGATCTAGTTTGAAGGGGAAAGAAAAGGTAGATGAAGTAAAGAAAGAATTTACAAAATAATGGATTAATAAGAGAGATCAGAAAGTTGATGGATCTATCTCTCCACTGGTAGGATATTCTTCATCTAATTCAGGAATAATCCTTAGGGGGTATTGCAGCAAGTTGAAAATGATGCATTCTACCCTCGATTGATGGTGAGAAGACACATTTCTTCTTTACTGACAGATGTGTTAAGTTTTCATTTAACCGGTGAGCATTGAATGTCATTTTAAAGAACCTTCTTGGCTATAAAGCACCAGATTTAAACCCTCATTTCGACTCACTGAACATTCAAACATATAGATAGCACAAAACTGAGCAGAGGCATTTCTAAGGCGAAGGTGCGAAGTGATTTTTCAGGCATTCAAATAACTTTAGTTAAGAGGTATTTATAAAAATGGCAACCTCATCTTCTGTTCCTGAGTTTATTGCAAACCCTACCATCATTGAAAATGTCAAATGCCCTAGACTCGTGTTTAAGATTATCCCCGAGATTGCAAAACAAGATGATTCTGTCAGAGCTTTTTCAAAAATTCTGAATGGTGTCGCATTTGCTGAAGACCCTAGAAGCTACATAAATTACAACATAGAAAACCTAGGGACTAAGGATTTGAAGAAAATATTTAATGAGGTTATTACAAATGAACAAGGTGTGATTAAACCTGAACATACAATTGTGGAAGACAGTTTTTATAGAAATTCTGAACATTCCCGAATTTCCAAAGGAAGTTGTAAGACTTGTAATAAGCAGAGTCCATGGAGAGTTCATATGGTTAGAGTCAGTTTGCAAGATAACCAAGGAAGCAATTAAGGCAGTTACTGGTTTACCTTCAACTAGTAGTAGACCTGATAAAACCAAGAAAATACCTAATAAGGGAGCTATGGAGTTAACTAGAGCCACATTTGATAACAGATCACTTAAAGTGAATGATGTTAAGGATATAAATGTGAAAATTGTGAGTATGATACTTGGGTATAAAGAAACATATGCGAATAGACTGAATTTTGTTTCTAGCCTTTGTATTCACGGTGCATATGAAATGGTGAACAATAATGCTAAGATTGATGTTTGTGAATGGCTTAAAGATGAACTAATTGACAATTTGAAGAAGATTAAAGGAGATAAGAAAGGTACTTTCCATTTTGGGAACCTACTAGTATGCTTGATGCTATACTTTACCAAAGAGATACCCGACATAGGTCACAAGGATTTTGGTTATGAAATCCCAATAGGAAAACATATACAGGAAGCCTTCACCGGTATGGGCACTGACTGTGTTAAGAACATTAAAGATTACTTCAAAACTTTTCAAACCAAGATGAGAGCAAGGGAAAGGTTACCACAAAGCATAGTTGACAAGTATGAAAAACAAATATGTTTTGTTATTAAAAGAGATGAAACTTGGATGGAGGCAGTGACCCCTAGAACTATTTGGGTTACTGAGATGGGTTATGAGATAGACCTACCTATTCTGGAGACATATACAAAAGCTCTACTTGATGCACCTAGGGAGCCATCCGAAGGAACATTTGGTACTATTGAAACTATTGAGAGTAGTGTATCTATGTAGAAGAGGAGAAAAAGAAGAGAAAATTTTATCAGAGATGCCTCTAAGAAGGTAAATGAAATCAAAGAAAATATCATGAATATCAGTGGTATATTAGCTAGTGAGCTTGAAGGACTGCAACTAGAAGCACATGTTTAACCAGTTATGACATCTTCTGTTACTGACAATGGCAAGGCAGAAGAGTTTAAGAGAGTGGAAAGGAAGAGAAAACCCTCACCAGTACCCTCTCCTTCACCTAAGAAAACCAGATCACTAAGGAAAAAGTAGCATGCAGTTAGGGAACCGTAGAAGAAGCTTACACCAAAGAAGAAACAGACACCTGCTACTCCTACTCTAGATGATCTACTGAATGAGATTACACAAGAAGGTAATTTGGCAAATGTAAGTAAATGGTATAATTCTTCTAAGGATTCTGACAAAAACACCATTGAAGAAAGCATTATTCTACATTTAGACATTTATAAGAAAGTTTTGATAGAAGTAATTGATGAGCTACCCAATGATTTATACATGAGACTGAAAGCTAAAAGACTATCAGTGATGGAACTGGATAAGAAGTTGAAAGTTGAAGAACTTTTGGTTGTACATCCAGTAAACTCTAAGGAAGAGATAGATGAACTTATTTCTGAAGCAAACCGGTCAGTATTTGTCAGTGGGCATCGACAAGTAAGCCTGATGGCTGGAAGGGTTAAAGAAATTGCAGATGAGACTGCAAATAACAGGGACATATTTTCGTTGAGAAGGAAAAGAAAGAGGAAAGCAACAGATCGAAAGTGGAAAAGATATTTAAGGTATATCAAAAGGATAAAGGAAAAGGTAAAGTAGGTGGTGTACTTGTTATAAAAATTACAGATAACATCCCTCCACATGCTCAGGACACTTCAACATCACTGGTATATACAACTAATCCATAGGATATGGCTATTGAAGGTATCACTCATGATGATACTAACCCAGAGTCATAAATACTCTTTACCATGAATTTGGATACACATAATATAAACATTGTTGTGGACAAAGAGACTGCAGAGGTTAAGGTAGATAATGTTAAGGACAACAAGGTCTATGAGATATCAACACACACTGTTGACTCTCAAGAAGTTGGGATATCGACACAAGAAGAGAAACCGAAGAATGAGAAACCAACATAGGACAAGACAACACACACAGGACAACCAGAATCAAAGAAACTGACAGTTGTACAGACTGAGAAACTGAGAGAGGTTCATGTTGAGTCTGAGAAACTAGTAGTTGCAGAGGTGCTTAATCAAACTGAGAAACCATCGAAGGCAGAGGCACATACATAGACAGATCCACCAGAAGGAAATGTAAGTAAAATGAAAGCATCTGATGAAAATCAAGAGGATATAGTAAAGGTAACTGGACAATCATCAATAGGAGAATTAAGACCTATGAACATAACAGAGGTTCTATTGGATTCTATCAAGAGAATAACTGATTGCAATGCCTTATAATTTAAGGTAATTGATAACACATTACCTATCTTGA
Source organism: Cryptomeria japonica (assembly GCF_030272615.1). NCBI lineage: Eukaryota > Viridiplantae > Streptophyta > Pinopsida > Cupressales > Cupressaceae > Cryptomeria > Cryptomeria japonica. Next base: position 755,188,582 of record NC_081409.1, read on the forward strand.
AAATGATTGCACCTAATTGTAAGATAGAACACATTAAGGATTCTTTAGGTAAATTGGACACATTGTCCAAATTCATTGCTAATACTGTTCTAACTCTAGATAAGGTAAATGAGGATACCATTAAGGAGAGAGTTGAAAAAGATAAAAATATAATCTTTGAGAACACTATAAAGAAATGTATCGATCACTTGGACACACTTTTACTGATACTTAATTCTACAATTTTGGAGTATAAGGAGTTATATAGAGAAGCCTGCAAACGTCACTGTTTGACAAAGGAAATTGATAAAGAGATCACAAGGACACAAAAGTAAATTGATGACATAGCAGATAACATGATAGGTTCATCTGAACTTACATCAGTTTTTGAGTAGGAAATGGCAGTGCATGAGGAGAAGTTGGAAAAATTGGAAAATGAGAAAGCAAGAATAAGGTCTAAGGCCCAAGAGCTAATGAATAAACTTGGTCTGAGGTTGGATAGTCTAATCACTCAGAGAGCTGAATTATCTAAGGCAACAGTTCCTAGAGAATGATCACTAGAGAGCAGATGCACTATCTCACTGGTATGATACAACAGATTGAGACAACTCTAACTGACAACAACAAGTTTATGCAGAGTTTGAATCTAGTATTGCCAGACATTTTTTAGATAGTAATTAATCAGTTACAGACCTTGAGGTAGCAGTTTTTTTACTCTTTTGATTATTTATGACATCCTTTGTCATTGATGTCAAAGGGGGATTAGTGGAGAGAAAAATGCATGTATAGAGGAGATCACTTGCTTAGGGGGGGCACATCTTTATGGATTTCAGTTTTTGGATAATTGGTTTGGATTTTTCTCATGAGTGTTGCCATCAATGCCAAAGGGGGAGATTGTTGGAATTCTACACTCTTGTGAGAATAGTTAATGTTGTCATTGATGGCAACTGACTGGAAATTCACTGACAATAGGTTTCTACATGCACCGGCAGACACCAACATTGACAGGTGCTTACACCGACATTCAAAATTCATCGGCAACAAAGCATATCGACACTCAAGCCAACATGGGATGAACTTTTGTTTATTGTAATATAAATATATTTTGTAAGCCGACATGGTATATTGTAAAGACTCATATATGTATGAGATCTAATAGGTCATTTTGATGTAATAGTAGAAGAAGCAATAGTAGTTGATATGGTGAAATTCCTATATAAGGTGATATAGTGGACAACGAAGGTTTTGGTTATTGACTGAGCTTAAATCGATACTGAACTTGGAATTAGAGATGTTGTTTTGAGTAGTACATTGTATTGGATTTAATTATCCACTTTGTAGTAAGTGAGACTCTTCTTTGAGCAATGAGCTCTAGGCTGTTGGCCTCCCTACATGTACAGACCCCTATTGTAAGTAGTATTTATTCATTGGCTAGTGAGTAAATATTGTGGGTCACAAATCCCACTGAGATTTTTCCCACACTGGGTTTCGTCGTTAGAATATCTTGTGTTATGGTGTGTTTCTATGTTGTCTTTGTTATTTATGTTTACTGCATTAATTCTTGTTTACCGATACACTATTTTGGGATGCAAAGTTATAAATAAGTTTAAATGTTCAACTAATTGGTTAGACACTAATTAATCCCCCCCCCCCTCCCCCCCTCTCAGTGTCTGTGGTGCTGTCATTGAATCTAACACATTAAGTATTGATGAGGTGCAAGCTACTCCATAGGGGGAGCAACTAGGATATAAAGTTCTGATTTCATGATCTGATATAATGATTGGATATAATGTTTTGTTGGTTAGTAGATATGATGTTGATAGTAGAAGGATTAAGGAATATTGGTGATACACATACACCTTTTGCATTATTTTCAAAGGGGGAGAAGAACAAGATCAGATTTGGGAGAAGAACAAGATCAAAGAAGTATTGGTTTAGGGGGAGAAGAAAAAAGAAGGAGACTGACGAAAAGTAGCAGTGATGGTCTTGCAATCTGATTGGTGTTGCCATGAATTCCAAAGGGGGATATTGTTGGAATGACTGGCATAACTGATACAGATGAGGTGATGCAATTAAATACTGATGATTGCACCAGTAGAGGATAGAAGACTATTTGTGATGAGGAGATTTAGATTTTGTGATTAGATGACTTGATTAGTTATTTATGTTTTCATTGATGGAAACTGATGTTTTGATGTTTGGTTTTTCATCTAAGTGATTTAGTCTACCAGAGACAAGGCTTACCGATAATATATAGATGTCTGTGAAATATGACTTTAACCGATAAATGTAGAGATGTTTTTCTTGAAGCAGATGATAGGTGGTGATTGGTGATTTGTGGTTTTGGAATATAATATTTTATCATCGTAATAAGTATCTGATCAGAACCGCATCTTGTGATGACTATCAGAAGGCATGTTTCTAATTTTTTATGAATTTTTGCCAGCGTTTAAGAATCGGTGATGAAATCATCAAATCGGTAATGATTTTTGGTATGGTGGTGATCGACAACAAGTTAATGTGTTGATGATAATGCGGCACAAATCGCGTGAAATATCTGAAAGATGTTTTGGTGCGTTTGGAGTGCGAATTTCTTGGGAATGTGCAAAGTGCTTAGCAGATTGAGCTAAGGGTTTGACTTTGTACCAGATCAACTTTTTTGTGATGACTTATGATCATTCAACAACTAATATTGATTTGTAATTGATTTTAATGATCCACATGATGATCTTAAATGAGTTGGAAAGATCCATGATGATTTATGATGTAATTTAGGGTTTAGTGGCTGACTTAGTGGAAAGTATTATTTGTGTTGTCTTAGTTGATATTTATTGTCTCGGTGATCTTAGAGAAAAATATGAAGCCATACCAGAGAAGAGTTAGGTCCACCTAAGAGTTGTAGATAACGAATAATAACTTGATCTAATTTAGCAAACTAAGAAGTGCAAGTTACAGATTAGTTTTTCATTGTTGTTTTCTAATAGTTATAGCAGATTAAATCCCTTAACCGGGTAGGTCCTGAAAGGCCTTAACCTTGTAAATCCCCTAACAGAGTAGCTCTCATAAAGAGTGGTAAATCCTTTCATGAGGTTGATCCTAAGAGGTCAATAAGCTTCTAACTGGGCTGCACATGCAAATCACTTAACCAGGTGACTCCTAATAGGGTTTGCTCCTAACATGGCTTATTGTAAGCTCTTAACAAGGCTAAGATCCTAACAAGGTGTACTTCAAAAGAGTATAGATATTTGTGGGTACTAACTCCCACTATAGTTTTTCCCTATTTGGGTTTCCATGTCAAAAATATGGTGTTCATGAGTCGAATGATTTTCATGTGATGTTATTGATTATCTTAGTTAATTCATTATTTTTGAATACAATGATTATAGCAGTTTATCAGAGATTTATCAGAGATTATTGGTATTGTTTAATGAATTGGCATATGTGGTAAATGAAGTTAGATTTGTTGCTGATGAATGATGATGATCAGTAAATGCTCAACAGATACTGAGAGGGGGGGGGGGTGAATCAGTATAGACAAAACCTTTCTACAAACCCTTTTCCTGCAAAGACTGCACTAACTGGTAAATAGTATCACCAATCTAAATTAGGACACTACTGGTAAAACATAGTGGGACTGTGAAAGTCATAAACCGGTGTAGTCACATAAATTTGTCCATTTTAATTAAATGAATATTTCGTATTTATTTGATTAAAAATCGACTAACCATCAATTAATTAAATTAATATTTAATTAATTCATCCCCAAACATTCTTCTATTAATTAAATAAATTATTCAATTTATTTTAATTAATTCATTAAATTAAATTTCAATCAATTAAATAAATAAAATCAATTTATTTAATTAAATCCCCTTTTCCTCTTTTAAATAAATTAAATAAAACATTTATTTAAATCATTATCCCCACCCCACTTGCATTTTCCTACAAATGCAACTTGCACACATTTATTGAAATAAATGAATTTTTATTTTTAATAAAATCCTATTTTCCCTCACCCACCAAATCCACTTGCAAAAATATAATCCCCTTCTAGATTCTTCTAACCCCTTCCTAATTAGCCTAATCCATCCCCTAATTATTGTCACATTCCTAAACAAAATGGAGTCACTTCTCAAAGTCTAAAAGTCTTTGATAACCATTAAAGGCTTTCAACCTTCAACCACTAAATGGCTCAAAGTCTTTGATAACCATTGAAGGCTTCCAAATTTCAACCACTTAATCCCCAAAGTCTCCAATAACCATTAATGGTTAATTCAACCCTCCCACATGGTTAAAACATTTGTTTTGACTCAACCTCTACTCAACCCAAGGGTCTCATCAAGCCTTTAATGCTTTGACCATGATTATCTCTTAATCATTTGCACAAAGGTTTATCCTTGGATTAACTCTTAATTCAATGGGTAATCTTAATTTAGACTTGACCCTTAGCCTTTAGATAAACATGAGGTCTTCTCAGGCCTTTAATGCCTCCAACCTCTTCTTTCAACCCAACCCTATGTGGACATTTGTCATCATTTCATTGGTGCCAATTATGCACATGGATCCCCAACTTTCAAGCTTGACCCTTGATTAAACCCTTCAATCCCGGCCATCCATTGCTCCATTTTTCCTATAAATAGAGCCCATTCCTTCATAATCCAGATCCTAAAAACTTGTATGCATTTAGGCTATAGACATTTTTAGAGAGCATTTAGCATAAGCAATCTAACATCTTATCATTTTGGTTAAAATACATCATTTTAGCATTAGTATTAGCTTTTTATTTCACATTTAGAGCTATACTACAATCTCAATCCTCCATAAGCATCCATAGTGCAAAAAGCTGCTGAGAGCTACACTATTTTGGAACTTGTAGAGGAGAGGAACAAGGGAGAAGAAGCTAAAGCCATGCTAAGAGGCAGTTGGAGATGCCTCATAATTTGTGTTTTGTTTATTAGATAAATTAGCATGTCTTTTGTGTCTCTTTTGGTATGCCTTCATAGTTTAGTTTTAGATTGATTAACACTAATGTTTTGTGTGTTTTGTGTTCTTTGATCATAGACTAACCTTGTTCCATTTAGGAGGGCATCAACCGGTAACACTTAGATCTTCGCAAAACCTAATAACTCATTTCCATTTCACCCATATGCATTAGAAAGTACTACATCAGAAATATAAAGACCACTATATCAACATGTTTTTACCACTTAACAGAAAACACTAATCATCACATGAAAAAGCATCACACATGACACACTTATTTTTTGCGTGGAAACCCAACTGGGAAAAACCATGGTGGGGATGAATACCCATAAGTTGTTCTTTGAACTCTTCTGAAGTCCGCTTTGTTAGGAGCCCAGACTGGTTAAAGACTTTACAATAGGTTCTGCTAGGAACCGATCCTGCTAGGGATCACTAATACCCGGTGAAAGGTTAGAACCCTGTTAAAGGTTACCTCGCAAGAGGATTTGAAGAACTCAATGATTTTGAGTCACCTTGTTAATGGATTTACAAAGAACCAGTTAAAGCTACCCTGTTAAGGGATTTTCCAACTGCTGAAATGGTTAGAAGTCAACAGGTAAAACATTGATCTGATAAAAGCACTCAATGCCAAGATAGATCCATTTCAGTTCCTTTACTTCTACAATCACACTCTGCAGGTATCAACACACTTCTCCAGTCTGGTGAGAATAAAGTATCTCTTCACTTGGATACACACACAACATTTCCCAACAACTTTACAATGCAAATCATCATCGACCTTATAGACAACAATTAGGTCGGTAGCATAAACCCTAAACCCTAAGCAACTGGGTTAACAATACAATCGGTCCATTCCTGACTGTTTAATCACATTGCATAGAGTAGACAATCTAGAATAGATCTCAAGATGTTCTCCATCATTCATTCTTTTTCGCTTCTGGAAGCTGATAACCTAGCACACGCTCTCCACTGTTTACTGAGACTTCACACATTCCCGAGGTAGATAGGATCAATCTTCTTCATGCAAGATCCTCAAGGAAATCCTTCACGCGCACAAGGCTGATGTGGAAACACGATGATCTTCATTTCAATGCTAACTCATCAAAGAATATCATCGGTCGAATCACACAGACTTGGAATGCATCAACCAGAAACCCTAATGCTGAGACTACTAATCGGTAGTCATACCAAATGAAACCCCGATACAAAAATTTCCATATAATGGTTCACATTCCAACATATCGGTTCACACTTCAACATACCGCTTCACTTTTTCACATATACCGGTTCACATCATCATACCGGTTCTCTTTCCAGTTTGCTTACTTACTTAAATTTATTGACATCAATGATAACATACAATATCATCATGTCATCACACTCTGCACATATGCCAATAGTTGCAAGTTTGATTTGGCTTTAAAGTTTTAAATTGGTATTACTACTGATTCACCCCCCCTCTCAGTATTAACCGGATCCTCATAGGATTAACACTATATATATCCACAACTACCACAACACTAGGGGTACTTTTGGCTCAACATAGCTCTAAAGGAAAAGAACATGCAATATATTACATCAGTCGTACTCTAGTGGGATATGAGCTTAATTATAGTCCTATTGAGAGAGCATGACTTGCTGTAGTTTTTGCCTCACAAAAACTACGATATTACATGCTTACACACCAAACAAACCTCATTGCAAAAATTGATCCACTTAAATATCTTCTGTCTAAAGTAGCTCTTATAGGACAACTGGTTAAATGGGTCATGATTCTTAGTGAGTTTTACATTGAGTATGTAGAAATAAAACCAATAAAAGGACAAGCTAAAGCAGATCAAATCATTGATGCTCCTATCACAGATTATCATCCACTTATCATAGAGTTACTTGATGAGTCAATCTTCAACATGGAATCTTCAAATCTCTAGACTCTATATTTTGATGGCTCCTTCACACATGGAGGCTCTAGTGCTAGCATTCTCTTCGTCACACCACAACGAGATTGAATACCAAAAGCTTATAAAATACAATTTCCTTGTACCAACAATATTGTAGAATATAAAGCATTACTTTTTGGACTCTATATGGCTGTACAATGGAAAATTTTAGATTTGCGTGTTCTCAGTGACTCCCAGTTAGTGATTGGATAGGTTAATTATGATTATAAGACAAAAGATGAAAAGCTCATGCCATACAAGAGAATGGTGGATGATTTCAAGGCCTACTTTACCACAATCACATTTGAGAAAATAACTGGGGACAACAATAGAGCAACTGATGCAATGGTTACAATCACCCCCCTTGTAATAATACCAAGTAATGTTGAATACTATGAGCTCTTGGTTGAACCACTCTTGGACCCTACCTACAATGTACTACAATCTGAAATGATATGTCTCATCATTGGTCCTAATTCCTAGTGGTACAGAGATATTTATGCCTATTTACATGATAATACCTTACCTCCTGATCTATCCAACAAATCCCCAAAAAAAATTTTCGTTGAGCCTCCCGTTATGCCATTTTAGTTGATACCCTATATCGTCGGGGTCTTAATGGTACCTTACATAGATGTCTTGAGCGTGATGAAGCCAACACTGCCTTGCAAAAAGTGCATGAAGGTATATGTGGGGCACATTCGAGCGGTCCTACCCTAGCTAAGAAACTCTTGTGTACTGGTTATTACTGGCCTACAATGGAGAAGGAAGCTTATCAGTTTGTTAAGAAATGCAAGCAATGCCAAATACATGGAGACTTGATAATGCACCAATATAAGAATTGCAACCAATTATCACCTCTTGGCCCTTCTATTTGTGGGGACTCAACCTTGTGGGCAAAATCCATCCACCCTCATCCAATGGCCATAAATTCATCATCATTGCTACCGAGTATTTCATAAAATGGATTGAAGTCATTCCCCTTACACATATCACTGGAAAACAAATTGCAACATTTATTCTGAATTACATCATATGTTGGTTTGGTGTCTCCCTTTCAATATTTACTGATAATGGTTGTCCCTTCAAGAACCAAGATGTCTATGAGCTTTGTGAGAAATTGCATATCCAACACCATTTCTCCACACCATACTATCCTCAAGGTAACCGCTAGAATGAGGCCTCTAAAAAAAACATCCTTAGAATCCTCAAAAAGATGGTCAATGAAGTTGGTCATGATTGGCATATCTAGTTGAACCCCGCCTTGTGGCCTTACCACATGTGAGGCTCTACCCCAACTCATCCTAGCATTTCAGTGATTTTCATGTTGAGACTATTATGGATACTTTATTTTTATGCATTATGGATTTAGAACTTATATGATTCCATGATTTGGATAACATTGATATATATTGATGCTTAATTTCTATGCATTATAGATATAAAACTCTATATGATTCTAGAATAGGATAAATTTGAGATGATGTATATCATTATTAGATTTGCAGGACTTTACTATGATGATAGAAATAGGGTGCATGTCTTATGTATGGATCAAAATTATGCGGATTATGATAATTACTTATGTGGATTTATTTTGATACAAGATATATTGATTTTGTTTAATGTCATGCAGAGTGTTTAACGTGTATTCTTATTCATGTGTTTAAATATTATATGAGGTTATTTGGAAGTACTAATGTGTAATCGAGATGCACAGGAAAATTATCCATGTGACCATGGAGATATTATGGAGAGCCAAACCTAGACCTATGTACGTTCGTAAAACTAGGGGTTGTCTATTTGGAGAGAAAACGCCCCGTATGTATCATATTTTATTTGTGAAAGTAAATGATGCATGTGTGTTAAATTGAATTTATTAATTTGTGTAAATCCAACAAGAGACAAATTTCATGTGTAATTTTGTAATGTATTTTATTGTGTCACTTGACATGTGTTGATTTATGTCTTGATTTTTGACTTGTCTTTTGGAGGGAGTTGTTTCAACCATAGCTTTTTCAAACATTTGAATGTGGTTCTAAATTTTCCTTGGGTAGAGAGTCTTTGGAGTGGTCAACATAGGTTTGACCCGAAATTTAACTTCAGATGGGTTTATAAGGGGTAAAATGGACTCCTAGGGGTAGTTTAAAGGTGTTTCCTAAAGCCCATAAGGTATACCTATAGGTTAGGAGTATTTTTAGGCATGTTTCTACTCCCATGTGACTGTTTAGTCACCTCAAAAAGTGGGTTTCCTAAGGTGAGCGAAACTTGAAATTAGAAGGTGCCATCTAGGTTAGATAACCTTCCCTTTTGATGAGAGATATTTTTCCACCTTTTCTTACTTTTTCCTTTTTCAATTTTAAAAACCCGTGAGAACTCTCACTGAGGTCTTCTTAGGCATGGATGAGAAATTTTGCGGGTAATCACCCACTCTCGATTTTTTGAGATCATGCAATTTTGAAAAATAGAGTTTTGGGATAGAATTTTGGCTAAGTGTAGAAGGAAGATTTGTGGATTTGGGTTGCTCATCCTCAAACTAGTTCTAGCAAACCTTTGGGCAAATTGAAGGTTGGTTCATTTTTTCTCCTTTTGTTGTTTTTTACGTTGCATGTTTATGTTGGAAAGATTGTTTGTATGAAGAGGTTGTTTCCTTGTATTTTCTTTTGTGAAAATTACTATGCATCCTATCTTTTATTCTTTTATGCATTTTCTGTGATTTGGGAGTAACCAAGGCCTTCTACTCTTGGGAGAGTAGGATGGTCTTGCGGGTGGTAGAAGTTTGACAGTCCTCGAGTGAGAGGCTCTTGTTATGAGAGTGATCTCAAGGGGTGTATATGTGACCCTTGCTGCATGGCCTGGTTTGTGCATTTGGGGGTCCTAAGGGGAGAAAGTATGACATGAATGCCTTGGGGGGCATAAGGAATGTGGGGTTAATGAACTTATGAAATATCTTTGTTTGCCATGAGGTGGCATTGTGATCTGCCATTCTTGCAGTCTCCTCAAGGTAATTGGTCCACTACCACCCATGTAAAATCATCACATTTTGTGATGAAGTGTAACCTTTGTTGGGAAAGTGTTGTTGTGTGTTTTTCCCTTGCTTCTTGTGTTTTCATATGTGTAACCTGTCTAGTGCTTGGTTCTCCAAGCTCGAGGGTGGCTTCTAGTAAGCCTAGGCTAGGAGGTGAGCACTCCATGGTCAAGCCTTATGATTTATTTGCAAGTTTCTTGGAAAGGAAAGAAAAAGTCAAGCTAGGTGTTGTTGTTTTTACTTGACTTGCAGAAAAAAAAGATTAACAAAAGGGATGCTATATTTTCAGTTGCAGGAATGTAAATAAAAATTTGCATGTTGTATTTACCCTAAAAAGAAAATGTATCTATTTTATTTAACATCCTCATTTAATAGAAATGAGAGACTCGTTGGGTATATCACCCCATTGTATTGTTGGCTATATTGTATTTTAAACAAACTTTAAAGAAATGCATTATTTTTATTAAGTATTATTTTGTTGCAAAAATGAAATGTTTATCTTGGATTAACTTCCCTATAGTTAATGAAATAATATTTGTTGTATGCATGTTATTTCTGAAAATAAAAGTTCAGTTTATTTCCTTATGCATATCTCTAAGTTTAATTTAAATAATTCTAGATTAATGTATTTGATGAATATATTTTATTAAACTTTGTCATTTTCCTTTTATTTATTACAGAAAATAAATCTAAAAAAAAATTAACATGTCTATCGCTAAGATTTATTTCAATGATTTCTAGTATAATATAGTTGCTGTTTAAATTTATTTAATTCTATCAATTTACTTATTTGCAGAAAATAAATCTAAAGTTAAATAGTCTATCTCTGATTTTAGCAACAAGGTATTTAAAATAAAAAAAAGGAAATACATTGATTTAAACCTGTAAATTTTAATTAGTCTGCTAAAAAGTTCAAAAAAAATAAAAATATACTTGCATAGTAAAGTTAGCCCTAGATTTAATATGCATCTAATATATATATATATATATATATATATATATATATATATATATATATATATATATATATATATATGTTTATATTTAAAATATACTTATATACATAATATAATTATATATATATAATTATATTTTAATATAAAATAAAATAATTTTGTTTTTAAAAAAATAAGTAAATCACAAGGGAAAAGGGGCTCGGCCCCTGCGGAACCCTTGCAGGGTGGCCCCCCCACTCTTTGGGTGGCGCCCCACAGTGGCGGCGCAGCCAGGCTATGGGCCACGTCCCACAGTGCTGACTAAGGCTGCCACTGTGGGTTGAGACCCATAGTCATGGCTATGGCCATTGTTGCGGGGAGCCGGGGGTGACCTCCGCCTCATTGCCGCTACCTGCGTGGAACCTCTGCCTCCCCTCCTTCGACACTGCCCTCCCCCACCGCCCTCTATGCGTCCTGTGGCCCCAATAAACCCTCGGCCCTGCAAAACAAAAAAAAAGGCACCATGGTAAAATTCGAACCATGCAAGCAAATAAGAATAAACCCTAACCCGGGTCGAGTCAGGGTAGGTAGATTTGTAAATAAAAAAAAATAGGTTGTATTTTTTTTGGTTTTATAATATCATGTTCATTTAGGGTTTTGTTTTGTTGTTGGTATTTAATAAATTTTAATTAGGTTAAATGGGGGATTTTTATAATAACGTATGTTGGAAAATAAATATCCTTTCATAATAATATATATATATATGTGTGTGTGTGTGTGTGTGTGTGTGTAAAATATATATATATATATAGGAATGTATAAATCTAACATTAATCTAATTATTTTATTTGTACATTCATTATTTTATTTACGATTATATAAACCGTTAAATAAGATGATTTAGAAATTTAAAATACTTATGAAGTTTAATCTTTTAGAAAATTTTATAACAAATTTGGTAAGTTATTTTGGCTATGGGGGATTATTTTTAGTCCACCTAGATATATTTTTTTTTTGTAGATTAAACTTTATAGGACAATTTTCATTAAGGAATTATTTAACCCTTTAGTCGAATTAGTTTAATCACATTTTAGTTATTGTTAAAATAGAATATAGGCATTAATAGTCTAAGTGCTAGGACTAATTTATTTAGTTCCTAAAAACAATTAATGGTTATTGGAGATTAATATTATCTTTGTCAATTAATTTAGAGAGTTTTGATTAAGTTAATTTATTAATTAAAAGTGATGAGATAATAAATAACTCTTTAGTATTCCGCATTTAATTTAAATTATTTTTGCTCACTTGAGTTAGTGGTAGAGTTAACTCACACATAGTTAAGACAAAACTTGCTAGCGCATTTCTTATTAGCAAATTTAATGTTATTAGGTTGTTATTAAAAAAAAAAAAAACTATAACGTTCGTGCCCAAAATTTTGGGCATGACATTTTGGTATCAGAGCAAGGTTTCCAACACTAGGAACCTTTCTCCATTACCTTTTGCTTTAATTATTTAATTTATTATATTAAATTAATTTTCTATGATATTTAATTTTAACTAATTAAATATTTCTCCAAAAAACTATTTATTTATTTTATTTTATTTTATTTTTCATTAGGATGCCTCCAACTACGCGAGAAGCTCGCAAACGTGGTAGAGGTCCTAGGCGTGAAAGCATGGCACGTGAAGAGGTTGATAGGGAGGAATCGGTTCCGAAAAGGAACCCAGAGGCTCCTCCTGAACAACCAGTTGACCCAAACTGAGACATTTTAGAAGCACTCCAAAACCTGATAGGGATAGTCCAGGAGAGGCTTCCAGCAAAGGATCATCATGTTGAAAACCAGAACTCAAGGAGCCATAGATCAGCAGATAGGGAACAAAGTAGGAGTCCACCTCCTAATCCCGTAGAGAGTCAGGCTGGGCATGAGCCTGAGTCTGTGGATCTTCCAGGATCACCTCCAGTAACAGCACCAGTGTATTATGCGAGATCACGTCAGGATCTAGGGGATCTAATCAGAGAGGTTATGCGCCTCCAGCCACCATCTTTTGGGGGATCTACCGATGGGGTAGAAACTGAGGCTTGGATTTTGAGCCTAGATAGGTGCTTTGCATTGCGCTCCTACGAGAGCAATCTAAAGGCACATGTAGCAGTCCACCTATTAAGAGGAACGACCTCCACATGGTGGAGATAGAAGGAATACAAGTGTGGTTTAGTTGTTGATACTCTCACATGGGAGATTTTTATAGAGAGGTTCAGAGAGAGGTACTTGTCAGAGCATTATAGATAGCGTAGGATAGACGAATTCCATGACCTCCAGCAGAAGGGTCTCTCAGTGACCCAGTACGAGAGAAAGTTCTTCGAGCTCTTGCCATACATGGACTACCTGAAAGATGAGAAGCTTCTTGTCAATCATTTTATCAGAGGGCTAAATGTCGGTATAGCAGGACCAGTGAGGATGTCCGCTCCAGGGAGCCTTCGGGTTGTTGTGGAGAAGGCTTTGATAGCAGAGGAGATTCAGGTCAGGCCACAAGATACAAGGGATTGATTCCAGAACCGAAACCCTATACCCCAGACATAAAGGTTTCAGAAACCCCATTGGAAAGGTAATAACAGATAGACATCGGGGTTCTCCAAACCCCCTCCTCCACAATAGTCACAGCAGAACTATAGGCAAAGGCCTCCGCAGAGTCAGCAAGCGCAAAGCCCAAGCAGTGGCAGTCTCAGGGTCAGAGGTGAGATTAGTGATCTTAGGTTCCTTACACACCTCCGGTGAGGACTCACCAGTCCTCCAGGGATGGGTATAGTGGTTCTAGCAAGACAGGGGGATAGTCTTTCTCTAGGCCTCAGGGCGTTCAGTTTCAGGCATCGAGTGCTTGTTTCACATGTGGAGCCATGAGGCACATGGCAAGAGAGTGTCCTCAGGGTCAGATGGTAGGGAATCAGAGGATGGTAGCATAAGAGCCTACAGTTGGAAATATGGGCAGGTCCCATAGAGTCTTCACAGCAGTTGACAACCGCCAGGCAGAGCACCAGGCCACGGTCATTGAGGCTGTAGGTATGATCAGAGGTAGCAGTGTATATATAATATTTGATTCAGGAGCTACTGACTCCTTTATATCTCTATTGGTTGTGGAGTGTTGCGGGCTAGTGGTAACTAGACAAGGTGTCAGTTGGGAAGTGGAGTTAGCTTCAGGGGATAGAGTGTTAGTGGAATCAGAGGTTAGGGCATGTTAGCTTCGGATTGGCAATACCACCACCTTAGTAGACCTTAGAGTTACACCACTTGGATCATATGGCATCGTACTTGGCATGGATTGGCTTTATGCCCATAGAGCCAAGATGGATTGCCGCCAGAAAGAGATAGAGTGTGAGGATGATCAGGGTTCTCCCATAGTAATAACTGGGATTTAGAGACTCGTGTCTCTTCGTATGATTTCCGCAATGCAGCTTAAGAAGAGCATGTGAAAGGGATGTCAGTTATTTGCCATCACCATCAGTGATAGAGGGGAAGAGGATGAAAAGGAAACATCAATTGACAACCATCCTATCCTTAAGGGATATTCAGACGTGTTTCCTTCAGAGCTACCAGGAATGCCACCCCATAGAGAGATTGACTTCCATATAGATCTTGTGCCAGGAGCTGAGCCAGTTTCAAGAGCACCTTATAGGATGACCACAAATGAGCTTAATGAGCTCAAGATGTAGCTTGAGGAACTCCTAGAGAAGGGTCACATACATCCTAGCGTATCCTCGTGGGGTGCACCAGTCATCTTCATGAAGAAGGATGGATCTCTTCAGTTATGCATGGATTATCGTCAGTTGACCAAAGTAACCATCAAGAACCGATTCCCCTTGCCCAGTATCGATGATTTATTCGACCAACTTCAGGGTGCCAAAGTATTTTCCAAAATTGATTTGAAGCTAAGATACCATCATTTGAGAATAGTGGAAAGTGATATCCACAAGACCGCATTTCGCACTAGATATGGCCACTATGAGTTCATTGTGGTTCCATTCGGTCTTACGAATGCTCCAGCTATTTTCATGAGCGTCATGAATGGGTTATTCCACATATTTCTTGACCATTTTGTGATTGTGTTCCTCGATTACATATTGATATATTCTCGGAATGAGGAGGAGCATGAGGAGCACCTAAGATAGGTTTTGCAGTGTTTGAGGGACAATCAGTTGTATGGCAGTTTGTCGAAGTGTGCTTTCTTTCGTTCTGAGGTCAAGTACCTTGGGTATGTTATTTCTGGTGATGGGATCTTAGTAGACCCATCCAAGATCAGAGCTATTATGGATTGGCCAGTGCCAACCAGTGTGACAGAGGTCAGGAGCTTCATGGGCTTAGCAGGTTATTACTGATGCTTTGTTGAGGGATTCTCTAGAGTCACACATCCTATTACTTCTCTTCAACGTAAAGGGAAGAAATTTGAGTGGACAGAGAAGTGCGAGAGGGCCTTTCAGGAACTCAAAAAGGCACTTACTAGCACACCTATCCTTGTAGTACCAGATCCCTCAGCTGACTTCATGGTTTGCACAGATGCTTCCCTAGAGGGTTTAGGAGCAGTCCTTATGCAGGATGGTAGGGCTATAGCTTTTGAGTCTAGAAAACTTAAGACTCATGAGCTTAACTACCCTACTCATGACCTTGAGCTTGCAGCAGTAGTACATGCACTTGTGAGGTGGAGACACTTCCTTTTGGGTCATCATTTTGAGCTTCATTCAGATCATCAGAGTCTTTAATACATATTCACTCAGCTAAACCTTAATGCACGTTAGAGGAGATAGATGGAGTTCTTGTGTGAGTATGATTTTGACATTCACTACATCAAAGGGAAAGAAAATGTAATTGCAAATGCTTTGAGTAGGAGATGTCATGAGGTATACACCATATCTATGGGCATGGATCTGAGAGATCGTATAATGCAGCAGTTGCAAGAGGATGGATGGTATTTAGAGGTTTGTCAGGTAATACGATCTCAGGAAACTCTAGATGGGAAATATGTGGATTATTCCTTAGAGTCCGATGGGCTATTACGCCATAGAGGGCGCATCTATGTACCTTCTTCAGGGGGATTGTGAGAGTTCATTGTCACAGAGGCTCATAGATCCCATTATGTAGCACATCCCAGAGTTAAGAAGATGCATGCTGACTTGAGACAGTTATATCATTGGCTAGGAATGCGGCAACTCATTACTAAGTTAGTAGCCTGATGCCTCGAGTGTCAGAGAGTCAAGGTGGAGCACCACCATTTAGGTGGGTTGCTCCAGTCTCATGCTATACCAGAGTGGAAGTGGGATGCTATATCTATGGATTTCATCATTGGTCTCCCTATGTCATCTCGTCGCCATGATGCCATCTTGGTAACAGTTGAAAAGTTGACCAAAGTGGCCCACTTTTCACTAGTTTGGACTACCTTCACAACACCAGCAGTAGCACAGGTGTTCTTGAGAGACATTGTCAGACTTCATGGCATTCCACGGAAGATTATTTCTGACAGGGACTCCCTCTTCACTTCTTCCATTTGGAAGGCATTATAGGCAGCTATGGGCACCAAGCTCAATTTTAGTACAACCTATCATCCAAAAACGGATGGTCAGATAGAGAGGCTTAACCAGGTGTTAGAGGATATGCTTCGCATGTACGTCATGGATCATCAAACTAGATGGGAAGAGTACCTTCCCTTAGTGGAGTTTGCCTATAACAATGGGCATCACACTTCGTTGGGAATGCCACCCTATCAGGCATTATACAGTAGGCCTTGTAGGACAACATTGAGTTGGGATGGCATAGAGGACAAAGTTTCTATTGGTCCTGAGATAGTTTGAGATATGGAATAGCAGGTGGATTTGATTAGGCAACATCTTAGAGAGGCACATGATAGACAAAAGAAGTATGCAGATGCGAAGAGGATAGATCGTAGCTACTTGGTTGGAGACAGAGTCTTTTTGAGAGTGCGACCGCATAAGAGTCCAATCCGTTATAGAAAGGGTTCTAAGCTTGCACCTCGCTTTGTAGAACCATTTGAGATCCTTGAGAGGATAAGACTAGTTTCCTATCGTTTAACATTTCCCCCTAGCCTATCACACATCCACAATGTATTTCATGTATCAGTTTTGAGGAAGTATATCTATGATGAGTCTCATATTTTAGATTGGGATGCCTTGCAAGTGGAGTTGGACAGACAGCTAGCTTTGGAGCCCATTCGCATTTTGGCACGCCGGACGCTGGCCCTTCAAGGTCGAGAGCTAGATCAGGTTAGGGTCCAGTGGGATTGCTATGATGAGGTTACAACTTCATGGGAGGACGCAACACGTATAAGATCAAAGTACCCCCATCTTTTTGATGAAACCCAGGAGGAAGTTCATGCCTAGAGGGGGAGGGTGTGAGGCCCAACCCTAACTCATCCTAGCATTTCAATGATTTTCATGTTGAGACTATTATGAATGCTTTATTTTTATGCATTATGGATTTAGAACTTATATGGTTCCATGATTTGGATAACATTGATATATATTGATGCTTCATTTCTATGCACTATAGATATAAAACTCTATATAATTCTAGAATAGGATAAATTTGAGATGATGTATGTCATTATTGGATTTGCAGGACTTTACTATGATGATAGAAATAGGGTACATGTCTTATGTATGGATCAAAATTATGCGGATTATGATAATTACTTATGTGGATTTATTTTGATACAAGATATATTGATTTTGTTTAATGTCATGCAGAGTGTTTAACGTGTATTCTTATTCATGTGTTTAAATATTATATGAGGTTATTTGGAAGTACTAATGTGTAATCGAGATGCACAGGAAAATTATCCATGTGACCATGGAGATATTATGGAGAGACAAACCTAGACCTATGTACGTTCGTAAAACCAGGGGTTGTCTATTTGGAGAGGAAACACCCCGTATGTATTGTATTTTATTTGTGAAAGTAAAAGATGCATGTGTGTTAAATTGAATTTATTAATTTGTGTAAATCCAACAAGAGACAAATTTCATGTGTAATTTTGTAATGTATTTTATTGTGTCACTTGACACATGTTGATTTATATCTTGATTTTTGACTTGTCTCTTGGAAGGAGTAGTTTCAACCATAGCTTTTTCAAACATTTAAATGTGGTTCTAAATTTTCCTTGGGTAGAGAGTCTTTGGAGTGGTCAACATAGGTTTGACCCGAAATTTAACTTCAGATGGGTTTATAAGGGGTCAAATGGACTCCTAGGGGTAGTTTAAAGGTATTTCCTAAAGCCTATAAGGTATACCTATGGGTTAAGAGTATTTTTAGGCATGTGTCTACTCCCATGTGACTGTTTAGTCACCTCAAAAAGTGGGTTTCCTAAGGTGAGCGAAAATTTAAATTAGAAGGTGCCATCTAGGTTAGATAACCTTCCCTTTTGATGAGAGATCTTTTTCCACCTTTTCTTACTTTTTCCTTTTTCAATTTTAAAAACCCATGAGAACTCTCACTGAGGTCTTCTTAGGCAAGGATGAGAAATTTTGCGGGTAATCACCCACTCTCCATTTTTGGAGATCATGCAATTTTGAAAAATAGATTTTTGGAATAGAATTTTGGCTAAGTGTAGAAGGAAGATTTGTGGATTTGGGCTGCTCATCCTCAAACTAGTTCTAGCAAACGTTTGGGCAGATTGAAGGTTGGTTCATTTTTTCTCCTTTTGTTGTTTTTTACGTTGCATGTTTATTTTGGAAAGATTGTTTGTATGAAGAGGTTGTTTCCTTGTATTTTCTTTTGTGAAAATTATTATGCATCCTATCTTTTATTCTTTTATGCATTTTCTGTGATTTGGGAGTAACCAAGGCCTTCTACTCTTGGAAGAGTAGGATGGTCTTGCGGGTGGTAGAAGTTTGACATCCCTTGAGTGAGAGGCTCTAATTATGAGAGTGATCTCAAGGGGTGTATATGTGACCCTTGCTGCATGGCCTGGTTTGTGCATTTGGGGCTCATAAGGGGAGAAAGTATGGCATGAATACCTTGGGGGGCATAAGGAATGTGGGGTTAATGAACTTATGAAATATCTTTGTTCGCCATGAGGTGGAATTGTGATCTACCATTCTTGCAGTCTCCTCAGGGTATTTGGTCCACTACCACCCATGTAAAATTATCACATTTTGTGATGAAGTGTAGCCTTGGTTGGGAAAGTGTTGTTGTGTGGTTTTCCCTTGCTTGTTGTGTTTGCATGTGTGTAACCTGTCTAGTGCTTGGTTCTCCAAGCTCGGGGGTGGCTTCTAGTAAGCCTAGGCTAGGAGGTGAGCACTCCATGTTCAAGCCTTATGATTTATTTGCAAGTTGCTTGGAAAGGAAAGAAAAAATCAAGCTAGGTGTTGCTGTTTTTACTTGACTTGCAGAAAAAAAAGTTAAGAAAAGGAATGCTATATTTTCAGTTGCAGGAATGTAAATAAAAAGTTGCATGTTGTATTTACCCTAAAAAGAAAATGTATCTATTTTATTTAAAGCCCTCATTTAATAGAAATGAGAGACGAGTTGGGTATATCACCCATTTGTTTTGTTGGCTATATTGTATTTTATACACACTTTAAAGAAATGCATTATTTTTATTAAGTATTATTTTGTTGCAAAAATGAAATGTTTATCTTGGATTAAGTTCCCTATAGTTAATGAAATAATATTTGTTGTATGCATGTTATTTTTGAAAATAAAAGTTCAGTTTATTTCCTTATGCATATCTCTAAGTTTAATTTAAATAATTCTAGATTAATGTACAATTGCTGAATATATTTTATTAAACTCTGTCATTTTCCTTTTATTTATTGCAGAAAATAAATCTAAAAAAAATTTAACATGTCTATCTGTAAGATTTATTTCAATGATTTCTAGTCTAATATAGTTGCTGTTTAAATTTATTTTATTCTGTCATTTTACTTATTTGTAGAAAATAAATCTAAAGTTAAATAGTCTATCTCTGATTTTAGCAACAAGGTATTTAAAATAAAAAAAAGAAATACATTGATTTAAACCTGAAAATTTTAATTAGCCTGCTAAAAAGTTAAAAAAAAATAAAAATATTTGCATAGTAGAGTTAGCCCTAGATTTAATATGCATCTTATATATATATATATATATATATGTTTATATTTAAAATATACTTATATATAAAATATAATTATATATATATATATATATATATATATATATATATATATATATATATATATATATATATATATATATATAATTATATTTTCATATAAAATAAAATAATTTTTTTTAAAAAAATAAGTAAATAACAATGGAAAAGGGGCTCGACCCCTACGAAACCCCCGTAGGGCGGCCCCCCCGCTTTGTGGGCGGTGGGGCCTAGCTGCGGGCCGCGTCCCGCAGCGGTGACCTGGGCCGCCACTGTGGGCCAAGACCTGCAGTGACGGTTGTGACCATTGGTGCGGGGAGCTCGGGGTTGACCTTCGCCCCATCACCGCTACCTACGTGGAACCTCTGCCTCCCCTCCTTCAGCACCGCCCTCCTCTGCCACCCTCTGTGCGCCCCACGACCCCAATAAACCCTCGGCCCTACAAAATAAAAAAAAGGTGCCATGGTAAAATTCAAACCCTGCAAGCAAATAAGAATAAACCCTAACCTGGTTTGAGTTAGGGTAGTTTAGATTTGTAAATTAAAAAAATAGGTTGTAGTTTTTTTTGTTTTATAATATCATCTTCGTTTAGGGTTTTGTTTTATTGTTGGTATTTAATAAATTTTAATTAGGTTAAATGGGAGATTTTTATAATAATGTATGTTGGAAAATAAATATCCTCTCATAATTATATATATATATATATATATATATATGAATGTATAAATCTAACATTAATCTAATTATTTTATTTGTACATTCATCATTTTATTTATGATTATATAAACCGTTAAATAAGATGATTTAGAAATTTAAAATACTTATGAAGTTTAATCTTTTAGAAAATTTTATAACAAATTTGGTAAGTTATTTTGGCTATGGGGGATTATTTTTAGTCCACCTAGCTATAGTTTTTTTTTTTAGATTAAACTTTATAGGACAATTTTCATTAAGGAATTATTTGACCCTTTAGTCGAATTAGTTTAATCACATTTTAGTTATTGTTAAAATAAAATATAGGCATTAATAATCTAAGTGCTAGGACTAATTTATTTAGTTCCTAAAAGCAATTAATGGTTATTGGAGATTAATATTATCTTTGTCAATTAATTTAGAGAGTTTTGATTAAATTAATTTATTAACTAAAATTGATGAGATAATAAATAACTCTTTAGTATTCCGCATTTAATTTAAATTATTTTCGCTCACTTGAGTTAGTGGTAGAGTTAACTCACACATAGTTAAGATAAAACTTGCTAGTGCATTTCTTATTAGCAAATTTAATGTTATTAGTTGTTATTAAAAAAAAAAATTATCCCGTTCATTCCCAAAAGTTTGGGCATGACACCGCACAAGTGTCTACATTCCCACTGGTGCCCCTTCATAACCTTGTTTATGGTGTTGAAGCTACATTGGCCATTGAGGTATACCCTCCCTATGGGTCTCTTTGCACAACTTGATCAGTGATGAAGACTACAGAGTCTCCCGCTTGCATGACTTAGAGTTGTTGGATGAAAGAAGACAAACCGCTTTTGATCATCTTAGAGCATATTAGCAGTGCATGTGCAGAAGTTACAACAACGGAGTTAGATCTCGCACATTTGAGGTTGGTGATTTTGTTCGTAGAGAAAATCCAAAGAACCAACAAGACAGAGAGAAAAGGGGCAAGTTTGAACCTAATTGACTTGGTCCATATTTTATCACTGTTGTGTATGGATTAGGAACATATCAGTTGGCAACGCTCGAGGGTGAACTGCTTGAAGATCCAATCAGTAGCATTCACCTTCGCAAATTATATGCTTGAGTACTTAAAAAAAATTTCTTAAAAATATGCTAAAAAAATAAGAAAAAGATCTTGAAAAAATACAAAAAAAATGAGAAAAAGATCTTGAAAAAATACAAAAAAATGAGAAAAAAACCCTAAAAAATACAAAAAAAATGAGAAAAAGATTTTGAAAAAATATCATCACCCTAGTGAAAACCTATTAAACAGGCGCCTTGCGACACAAAAAAAGTGAAAAAAAAAAGTAAAGAAAAATAAATTCATCTGTTGGTGAAAACCTAGCAAACAGGCGCCTTGGGCAAGTACCATGGTGAATATCGGGCAACCGACACCATACGTAGATATTTCGCCTCTTCTTCCTTCAATACTCTACTTTATCATGCCCTACCCATACCTACCCTCCCATTTCATAATAGCCTTTCCACCCCCACCATAGCTTGTGGATTGTTTTCATACCCCGCGCGCAATTCTTCTCTTGCATACTACATTAGTCTTATCCCTTAGTGGGGTTTCTCCTCAACCTTAGGAGTGGGTTGGGATAGTTGGCATCTCATAGTTGGAGGAACTATCTTCTAAAATGTCTTGAAAAAATCTTAGAAATCATAAAATGTCTTGGAAAAGTCTTAAAAATCATAAAATGTCCTAAAAAAATCATAAAATATCCTAGAAAAACCATAAAAAATCATAAAAATCCAAAAAATATATAATAAACATTGCTAGGACACAAACACTTCAAACAAGCATGCGGATTTGGAACCTCAACGAACTCATGACATGATGAGATTACAATTGAGCAAACATAACAACATCTGATCGACTTATTAAAACCAAACACATTAAATGTGAACAAAAATCATTTGAAATAAAACATATTGTTTCCTTGTTTTCTTATTTTCTTTTGATTGTTTCTAATTTTCCTTTTTTTGGTGACATGTCTTTTAGCTTTTCGAGGATGTCTTTGACTAGATATTTTATCCCCAGGATGTCTTTGACTAGAAAGGCGAGAATGGGGCATGTTCACTTGTTTGTTTCTTATGGATTGTTCCTTAGTAATATGATGACTTGTCTTAGGACATGATCATTTAAGATCATCGAGGACATAATAGTCTGATGCAAACTAAGGTAATCCTTCTTATCTAATGTGTTTTCTTTCATGCAATTGGTATGATGATTTGTTTGGTTCTTATTTGTATCTAGATGAGTTTTTCCATTTGCCATAATAAGCTCGATGATGACTTTAGCACTTCAAAATCACAAGAATTTTCATCACCTTTCATATCCTCTTTCTCATCATTATTCTTTCTCATCACTTTTCTCCTTTCATCACCCTTTTCATCTCTCTTTTTCATCATTTCTTCCATCATCTTCTTCATTCTTCTTATTGCAAGGAGATCAATCAAACGTTTTATCTAACTAATGCACGTCTCTAAAATTATTAATCGCTTTATCATTTCAACCAACTTGCTTCTTGTAATCTCAATGCCCTTGGAACAATCGATCAATCAATCAATCAATCAATCATTCAATCATTGGATCACCTTATTTTGCACTCACATCAATCCCTATCATCTTAATCATCTTAATAAATTTAATCGGCTTATCAACCTGGCTATACTATTCATTTCCATCAATTTTTCAATTACACCTCATCAATTGTGCATTTCCATCAAATATACATCTCAACTTAATCACTTGCGCAATATCAATCATCCAATATCCTTTTTGCAATCTATCGACAGATCAATCTCCATCAAATCTATTTGATCAATCTCTCGAGGGGGCATAACCAATCAATCATCACCGTTATCAAGATATCTTTGGGGCATGTATTAGTTAATCATTTTCTTTGAAACAATGCAACATGATGCATTTTCTCAAAGAGGGGCAAAATGTAGACACATAAAATTTGCCATCTTAATCTCAGGTGAATCCACCTCATTTTTCATGCATTATTCCATCTATTGTCATTTATCATTATTTATCCATTATTAATATTATCATTAATATTATTATTATTCATCATTTATCCATTATTACTATTATCATTAATTATTATTATTATTATTTATAATTTAATATCATCAATAATATCTATATTATCATTAATATTATAATTTCATTTATCATTTATTAATATTTGGTGTAATTAATTATTCATGTTGGATATTATTACACCTTACTTAAGTTTACTTAAGATAATGCATTTCATAGTAGTTTGGGTATGAGACACTTGGGTGTTTGTGCCACATTGGGATAGTGTGTGTAGGAGAATCTCTACCTTTTATGGTGTGACCTTGTTACTACTCTATCATATCCACTTATTGTGGAGTGATAATTCCACCTTCAGTGGGTGATCCACCTCACATGGAATATTATATTGTTTCTCCTACCTACCCTTGTTTCTTATTGAGCCACATGTGATGTTTGTGTGTTCACATATCCATATAGCCTTGCCTATATATGCAGGCTCATATTCACTGTATGTAGCATCTATTGATCATTTATCTATTGATGAGAATACAGTTTATTCTTGTCCTATATTTTGTCTCTCTATTGTACTTTTCATTGAGCTCTTGATCTTGGAAAAATCTCACATGGTATCAGAGCCATTAGAGTGTCATTGATTTGTCTTTGAGAGGCATTATTGTGGCGTCAAGAGGTAGATCTGAGGAGCAACATCTTTTGGAGGCATCCTAGACTAGATCAGATCTCGCCGTTGAGTCTGGGTGGTCATTTCCATGAATTTTGACTATAAATTCACCTATTTTGGGTGAAAAGTCAATTTTGGGCTTGGAGTACAAACTTAGCCAATCTGCGAGAAAAAGTTTTTTAAATTTCATTATTTATTTTCCTAGTTTTTTAACATGTCAAATTTTTTTTATTGAAATCAAATTGTAAGAGTTTATTTAAAAAATAAAAAAAATTTATAAATTTCGGGGGGGTCCCGTAACCCCCCCGTACTTGTCATAACCTGCAATTATTTCCGAAGGGCCCGTGTTGTATGCTAATGACCCATACACTGCCTCGCCTCCACTCAGCACACCGTTGGCATCTCCAACACCACCGGTGGCTTCCACTCGACCCGACTCCTCCTCGCTGGTAGTGCTTAACCAACAACTGTTCTAGCTTCCACCGACAGGCTTCCGTCAGAACTTTCAGCTCCCGGTGACCACCCCTACTCTGGTATCCCCTTCCATGCACACCGCCTAATGAACCAAACTAGCTTCTTTTTCTGGGCCACCTCACCACCGGCGATAGCTTCATCTCCCAGCGTTCAAGCGATGACTTTACTCTCGGTGTTCTTCGCTTCTGCAGCCACTACCGCTGTGCCCTGCCACTGACCGGGAAACCTTCTCTGCCCTGCAATTATCGACCGACGTCCCACAAACTTTCGGTCTTTTATAATCAACACAATGCAACTGCTCCATTCAGCCACGTAGGCATCACATGGCTAGAGGCCCAGACACGTGGCCTTCAAGATTCCTCCACATTGACGCCCAGTCAACACACTGAGTCTACATTATGCACCGCCACATCATTGACCCATTAGCGGGTCGTACATCACACGTTGTCTACCACGTCACCTTGACACGTCACATGTCATACTTGCATCTCATCATCCATACATACACGTCATTTTTTCTGCCAATCCAGTTCTACCACATCAGGAGTCCATACAGTACGAATGTCACATCAGCAGGGTAGTGAAGTTTTTTGTGACGGTCATATGATTGTCAAATTTAATTACGTAGTTTGTTGACATGTCATTTTAAAAAAATTTATCAGCCCCCTCCTGTTGAGCTTTTTAGTTTTGCAGTTCAACTTTGGAAGGCCATATCTTGCTCATTTTTGCTCCTTTTTGGGTGCAATTTGTTTTGAAATGGGCTAATGTTTCTTGTAATTTCTCATGGTGGCATTATTTTCTAATTTTGATGGACAGAGTTTTCAAAAATCTTAGTTTTTGGTGATCGTCCCCGTCTAATCCCCATTTTTGCAACTTTTGGGACTCTGTTTGTGCTCATACAAACTCCTTTTCAGGTGTCATTTTTTTTTAAAGTGCATTATTTTTCATCTACTTTCATAATATTCTATCATTTTGCATTGATTTTGAGTAGAAATTGTACTTTCAACATATGGTCTTGTATTGCATAGATCTATCTTTCTAGTCTTTTGCATTGTAGTTCTTAGCCTATTGGGGAAGTTGTAAAACAAAATTATAAGTCCACCTTTCCATTGTTTGCAAGTGGCCTATTGTACATATAAAGTGCCAAAATCATCATTTTTTTTGGGGGGGGGGGGGGTACTTTGATTGAGTGAATTTGGGGTGGTGTCTCTTGTTGTTTTGTGCTCTTATGTTCTTTCCATTTTTCTTCTATGGGTTCTCCTAAGTTTCCTCCCTTAAATCCTCATAATTATGATACTTGGAAAATTGATGCATGGAATAAACTTATGGAAAAACGACTAACTCTTTACTTTGATGGAACTATTGTTGCTCCCGCCGATCTTAAGGCTGATCTTATTGCTCAATTGGATTGGCTCACTAAGAATATCATGGCAATTGGTACCTTAAGAAAGTATGTATCAAAGGATCTTATATTTTATATTGAGAAATGTACCCTAATTAAGGATGTTTGGCAAAAGTTTCAAGACTTGTATGGTCAAGTTGATGAGATTAGAGGATATTAGATTGATAGTGATCTCACCATGTTAGATCCCAAGAACTTTGATACTATACAAGATTATGTCACTAAGGAAAAAGAGTTGAGGGCACAACTCAAGGATTGTGGTATTGATAAGAAGGATACTCAATTGATCTTCAATTTGATGGGCAAACTTCCACAAGAATATGCAACATTTGAAACCCATAGGATGACTATAGGTTCAAGCTACACAATGCCTATATTTGATGCTTTCGCCAAAATGTTGATGATTGAAAAAACTAAGTTGATAAGCATGGGCATTCTTAAGGCTTTTAAGTCTCAAGCATTAGTGGCAAATCAAGGGAACAAAGGATATCAAGGAAAGGACAACTCCAACAAGAAGAAATGGAAATCAAATCTTAAGGACAAAGCACCACCTTCTCCACAATAAGGAGATTCATCCTCTTCCAAGAAGGAAAATTCACCAAAGAGGGAGAGACCTACTTGTGCCTATTGTAAAAAGGTTTTTCATGAGGAGCGTCGTTGCCATTCTAAGATGATTGATGAGCTCACACACATCTTCAAAAAGAATAACATTGATTTTCCTAATGCCTACAAGAAGGAGGATTCATCAACTTCCACTTCCTCACAATCAAAGGGAAAAGGGAAAGCATTCATGGCTTCTACAAGTGGGAAGAATCACTCTTTTGGTACAAGAAAAGGAAAATCTCTTTGTGCTACTACAAGTCATGATTCAGGGAGATGGCTTCTAGATTCAGGGGGTTCTCATCATATGGCATCTTCACACACTATGTTCTCTATATTTGAGCCTTGCACCATGCTGCAGATTTTGATGGGCAATCATACATACATGGATGTTATTGGGAAAGGAACTATTGCCATTGGGGATAACTCCTTCAATGATGTGTTGTGTGTACCCCATTTGACAAACAATCTCCTTTCCATCTATCAAATCACACATGGGGCAACAAAGATAATTGTGGAGTTCACACCTGAGTCAATTTTCATTAGAGACTTGGAGACTAGAGCTATCATTGTGACTTGGGTGGTTGATCATGCATCTCGGTTATACTCCTTTCTAGATTTTGTTGATGAGGATGATTTCACATATGATGATTCTTCACATGATGATCACACTTCTTGTGATGATTCAAATTTTGAGGAGAACTTGGGGATTCTCACATGTGCCCTCATTCTTGAGCCTTGTACTTCACCTCCTCCTATTAATATCACATCACCTATTCCTCCGGATGATGAGGATAGTGCAATAGTTTTTCCTTCTTCTGAGTCTATGGGGCAGGATATATCTTGTCTTCTATCTTCAATTTCATTGGATGAGTACTTGACAGATATTGCAGGTTTGTTTGTGGAATTCTACATTGCAGATCTGGGAGACATCATTGATGATATTCATCTTCTCTTTGATGAAGATGATCCTTCTTCAATTGTTGTGAGGGCACACTCTGACCCTCTTGTTCATTCCCTACATGATCATTCTTTCGAGGTTAATATGATTGTGGATTCTTATGTACATCAGTTGGAGGAGGTCTCTTTATTCTTTGAGGAGACATGTGAGTCTTTGGGACTTGTTATACATTCATCTCCACTAGATATTGGAGTTCATTTTTCAATAGCGTGGCACAGTTTACCACCTTTGGAATGGGTACCTTTCAGCATCGACATAGGGACACTTGAGCAGTTTTCAGAGACTTCATTAATTATGAGTTTTTTTTCCTACATTTTCCCTTCATGATTAGGGAGACTTCATGGATACACCTTTGGTTTTATTTTTTCCTAAGGGGAGGAATGTTGTTCGACATTCATGGAGTAGTTTCTTCATTCATTCTCAAGATTCTACCATTGGTGCCAATTCTACATTGAGGGGGGCCTTCCTAGCTTCTCTTCTTCTCTCATATGGGGGGGACTTTTTCCTCAAATGGGGTTTTATTCCTCACACACTTATATGAGAGTTCTCTTGTATTGTTTTCATCTCTCTTTTGGGGGATGGTTTTTTTTCCATTGGGGTTTTCTCTCTTTCCCCACCTTATGAGAGATTTCATTGCATTGGTTTGCATTCATTTTCATTTATACATGGGTACCTAACATGGCCTAGTAGCCAAGACCCATCTTGCATTTCTTAGTTGCATTGTAGACAAGTGAACTCCCCTAAGTTTCACTTAAGGGGGGGGTGTTGGTGTACTTAATTATTCATGTTGGATATTATTACACCTTACTTAAGTTTACTTAGGACAATGCATTTCATAGTAGTTTGAGTATGAGACACTTGGGTGTTTGTGCCACATTGGGATAGTGTGTGTAGGAGAACTACCACCTTTTATGGTGTGATCTTGTTGCTACTCTATCATATACACTTATTGTGGAGTTATAAATCCACCTTCGGTGGGTGATCCACCTCATGTGGAATATTATATTGTTTCTCCTACCTACCACACCTATTTCCTACCTACCCTTGTTTCTTATTGAGCCACATGTCATGTTTGTGTGCTCACATATCCATATAGCCTTTCCTATATATGTAGGCTCATATTCATTGTATGTAGCGTCTATTGGTCATTTATCTATTGATGAGTATACAATTTATTCTTGACCTATATTTTGTCTCTCTATTGTACTTTTCATTGAGCTCTTGATCTTGGCAAAATATCACAATATTATTATTATATCACCTATTTATCATCTATCACCTATATATTCTATAATAATATCATTTATCTATTTTCACAAATACATGCATTTGCATTTATACTTTCTCCTCTACCCACTTACATTCACCTCGCACATTTGGGATCAAACTCTCAAGTCCAAAATTTTATCCCACATTCATCACATAACTTGGATTCACCCGGAGAATGCCTATAAAAGTAGAGACCCTCTCCCATTTTGGGATCCATGACTTTTCAATCAAACTCTTGCATTCATATCTTACATTTTGATAGTTGATTCTTGCTTTCTTGCATTTCTCATTTTTTCATTTCATAGAAATTATCTCAAATCTTCATTCACCATAGCCTCTTGTGTGTTTTCTTCTGAGAGCATCATTCTTGAACACAAGATCTTAGTTGATACAAGTGCAATGGAGTAGGATTTCATAGAATGTAAGTGTGTTTCTAGCTTAGATTTTTGTTTTACATGTGTATGTTTTGCAGGTACTTCATTGTTGGGTGATTGATCTATCTGAATATTCTCTCGTAAGATTTCAAATCATATTTTTATCACCTACAAATACAAATCATCCTTAATATGTTGCCACATAGTTTGAAAAAAATCAATAGATAACCCATCAATACCTAGACTTTTATTATGAGCCATTGAAAAAACTTCTCATTCCAAATCTTCTATAGAAAGGTCTCAATCAATATATTTACTATACTCAAGATCACCCTTCATTGGAATGGTGTCTTTGATAATATCTTCCAATATTTCTCGAACATCAAGCCAATGAGAATCTTCCTTAAAAATATTTTCATAGAAGTTATAGAATAAATTTTTAATCTCCTCTTGATTAGTAAAGACCCATCCATTCTCATCCTTTATAGCACCAACATACTCTTTTTTATGCTTATAATTTAAATAATTAAAGAAATATTTGGTGCCTTTATTTTCCTCTTTAATCCAATGCAACCTGGCCCTGATTTTAGATCCTTTCCCTTTGCATGAAGAAAGTTTATGCAGTTCAGTTTCAATAGCAGCTATATAAGTTTGAACAGAGGGGTTGTTGGGCTCAACATTAAGTTGTCTTCTATAAAGTTTTAATCTACCTTTCATATATTTCTCTTTATGAGACCGATGTCATGCCATCCTTTTACCAAAGGACCTTAAAAAGGGTGGCACATTGAGTGATGGCATGCTACCACCAAACATACCAAGATTCCCCTTCTTTAGGATTTGGAATAGAATTCCAAACACCAACTAAAGCAACAACACAAGAAGTATTATTCAAATGAGAAATGTTGTGTTTGAAAGGCAAGTTTTAATTCTCTTCTCTACCTTTTTCCTTCAAAAGAGAAATTATAGGAAAGTGATCAAATAATCAGGTATAATAATCCACTTTGACCCAACACCCATTGACCATATGGGATAACCATAGGTTAGGAGAAATATAAAACCTGTCAAGTCTATTAAGTTTCCTATCTACACCTAATCTATAGTTAGACCATGTAAACCAAATGTTATTTTGGCATGTAAGTCTTTTATAAATAGGGTCAGCAACTCCAAGATAATTTGGACAAAAAAGCCATTTATCAAACTCCTTATTACTCAACTTAACCCCATTTTGCCAACTATGATCAATATGATGTTCCACCATGTTGAAATATCCTCCAATAACCCAATTAGCTTGAGGAAGATTGTTGGTCATTCACTCCCATAATTCACACCTCTCTTTAATAATATTGGGAGCATAGACTGAATGGAATCCAATTGGTTTACCATTGAAAAAGGAAAGGACCCACACACAACTATGTGATGGATACTCTCCCTTATCGATGATAAATTTTCTTTCCCAATGAACTAAACTGATAACAGCTCCACCTCTTGCTTCTTTATGCGATGTATACAAGAAAATAACATCTCTCCATACATTGGAAAGAAAAGAACCAAGTTGAGCTCCATTCAATTCAACTTCTTGCAAAAACACAATATCTGGTCTCCATTTGACAATAGCTTCTCTAACCTCATATTTTTGATGTGGGAGAGAGATCCCTCTCACTTTCCAAGAAAGAATTTTATGCTTCATGATTAGGTAGGTTTGAGACACTTTCATCTTCTTGTGGAAAAATATCAAACCAAATACCATTTGCAATAGGTTGTTCAGGGTCACTAAAGTAGGAGATCTAGATCATTGTCTTATAGAGGAAGGGGAAGGCCCATGACCCATAGATGGAGAATGGGATCTATGCCTTGTATGCGCAGAATGAGAAACACACTCAACATTATTTGTAGCAAGTGTTGGGGGTGAAGAACTTATAGTAAGTGTTAGAGATGAAGAGAGTTGGTTTTGATTAGAAGAAGGATGAATTTGGGGTTCAGAAGGCCTTGGAGGATCTTTCCTCTTCCTATCCATTCTCCATTTATTAGTCATAATGGCATCCTTATAAGATGGGGATTGCTCAACATTGTTCATATTTTCTTTTGAGCTTTCATGGTTTATTTAAGGTGTGTATGTAGGCAAAATAGATGGCTAAGGGGGTTTAGACACTTGGAGAGAACTTGAAGCAATGGTCACTTGAGTTTGAGCATATCTATTCTTCACAATAGGACAATCCCTAATTAAATGACCTTCTTGTCAACAGAAAAATAATGCATTGGGTTTATTCAGATAAACTATAGCCTGAAAAAATTCAAACCCTAACCCTATTAACTTAATGTTTTCTAGTAACTGTTTAGTTCGGTCCATTTCAATACATGCCCTAGGATGTACTCTAAGGCTAGCAAATTTTGTCAGTGATGTTTTTCCACCATAAAACTCTACCAATCTGTGAAACAATGTCTTTTGAAAAAGGTCTGAATGCAAGGTTCAGGTAGGGAAAATCTATCCACATTGGATATTTAGACCTCGAGGGACCTTGTGGATGAAAATTTAATGACTAGGCCTATAGATAAAATATTTTCCAACATATGACCTAGGTGCCATATTGTAATACAGCCTAGGCATGGTCTGTAGAAAAGAATGTTCCAATGTTCCAACTCTTACTCTCCCAATTAGTTTTTTCCCATTTATGAAAATCATATTCAGAAGGAATGCCTCTTAAGAAAAACAATATTACAGATCTATGCTAAATTTTGGCAATACAATCAACTACATCATTAGGGAGTGTAAATTATACAGTTTTACCTGCATCCCCGTCCATATTGACCACCATTTCTTCCACATTATTCATTTCTTTAGAATTTGTCATGGATCCATTTGGTTCATTCCTTTTAGAAGAAGTTTCATTCATTGCCCCTACCATAGTCACATTTCTCACAAACTCTAACATTCTTCTGAAGACCTTCTTTGATCCTTGACTCCCCGACTCCCTTTCATGCTACTTCTTCAATCCTTATAGCTTAAACTCAAAAATTTCTTGAGACCTTTAAACACTACAGAGGAGATATTTCTGCTCTTAGCACTTCACCCTAACTTCAAGCCTATAAGCCTAGAAAATGCTTCCAATGGCGGCAAAAAATCACCACCCTTGTCTCTAGGACTTTCCAACTAGACGATGACAAAAACACCCAAAAAACATTGTGTTCTGAGCTCCAAATTAGCACCAATATCTCCAAGAGACTAAACACTGTAACCTGGAAAATGGGTTGGAATGAGATTTGAGGAAAAATAGGAAACCATGCAACTCACTAAAACCTAGGTTCCCTATCACACATCTTTAGCCCTCTCGGTTTTCTTATCAGCAAAAATCCACTTACAAGACATTCATCAACAACCTTAACTTCCACACTTTAAATAATAATGATAGAGGTATGGAGCACCATACCCTAAACCCTTATATGTAAGTTAACTAACAAGTACAAAAAATATATTTTTATTTAAACCTAAGATACATGACTTTTTATTATTAAATTAGTACTTGTTGTTAGGCTAGAACTATTGCAATCAGCTGCACCCAATTTTCATTAACTCAATATTATTCAATTTCTTTTCCATTAATTATATCTATGATTTTTTAATTTCAATATTTATTTCAATTTTTTAATAGTTAAGATGCATGATTTGTAAGTTTTCAGATTACAAAAATCATTTTTCTTCAATCTAATTGGCTCAAATAATTTACATCTTATTACCAAATATCTCAGATCCACTTTCTACTTGAATTTTTTAAAGGCAAATTTTCAGATATATTAAAATAATATTTAGTATGTTTTAACTTTCTCTTCAAATTATTGTAGTGTTCTGAATTGTGCCTAGTGCATTAATGGCGAACTCGTGATCAAAATCACATCATTTTGACATCATAAGCCCCAAAGATGAAGTGTCTCCATTTAGCCTAAGACCCCATTTGGGCTTATCTTTGATGGATGGAAGTGTGCCCCACTAATATCCTGATAAGCTCGCAAAATCTTGAATCTAGTGGAGAATCATACATTGGTGAATGTTAGGTCCCAGAGATAACTGAGAAAGGGGGGGGAGGTGAATCAGTTGTCAAATAAATTCAAAATAAAACAACTTAGCCAACTTATTGCTTAATACTAGTAAACCAATCTTTTATATTGGTGGACAATTTTAATAGATAATTGCAATATCGGTAAAGATTAATGCATGAAACAAAAAGACAAAGTCATCCACAACACTTAACACCAATATTTGTATGTGGAAACCCTGTAAGGGGAAAAACTATGGTGGGAAACCTTACCCACAATTAGATGATACTACTATAGATAGTAAGTGTATACAAATGGGGTCTACACATGCAGAAAGGCCAAGCGGCTAGAGCTCACTTCTCAAACACAAAATAGGAGTCACCTTGACTACAATTGGATGGTTAAATCCAATAAGAATGTACTGCTGAAAATAGCATCTTCATATGTTGGATTCAGTACCGGCGTAGTTCTAATATAATTTCACAAAAACCTTGCTTCACCTTCAAATGATGTCTGCGTATATAGCTCTACTTATTCTCGCATATACCTTCTCACAATTCTTCTTCGCATTCCACATTCGATCTTACAAATAAGATCTTACATTTATATCATAACCTAGGACCAATTTTAGTAGGTCGGCTCTAAAGGATATTACAATAAAATTAATTTACAAATAAATTAATGCCCAGTGCAATAACCAATTCAACATGTCGGCTTAATGCATTTAAAATAATAGGAAATCATCTCCATAGTGTGCCATGCTGATCTGGAAAAGATAAACCTGCTGGTGTATAACATGGACCTATTTGCCAGTAATAACAAATATGCAAATATGAATATCCCAATAATCAAATCTCCAAGACAAAGTGTCCAAATGATGTCTTCAACATAACCAAGTGTTTTCCATGCCATTCCAAGTGCTGGTGATCATTATATCCTAGCGGTGTACCAGATACCGATGACTGTGCATGAGTCATTTGCTTGCCCATAAATGTTGCTGATTCTCCAAAGTGCTAGTGTTGATAAGTGTTAGTAGGTGTTGACATCAATGACAAAACCATACCAAAATACCAACAATCTCCCCCTTTGGCATTGATGGAAACACAAGATGGAAAAACCATCAAAGTGCCAAAACAGAAATGCCAAATACCAAAATATCAACAATTACCAAAATATAAGTAATCTCTCCCAAAGTAACAATCTCTCCCCTTGAGAGTGATATGTGTTTCCTTGTGTTTTTCCATACCAATCTCTCCCCCTTTGACATCAAATGCCAAAGTTACTATAAAACCAAGTTCATATACAAAATACCAACCAATTTTGTATACCAACTACTCCCCATGAGAAGTAGCTTCCTCATCAAAGCCAGAGTAAAAGATTTCTCTATTAATTCTATCGGTTTATGATGAACATCAGCTCTCTAAGTATCTACCGGTGGGGGTATGACCCCAAGCTGATCTCTAAGATATTCAAAAGTCTCAATGGTAGAGGTTTAGTGAAAATATCTACAATCTACTCTTTAGTACTCACATAAATAGGTTTTATTTCTTTTGCTTCAACATTTTGCCTTAGAAAATTCAGTTTGATAGAAACATGTTTGGTTTTAGATGTAGTACCGAATTCTTAGATATATCAATTGCTGCAGTGTTATCACAATAGATAGTTATAGGTTCCTTGCATTTTACCTTTATGTCTTTCAACATATGCTTAAGTTATAGTACTTGTGTACATTTAGTTAGTGCTGCAACATATTCTGATTCTGTTGTTGATAAGGATGTACAACTTTGTTTCTTACTCAACCAAGAAACTAGTTTGTTTCCAAGAAAAAATGCTTCGCTGGTGGTGCTTTTTCTATCATCCACATCTCCTGCCCAATTTGCATCTATGTATGCACATAGTTCAAAGTTTTCATCTCTAGAATACCATAATCCTAGATTTGTAGTGCCTTGTAAGTACTGAAAAATCCTTTTTACTGCTGATTCATGATTTTCTCTAGGATTACTCTGAAATCTTGAAACAATACATACTGCATTCATGATATAAGGTCTGGTTTGTGTCAAATACAGTAAACCTCCTATCATAGATTTGTACTGGTTTAGAGTTCTCTATCCCAAATTTTATTTCTCCAATCATAGACATTTCAAATTCTTGCTGCATTTCAATAGAAAATTCTTTACATAATCCATCTTCTCCTCCAAAGATTATATCAAGAAAAACTTATATAACCAACATGTCATCATTAGTCACTTTATAATATAAGTTGTTGTCAGCATTACCTTTAGAAAAACAAATCTTCAAAAGATACTTATCCAATCTAGCATACCAAGCTCTTGGAGCTTGCTTCAATCCATACAAAGCTTTCCTTAACCTGCAAACCATATCTTTGTTATCTGTCAAAGAAAATCCATCAGGTTGTTCAATGTAAACTTGTTCTTCAAGATCTCCATTCAGAAATGCACATTTAATATCCATTTTATATACTTTGTAGTTATTATGTGCTGCAAAAGCCAAAAATAATCTGACTGCCTCAATTCTGGCTACCAGTGCAAAGGTCTCATTATAATCAATTCCTTCTTTCTGAGAATATCCCTTACACACTAGTCTTTCTTTATTGTTGATTACCTTACCATCTTCATTAAGTTTGTTTCTGAATACCCATTTGGTTCCAATTACATTTTTATCTTTAGGCCGGAGAACTAATGTCCAAGCGTTATTCCTCTCAATTTGTTCTAATTCTTCTTCCATAGCTTTAGTCCAATGTTTATCTTCACATTCCTCATTAACTGATGATGGTTCAATTTGAGAAATAAGACATACCTCTTCATTTGCCAATCTTCCTCTTGTCATAACTCCTTTATACTTATTTCCAATTATTTGATCTTCAGAATGATTCAGTCTTACATACCAAGGTGTCTTTGTTTGTTGTTGTTCCTCAGTTACTGTGGAATTTTTAGATGATACCGGTGTAACTGGATCTTCATTTTGTACCGGTGGATTCAATG
Source organism: Cryptomeria japonica (assembly GCF_030272615.1). Lineage (NCBI taxonomy): Eukaryota > Viridiplantae > Streptophyta > Pinopsida > Cupressales > Cupressaceae > Cryptomeria > Cryptomeria japonica. The sequence goes on from NC_081409.1 coordinate 755,225,123, forward strand.
TAGGTTCATTTGTTAGAATTTCTATTGCCGGTTCAGAGTCTATATACCTTGAAGTTCCTCTGAATTCTTCAGCAATCTTCACATTTGTACTCTCAACAATTTTCTGAAATCGTTTGTTAAAACATTTATATGCTTTACTCTTAGATGAATAACCAAGAAATATTCCTTCATCACTTCTAGGATCAAATTTCCCAATATACTCATCTCTTCTAATATAGAATTTACTTCCAAATATTCTGAAATATTTAAGAGTAGGAGTAATACCAAACCATAGTTCATGAGGAGTCTTACCGGTTTCACCTTTGATGTGAACTTTGTTGAATGTATAGACTATTGTACTTACTGCCTCTCTCCAATATACATGTGTTAGGTTTGCTTCAAATAACATACTTCTAGTTGCATCCAAGACAGTTATGTTTTTTCTTTCAACAACTCTCTTTTGTTGTGGTGTCCGAGGTGTTGATAACTGTCTTTTGATTTCATCCACTTCATAGAATGTATTAAATTCCTTAGATGTAAATTCTCCTCCTCGATCTGATCTTAGACATTTGATTTTCTTACCAGTTTCATTTTCTACCATTGCTTTGAACAGTTTGAAATTCCCAAGTGCTTCTGATTTTTCTCTGAGAAAAGTAACCCAACACATTCTAGAATAGTCATCAATGCTTAGCATGAAATATCTATCACCTTGTAAACTTTAAGTTCTAGCTAGACCACATAAATCAATGTGAATTTAGTCAAGAGCATTATTGGATTTTTTTGGAATACTTTTGAAGGTGCCTCTAATTTGGTTTCCAAATTTACATTCCTTACATACTATATTGTGAGGTTTGACAATTTTAGGTAAATCTCTAACTACCCTAGTAGTACTAATTTTTACCATGCAATCAAAGTTTACATGATAGAGTCTCTTATGCCATAGCCAAATTTCATCAATGTGTGCAATCAAGCATGTCTTTTCACTATTATTCAAATGAAAGATATTACCTCTAGTTTGATTACCGGTTGCAATTTCTAAACCAGTTCTATTCATGATTTTGCATTTTCCATTTTTGAATTGTAACTGAAAACCTTTCTCAACTAATTGACCAACACTCAAGAGATTATGCTTTAAACCTTCAACATGGTAAACATTGTCAGTATTACGTTTATTATCAATAGTTATTGTACCTTTACCTTTGATCAAACAAGCTTTATCATCTCTAAATCTCGCTAGACCTCCATTATATTCTTGAAAAGTCAAGAATTTACTTTTATCACCAGTCATATGATGTGAGCATCCTGAATCAATGATCCATTCATCCTTGACTTCAACTTTAGCTACCAAGGCCTGCTCTAGCGGTTGAATGATAGGTGTAGATTGGTCTTCTATTATAGCAACAAAAACCCATCCATTGTCTGTCAGATCCTCATCAGAATCGTCATTCACTCCTTCATCAGCAAGATAACAAGATTTGTCTTTATTCTTCTTAAATCTGTATCTCTGATATTCAGGGTTAGGCTTGTACGGTCTTGTAGCTTCTTCTCTTAGTCTAGCATGTCTATCAGGGAATCTTGAAGCCATGTGACCAATCTTATTATAGTTAAAACATTTAAAGGGTGCTTTACCTTCATACTTACTTCCAACTGGACCTTTAGGCATTTTCCTTGCAAATAGTGCTTCAAGTTCTTCAAGTTCTTCATTTCCTTTCCTGCTTTCTTCAAGATCTCTTAGATAAAAGGCTTTCCAATCAGATTTGTCAAATGATGGTGCAGATGATGTTGATGCTTTAAAGGATAAATCTGTCTTTATTGTAGCAACAAGACCAAATTCCTCAATTTCAAAGGCTGAAAGTTTTCCAATAAATGTATCTCTAGTTACTGATGTATTAGGCATTGTTCTTAACTCATTTATAGCAATGACTTTCATTTTATATGTTGGTGGAAATCCTCTTAAAACTTTTGAAACAACTTCATCTTCACTTAAGGTTCCTCCACAACATTTAATACCCAAAACAATTTCATTAACTCTTTCCATAAAAGCAGAAATCCTTTCATCTTCTTCCATTTTCAGATTTTCATACTTGACCTAGAAGCTTTGAAGCGTTGCAATTTTGACTATGGAATCTCCTTCATTCAGTGTTTCCAAATGATCCCAAATAGTTTTAGTAGTGGACCTATCTGATAATCCCATGATTTGCTGATCTGTTAATGCGCTCAAAAGTGCTTCTCTTGCTTTGCAATCATTTTCTTCATCTTTTCCCAAGGTAGGTGGATTGGGCTGACCGGGAGTAGGAGCAGTATAGCCATTCTTTGTAACTTCCCAGATATTCTTTCCAGTGCAATTTAAATGTGTCTCCATTCTGATCTTCCATATGTCATAGTTGGTTCCATCAAGTTTAGAACTATCCTTCCTGAAATAGTTAGTAGACATTGGATCTCTTCAAGTTGTTAAAATTCTGCAAAAGAGGACTAAGCTCTAATACCAATTGTTAGGTCCCAGAGACAACTAAGAGAGGGGGGGTGAATTAGTTGCCAAATAAATTCAAACCAAAACAACTTAACCAACTTATTGCTTAATATCGGTAAACCAGTCTTTTATACCGGTGGATAGTTTTAATAGATAATTGCAATACTGATAAAGATTAATGCATGAAACAAAAAGACAAAGTCATCCACAACACTTAACACCAATATTTGTATGTGGAAACCCTGTAAGGGGAAAAACCGCGGTGGGAAACCCTACCCACAATCAGATGATACTACTGCAGATAGTAAGTGTATACAAATGGGGTCTGCACATGTAGAAAGGCCAAGCGCTTAGAGTTCACTGCTCAAACACAAAATAGGAGTCACACTGACTATAATTGGATGGTTAAATCCAATAAGAATGTACTACTAAAAATAACATCTTCATATGCTGGATTCAGTACCGGTGTAATTTTGATATGCTTTCACAAAAACCTTGCTTCACCTTCAAATGATGTCTGCATGTATAGCTTTGCTTATTCTCGCATATACCTTCTCACAATTCTTCTTCGCATTCCACATTCGATCTTACAAATAAGATCTTACATTTATATCATAACCTAGGACCAATTTTAGTAGGCTGGCTCTAAAGGATATTACAATAAAATTAATTTACAAATAAGATAATGCCCGATGCAATAACCGATTCAACATGTCGGCTTAATGTATTTACAATAATAAGAAATCATCTCCATAGCGTATCATGTTGATCTGGAAAAGATAAACCCACCGGTGTATAACCTGGACCTATTTGCTAGTAACAACAAATATGCAAATACAAATATACCAATAATCAAATCTCCAAGACAAAGTGTCCAAATGATTTCTTCAACATAACCAAGTGTTTTCTATGCCATTCCATGTGTCGGTGATCATTATATCCTGTCGGTGTACCAGATACCAATGACTGTGCATGAGTCATTTGCTTGTCGGTGAATGTTGTTGATTCTCCAAAGTGCCAGAGTTGATAAGTGTTAGTAGGTGTTGACATCAATGACAAAACCATACCAAAATACCAACAGTGAATGCATGTCCTTTGGCCCATCTTTGGTTGCAACAACTCTAAGTGCCTCTTTCAGGTTTAAAAACATTTTCCTATCTCATTTGGAGGGGTTCCCTTCTAGGATTCTTGGCTCTTGGCTCTCATACTGTGTTCTTGCACTCTTGCTCTCTCATTCTCCTGTCGTCTTAGATGTACTACCAACACTACCGAGCTACAACTATCTTGCAAAGATCTTACCAACACATGTGTATCGCAAGCTTCATCATGCTCACAACTCAAAAGGAGGGATTTTGCTACACACCTTCTCTTCTCTTTAAGTTCTATATTTTATCATTGCATGCAATTTATCTTGTTTCATTGTGGATGTATCTATTATCTAGGTACATTCATCTTACCAGGTTAACCATTTTTATATCATTTGCAATAGGGGTTTGCTTCGATTAAGTGGAGTATAGTTTCTATTTTTATTTTATCAATTTACCAATTCAATCTTCTGATTTATCTATCTGGTTCTTTGTGGTGGTGAAAACACCTAAACATGGGTCTGACTGAGGTAGGCCCCTATACAACCCCAAACAATTTTCCCATTTCTATGTATGCAGGTGGCGAACAAGTCTCACACTTTGGAGGAAAGTTACAACAAAATTTCTAGAGTTTTATTTGTTCACAAGTCATACAGACGACAATGTGCCATGGTGTAGTCCACGTTGGCATCTAGGACCTGAGAGCTTCCCACTTAAGTGGTATAATTTAATTTTAGTCCTGTTCTATTTTCTAAATTCAACTTTCTTATATCTTGTTGTTTCTCCATTTTGATATGTTATTTAGCTTCACATAGATATTAGTCTAGCTTCGTTATCCCCTAGCTCATCTTGACACCAATTTGATTGATGTAGTGGTGGATTATTTTTTCCTCTAAGATTCATCATCTTAGAGTTGAAAAATTTCCTCCCCTACATTTTTGGTGAACCCGATGTGAAACCACCTAATGTCTGATCTCTTTCTCTTAGAGTTTGATTATTTTGATAAAGCATTCTCTAGGGATGACTTTGACATGTTGGATGAAGTTCTAGATGACTTCTTAGAAGCACCTCTTTCTAAAAAGGATGTAAAAAAGGAGTCATCCTCTATGACATATAAATACATGCAGTCCAAGCAACCATCTAATAACAACATTGCTCACATGTATAATACTCGAAGGAATAAACAGACTCCTAAACAACCATAAATTTTTCCACCCCCTTCTCAACCTAGACTTCCTAAGGTGCCTTTGTTGGCAGATAAGTGACCTAGTGATTACAATATTATCAAGAAAATTAAAGTTACTCCTGCTAAGATCTCACTATGGGATTTGCTTCAAACTACTCTGGTGTACCAAGGTATGCTACAAGAATCCTTGCAAAATATCTTGCTACCTTCTTTTGCGAGACCAGCTGATGTCAATGCATTGATGGATCATATTAGTGTGGATTCACTGAATATTACTTTCTATCCCCATGAATTTTTGTCCCCAGAAGAGAGAAATCTGGTAGATCCTTTTGTGATAATTGTTCATGTGAATGAGCTGTTAGTATCAAATGAACACTTGTTGACACAATCTCTATGCTTAATGTTTGTGGCCTGAATTTGTTACCAATAATTAAGGTGGAACCAAAATATTTTGTAGCCTCTTCCTTTTTTATTTGAGGATTTGATAATAGTGGTAAACCTCATGGGGACCATCATATTTTCCTTGAAGGTTGGGCCTATAACCATGCCAACCCTTGTGTATGTGATGCCAGGACCCCTATCCTATAACCTCCTTTTGGGAAAACCATGGTTTCATGCCAATAACAAAGTTATCATGATCAAGGCTAGCCCCAAAGCTATGCATTTATGTAAAATAGTGACAGTGGGTTGGGCCTCGATTGCATCTTCATTTTAAAATCATGTGCCTACTTTATCTTCCTCAGTGATGATTCCTACCTCTATTATATCCCCTATAAAGAAATGTGAAGGATGAACTTCCTAGAACACAAGATGTTGTGAAGGAGAAATCACCTAAGGAGTAGTACTCTTTGAAAGTGCACTGCCTGAAGGAATATCTCCCTGAGGTACAAGCATTGGATTTCACTATTGTCAAGGCTTCTCTAGTTAATTAACCTTCTCCATCAAATATTAATGCATGCTTAGGTGATGATTGGGGTTCTTTGGATTTTATCAATTCTTATATCAGAGAATAGAAGGTTGACCCTATCCATCTAAGTTTTCCTAAAATTTATTTCACTTTGGCCACAAAAGATGATTATGCGTCTATAAATCCAGGTGATGCTTATCATGTTGATCACCTTTTCTATACAAAACCTTCTTCATCTAAATAATTATAGGACATCTATGGTCCTAGACATAAACTCGTCTCTCAACTTGGCTATGATGGAAAAGGTTGTGGGACTAATGAACAAGCTATTTGAATTCCTTTAGAAGCCAAACCTCATCACCACAATACCAGATTAGGATATCATCATACAGAACAAAATCAAAAACCATGGCTAACTATGAACATGATTTCGATCGACCCTCTCCCTCTTAAGATTATTCATTCAGAACTCATCGATGGTGTTGCATCATTTGACAAAATTCCCTTGGATATTTTTCCTTCGAAAGAATCCTTGAAGGAATTTCTAGGCATGTACGATGAGTTTCCCTCTTATCATCATAAATGTTGATTCCCTTATTGTTTGAATACCCAAGCATATTTTGGGGAATCTATTGTGTAGGGAGTACCTCTATCTTGCAATGAAGAACAAATATCTACGTCTCATCTAGAAGACCATACTACACTCCTTAGTGGAGAAACTACTGATGTCATCATGAGTGATAAGACTCCTAACAAGGCTATCAAAGTTGGGAAATGTCTATCTTCTGAAGAATTTAGGGAATATTCTAATATTTTAAATCAATTCCCTGACATCTTTGCTTGGTCTTACGAAGAAATTCCTAGCATTGATGAGTCAATTGTTGTACATAATATTGTGCTTAGTGCTGATGCTAATTTGGTGAAGCAAAAGATTTGAAAGATGAATCCCAAGGTGGCCTTATTAACCAAGACTGAGATAGAGAAGCTCTTAAAAGTTGGCTTCATTTGTCCTATTGACTATTCACCTTTGATCTTGAACATTGTCCTAGTAAGAAAGCCCGATGGTCGAAGCTGCATCTACATTGACTTTTAGGATGTGAATAAAGCCTCCCTCAAGGATGATTTTCCACTCCCGAACATTGACATGATCATGGATTCAACCGCAGGTTACACTTTACTCTCTTTTATGGATGGGTTCTTGGGTTACAATCAAATTCACATCAACCCAAATGATCAATATAAGACTGCCTTTACAACTCCCTGGGGGACTTTTTTCTATGTCATGATGCCATTTGTGTTGAAAAACATAGGAGCAACTTATTAATGAGAGATGACCTTGATATTCCATGATTTCATCCATAATACCTTGGAACATTATGTTGATGATATCTTGGTAAAATCCATAGCTTGTCAAATACACATTGAAAACCTTTTGTTGGTCTTTGAAAGGATTCAACTATATAAGATGAGACTGAATCCCCTCAAGTGTGCTTTTGGTGTTGATGTCAAAAAACTTCTCGGATTTATTGTCTCTCATCAAGAAATCAAGATAGACATCGATAAAATTGATGTGATTGTGAACATGCCTCCACCTAGAAACATCTCTCGACTTTGTATTTTGCAAGGGAAGATTCAAGCCATTCACCACTTTGTAGTGCAATTGGTTGATCATACCCTTCCTTGTACATGGTTGTTGAAGAAAAATGTTCATTTCAAGTGGAATGAGGAATGTTAAGAGGCTTTTGATTCTATCAAGAATTCCTTAGCTAATCCTCCCATTTTAATGTCCGCTATGCGGGATAGACCTTTCTTTTTGTACATCTCTACCTTGTCTCATGCACTAGTATCCTTATTAGTGCAACACGATGATGAAGGTTGAGAATGAGTAGTCTATTATGTTAGTCGCACTTTGATAAAATACGAGACTCAATATTCTATCGTGGATAAGAAATGCCTAGCTCTCATCTTCAGGACCCAAAAGCTAAGGCATTACATCCTTCATGCAAAAACATGGGTTATCACTAAGAATGATATCCTTAAGAATCTCTTTTCAAAGTTTGATCTTTTAGGAGGGTTGGCCAAGTGGTTGATGCTACTCTCTGAGTTTGACTAGAAGTTTGTAATTTAGAAGTTGATTAAAGGACAGGTCATTGCTAATCAGTTGTCTGATGCCCCATATAAAAAACCTTTTCCTACTTTAGATCTTTTTCCTAATGAAAATGTACTGGCCATTAATAAGGAATCTATATGGGACATGTATTTTGACGGATTGAGATGTCAAACTAGTTTAGGAGCAGGTGTAGTTTTGGTCTCACCTTAAGGAAATCTAGTCCCTCTCTCATTCCATTTGGAATTCCATCATACTAACAACATCTTTGAGTACGAACCCTTAATTCCAAGGCTACATGTCGCGATTACCATGGGGATAAAGAATATCCGCATCCATGGAGATTCTGAGCTTATCATAAATTAGGTAACAGGAGATTATCATGTGAAGTAGTTGAAACTATCTTAGTATAAAGATTTGGTTGTAACCAGACTGATGTGTTTCACTACTTATATGATCAAAAATATCTCCCAAAGAGAAAATCATCATGTGGATGTAATGGCAAGCATTGCTTCCCTTGTAGGCCCAGACTTTGGATAGGATGAGTATCATTTTGTTATACAAGTCCTTCTCTCTCCTACTGTGACTGACCAAATCCAATTAGATAACTTCATGTGTGATCATATTGATTAGGGAGAATGGTTTGCACACATCTATAACTACCTTAAAATTGGAAGCTTTCCTGATGATGCCAATAAGAGTTCGTGTGTGTGAATTGGAAAGCTAGCCTCTAAATATATCATTTTATCTAGTTTTCTTTATTGAAGCTAATATAACAGTCTTCTCTTATGTTGCTTAACAAAAGTTGAGATACCCCTTTCTCTCCAGGAGGCTCATTTTGGCTCTAGAGGTGGGCTTTTGGGGGTAAATTTTTTATGAATACTAAGAGGGGGGGTTGAATTAGTATGCCTAAGAACTTAACAAAACTCTTAAACAATTTTCCAGCAGATCGGTGTAGTAGTTTAAACAACAAACTAGTTAAAACATAAATAAACCAAATAGCAAATAAAGCATTCACCCACAGAAGAACAATCACCATAACACAAGATATTTTGACATGGAAACCCAAATGGGAAAAACCATGGTTAGTAAAGCTCACAAGTCATCTATCTACAAAATAGTAATCAGAGCGGTTAAGGTCAGACCGGTTAAGGCCTTACAATGTTCTTCACTAGAACAGATCCTGTTAGGAATCTAGATCTCTGTTAGGAGATAAGTCCTATTAAAGGATTTCAGATCCATGACTATGAACCACATTTTTAGAGGATTTACAATAGGCTTGGCTAGGCCTACTCAGTTAAGGGTTTCAGACTTGTCAAAGATTTTAGTAATCAACAAGTGAATGATTTAGATAGTAGCACATAATGCTTTATTAGATCCTTGATAACTCCTTGTTAATGCATTCAAGCATTACTTTAGTCTTCTATGCTTTGTACTCTCAATCTCAGTCACAAGATACCTTTCCTCTCAAAAAATCGCACATATCAAATTTTGTTCTATATATAAAACCCTAGACATGATGTCCTTATATAGGAACTTGATTTCATGTCGGTCCAATAGGATTAGACTACAATTTCCTAGGTACAGTGCATCTAGACATATTTGGGAACATGACACAGAAACACTGCTAAAGTGTTAGTGGATGATAACTCATCACACATTACATGTATACCAGTTAATTACATATACGAATAACCGGTTAACAAGTGAAGACTGGAAAATTGGATCATAGTCAATCTGATCAAAAGATTAACTGTCTCTCGGTGTCTTCGTTCTGCTTGAGGTCTTCATATCATTTGACTGATAAGCTTCTTCTTCAAAACACTGATAGTCTTCAACAAATAAAAACTATACATACAAAACCAGTTAGAATAGCTATCGGTTGAGAATAATTCATTCATTAAATAAGTGCGTGTCCATCAATGACAATCACAACTAAACATCCAAGTGCTAACAAAAAAAAATGTCATGAGTAGAATTACTCCCCCTAAGCATATACACTACTCCCTTTGCAAAAAATACAAGTATGTGTAAAAATACTCATCGAAATTTGAAGATAGATACACTACTCCCCCTTTGCCAACAATGACAAAGCAAATGCAAAATTTTGCTAGTTTGCATAACGTAAAAATAGAGTATGTGTTTATGACATCAAAGAATAAAATTTCTCAAAAAGAGATTTAAAGTTTTTCAGAAAAATCTTCATTTCTGAAGACCACGACTCAAGAAGTGAGGCAGAAAATTCACTCTCAGTCTTCATTTGGAAGGCTATTTCTTCCATCTCATCTATGGTTCTCAACTCCTAGGTCACAGTGATAGCTTCTAAGTTCAGAAAGCATTACTGAAGAACTTGCAATTTTGGCAATAGAAGCAATTGAAGCTCCTGCAAATCTTGAGTCCAATTGCAGATCTCTAAGTCAAGCTTGGCAATTAGATGCTAATACTGATGAACAGAGTGTCCATATGTTGTGAACATATCATAAGGCAGTTTGAAGTTGCCGATGTACTTCTGCAACTCTGTTTGTAATAGTGTCTTCTGTTTCAGAGCATCTTTATAGAACAGGTGAGGTTGATAGATTTTACTCAAGTGTAGGTGACCTTCACCCATAGCTGAACTTATATCATCTTTTTGTTTAAGAAATTTTGCCAGATTATCATTCATGTGATGTACTAAGGCAAGTGTGAGTGCCTTTTCATGGCTTTTCTTTGTAGTGGCCTAGGCAACATCTTCCAAACATTGGATCTGGTCATCGACTATTGTGCAAAGTAGTTTGAGCTTAGCCAACGAGGAGTCAATACTAGGGAGATTAGTACCGGGAATTAGATTAGAGAGGGTGTCAATGGAAAACTTAATGACATCCCGCTCTTTATTTTTCCTTAGTTCTTCCAATCTCTCCTATGCTAAATGAATGCTTCGTAGTAGCTCAGTTTCATCAGCTGATTGGGTGAAACAAGCAAGAGTCAAATCAGTGGAACTGGTGGAATCAACCTACTTTGCTTGATCTCCAGTTGCCTTAGGAATCTATTCTCCTTCTTTGGCCTGGACCTCTGCTTGTCTTGTCTTCTTCTCTTTCTTGAGCTACCTTGGCAGCCTTCTCCTCTTTTTTCTTCCTCTCTTCTTCTCTCTATTTCTCCTCTTCCTTCTTCTTCTCTATTTCTTTCCTCTTTTCTTATTCTTCCTTCTTCTTCTTTTCCTCTTCTTCCTTCTTCTTTTCCTCTTCTTCCTTATTCTTCTTTTCTTCTTCTTCCTTCTTCTTCCTTTCCTATTGCACTTTCTCTGCTTGCTCTTTCTCTTGTTTTTCTTTCTCTGGTCTCTCCTTTTCAATTTTCTCATTTTCCACTTTCTCTTCCTTTTCTTTCTCTAATCTTTCTTTTTCAGCTTGCTCCTTATCTGGAGTGGTATCTTCTATTTCTAGTGCATCAACATCAATGGGGTCATTTGACTCTACTATTCTTTCACCCATACTATCAAAGACTACATCGGCTTTGGCTGTGGATAGATCAGGCTCTTGTTCAACCAACTAATTAGCTTCGTGTACTTTTTGCATGTTGACAATAGTTTTTAGCTTCAAATGGGTGTCTTTTTCCACTTCAAAAAATTTGCCTTCGAGTAGCTGAAGTCTTCTTCTTCGCATGAAGAAAATGCCTTTATTCCTATCAATGAGTTCAAACAATTTTAAATTAGAGACATCTGGAAAATATTGAGAAAAAAAATTCTCCCTAATGTCTTACTCTTTGTCAATAGCAATGTGCCATTTGTTGTCCAAAGAATCATACAAGGATTTAGATGTAACAGATTTAAACTCAAAAGGTGACTGATCATTTATGCATAGATATTTAATAAGTTCTTGTTCGACATCCTCCTTTTCATTATCATTCAAATCATCAAAATAGTCTTTTAAATCATCAAGGAATTTTCTTCTAATATTCTTTATGGTCCTTTGACAATGTGTCATAGGTTTGTAGGAAGAAATATCTAATTTTATCGGTGCAGAGATTGTTGGTACATTACCGGCTGAATTCATTTTCTTGGTAGATTGCCTTGTCTTCTTTACTTCTACCTCTAATTCAGAGTCTTCTGGATCTGGTGAGTTGTTCCTAGTTTTCCTCATTCATTTGAACACCTTTGCCGGAATAGCCTCTAGTTTCTTTTTAGCAAGTGACCTTTTGGTCACTTTGGGTTTAGCAGCAGATGTAATCGGTGTCGATGCTAATGGTACTACTTTACCTTTTATCTCCTTCGGTTCCTCATAAGATTTGATCCTCTCTAAATAAGTACCAGTCCTCTTCTTTTTGGGTTTTAGTGGTGAGGCTAGAAGGGTTGAGGCATATCTTGTCAATATATCATTTACCACCTCATAGCCCATAGGCCCAACTACATCTTTTCTGGGTTCAATTGTTTCCATTATGCATTCATCTATTTTGATGGTGAAACAAATGTCATCTTCATATTTCTTAACTAAATCACCAGATATTCTCATTCTCTGGTTCATTTTTAGTTTGAGTTCATCAAAATACATGCTCAAAGTCTCCGGATATGCAGTTCCTACTGCTTCCAGACTCTCCTTTATTTGTTTGGAAACCAGCGAATAAGTTGACCATTGAACATCACCGACTCTAGGTAACTTTGAAAGTATAAAAATAAACCAATAAGTAGTTGACCGAACCTGAACCTTTGAGTTTTATCTAATTTGATTGACTTCAGGTTATCTATGAGTTGTTTCTGCATATAGGTACATAGGTCACATTCTACATTTTCTTTTATCATTCTGTAAGCAACATGCACCGCAGCTGAAGGAACAAAATTTATTCTGCTAGCATAGAATATTTTGTATCCAATTACCATACATGCATAATTTACCAAGTCACCTTTAATGGTGTTGACAGTCATTGCTCGTTGGTCACTAACAGAACTAGTGAGCTTTGTTACTTTGGTTTTGGGGATTTTTCGAAGAATGGGCACTTCCCCAATATTGCAGAATCCGGTCACGACATGAATTGCCTTCAATGTAATGTCATGAGTTCATTCAAGGTACATCTTGTCACCATGAACCCTACTGAGGATGATCCTGATGTGTTCCTCGGTAAATTCTTTGAGAAAGTATACTGCATTGTACAATTTCTTCTTTTCTATTATACTATATTCAGGTTTAATCTTTTTATCCTCTACACAGAATAGACTCAATTGGGAGTGAATTACTAGGGAACCTAGGTCTTCTATTCTTATATCAATGTATCTGGAAACATCGCCTTGAACAATGACTCCGACGGGAATTTGGGATAGGGCATTATATCTCATTTTAAGAAGCTTGGGTGTGTCCTCAGGTTTAGTAGAACTAGAGGGGACATTAGATGTAGATGCCATATCAAACGGATTGCAAATGATAAGAATGTTTCAGCGAGAAATAACTTTATTCTCCGAGCTTAGGGTTTGCCGATGACGAGAAAAACGCACTTCTCCTGATGCTTGATTACCACTTTGACTTTCACACTGATAGTATGAAGTGGTTGCAGGATTTTGTGCAAGATTCCTTTCTGAATTATTTTTGAATGCAAGATGAATAGCTCTGGTTGCACTTCTCAGCTTAAACAAAGTTTCTCGGTAGCTAGGTAAGTAGAAATGATGACAAAAGTCACTTTTAAACATGCTCCCACCTACCATAATAAATGCATCACTATTAGGGTTCAAACCCTAATTTCACTTTTTACCATTTTGATTCTTCTGTTAGCTGACAGGTAACAACTATCGATAAAAGTGTTTTACCAATATACTCCGGGGGTTTCTAAATATTTATATCAATATGTTCCCCCCAAGCTTTTTGAAGCTCAGTTTACTAATTCAGGGATTTCCACACTTGGTGCGGAAACTGGTTCATCATGTGACTTCACTTCAGATTTCTTTTTCCATGTTTTTTCCATATCCGCTTGAATAGTTTCAACATCAATCTTCCCTTCAGTGTTGATTGGTATATCTCTCAGTGGATTCTTTCTCAGTCTACATGCTCTAGTGGTGTGTCCCAGTTTGTTGCAGTGATAGCATACCATTCCAGGTGTTCTCCATGGTCTGGTGTTCACATTTTCGTTCTTCCTTCTATATAGTGCAGCAGTATGACCACTACCATGACACATTAGAGAGGTTTCTCTACAACTGGTTGTCACTTCACAACAATTTGACTGGTGGTCATGGATTCTGTACTAGTTTGGATTCTGGTTCATGGGATGTTTAGGGATAGCTCCATTGGATCTTGGTGGATAATTCCCAGAGTTGTTCATAATGAACCTACACTCAAAATCTCTATGCCCAAACTTGTTGCATGTATAACAATGACCATTAAATCTACCAGGTCTAGCCACATTGTTTTGAAAATAAGGAAAATTATTGTAAGGTTTTCTCCTACATACATTGGCAGTATGTCCTTCCTTAAGATAGTTAAATCAAACAAGTTTAAACTTTTGCTTACTATTTCTTCCACCGTTGTCCTTAGGTGCTGATTGCTTCTTCAGTGCATCATTCTTGGTTCCAGAGGTCTCACCCTCCTTGTATCCAGAGAAACCAAGTCCAGTGGTATCCTTTGATGCCTTTACCAATTCCAGATTTTGTTCTAACTTGACAACACTCTGGTTGAACTTAGCAAGAATTTCTTTTGTCTCAACAAGTTCCTTAGAAAGAGAATCATTAGTCTTCATCAAGGTTTCATTTTGAGAGATAGCTGCATTTAGTTCAGCTTGCAGTTGTTCTTTCTTTTCTTTACCTTCTTGTAGATAAGCGGCAATGGTACCGATTTCTTTCTTTAACTTAAAGATCTCATGCTCCTTGTCTTTTACCAAATCTTCAGCTTTTCTCCTATTTTCTAGTTCCTGACTCATCCTGATAGTCAGTCCTTCTAACTCCCTCCTTAAATTTGTTTTGGATTCATTTAATTTCTCCACTTCTCCAACTAGGGAATCCATGTCTGCTTCATCAGAAGAGTTGTTTTCAGTAAGCTCCATCAACTAGTCAGGAAGATCTCTTCTCTTGGTTAAAGAGTCTTTAAACTTGATCTTGAGTTTATCATAGGCTCTTTCAGATTCAGCCAAATGATGAGTGAGTTCCCTCATGTTGTATTCACCCATATCTCCTTCCAAGTGGTTAGACTTATAGAAAGGTTGGCTCTGATACCAATTGATGAATACTAAGAGGGGGGGTGAATTAGTATGCCTAAGAACTTAACCAAACTCTTAAACAATTTTCCAGCAAACCAATGTAGTAGTTTAAACAACAAACTAGTTAAAACATAAATAAGCCAAATAGCAAATAAAGCATTCACCCACAGAAGCACAATCACCATAACAAAAGATATTTTGACATGGAAACCCAAATGGGAAAAACCACGCTGAGTAAAACTCACAAGTCAACTATCTGCAGAATAGTAACCAGACCGGTTAAGGTTAGACCGGTTAATGCCTTACAATGTTCTTCACTAGAATAGATCCTATTACGAATCCATATCTCTGTTAGGAGATGAGTCCTACTAAAGACTACCCTATTAAAGGATTTGAGATCCACGACTGTGAACCACCTTGTTAGAGGAATTACAACAGGCTTGGTTGGGCCTACCTGGTTAAGGGTTTCAGACTTGTCGAATATATTAACAATCAACAAGTGAATGATCTAGATAGTAGCACAGAATACTTGATTAGATCCTTGAAAACTCCTTGTTAATGCATTCAAGCATTACTTCAGTCTTCTATGCTTTGCACTCTCAATCTCAGTCATGAGATACCTTTCCTCTCAGAAACTCTCACATATCAGCTTCTGTTCTATATATAAAACCCTAGACATGATGTCCTTATATAGGAACTTGATTTCATGTCGATCCAATGGGATTAGACTACAATTTCCTAGGTACAGTGCATCTAGACACATTTGGTAACACGACACAAAAATATCGCTAAAGTGTCAGTGGATGATAACTCATCACACATTACATGTATACTGGCTAATTACATATACCAATCACCATTTAACAGGTGAAGACTGGAAAATTGGATCATAGTTGATCTGATCAAAAGATTAACTGTTGCTCGGGGTCTTCATTCTTCTTGAGGTCTTCATACCACTTGACTGATAAGCTTCTTCTTGAAAACACCAATAGTCTTCATCAAATAAAGACTATACATACAATACCGGTTATAACAGGTACCGGTTGAGAATAATTCATTCATTAAATAAGTGTGTGTCCATCAATGACAATCACAACTAAACATCATCAAAATACCAACAATTTTTTAATTCATAAGCTAATTCATATGGGGTATTATTGGCAAACAATGGAACATGAATCCTTTGCCTTTGTCAAGAAATGCCCCTAATGTCAATAGCAGAACAATTTGATTCCTGCTCTAGCACAGGAGCTCCGAACTCAAATTTCTCCATGGATTTTACAGACATGGGGAATGGATATCATTGGCAAGATATCTCCCCTTTCATCTTAGGGTCATGTCTTCATTATCACTACTACAGATTGTTTCACAAAGTGGGTTGAAGCTATACCACTGAGATCCACTTCTACAGGCATGATTTGTGGTTTTATCATGGATAACATTATATCTCACTTTGTCTTACTTGCTACCCTTGTTTTTGAGAGTGGTACACCATTTAAGAACAAAGAGGTTAAGAAGTTCCTCAGAAAGTTTCACATCCAAGATCATTTCTCTACATCTTATTACACTCAATCTAATGGTCAAGCAAAAGCATCTAACAAGACCATTGAGAAAATCTTACGTAAGATCATTACCAAGCATGGAAATGATTGGCATATCTAGTTGGTATACACATTATTGGCCTATTGCATGAGTGTTAATATGGCTACAGGGGAAATTCCCTACAACCTTGTGTATGGCATCAATGCTATTATGCCTCTTGAGTTCGAGATCCCATCATTGTGTGTCTTCCTAAAAGGGGGGATCAATGATGACTCTTATCCTATCCTATGTATTAATCAACTTGAATTGTTGGATGATCACCATTTGAAGGAACTTCAACATCTTCAAGCTTATCAAAAATATTTATATCGGCAATATAATCAAAGTGTGCTACCTCAATATTTTAAAGTAGGTGACCTAGTTCTTTGGGAGAATCAAAGGAATGCTAATGCGCCACCTGACCAAAGAGGAATATTCAGTCCATATTGGTTAGGTCGATACATTATCACCTATGTTGATGGTTCAAGTTCTTATGGTTAATCCTAGATGGATGACACACCTCTTAAAGAGCCCATTAATGTAGCACACCTGCATTGATACTATGCATAGAAATAGGTTGTATGTATATGCCCTATGATTGACAACTAGATCTCTATGGTGGTCACATTGTGGTATATACATATGTTTGTTAACATGATATATGTCTATTTTTTGTGTTATTAAGTGACTATGCATATCTATATTTGTGCACGTGTATCTATGCATATGGTCCATCTACATCTCCAAACATCTATACAATGATAATATGGTCCATGTGTGTTATGAAATCTAATCATGCATATATATGACAATATATAAATTAGATCATGATACACATCTAATCTACATCATCCATCAGATGAGCATATACAATAAGCATGTAAAATAATGAGCACATCTATCCATGACAACACAAGATAAGGTCAGAACAATAAATCT
This sequence comes from Cryptomeria japonica, assembly GCF_030272615.1. Classification (NCBI taxonomy): domain Eukaryota; kingdom Viridiplantae; phylum Streptophyta; class Pinopsida; order Cupressales; family Cupressaceae; genus Cryptomeria; species Cryptomeria japonica. The sequence continues at coordinate 755,242,520 of NC_081409.1, forward strand.
CATGTGTATGTTAATGTATAATGTCAATATCAATGTACATGTATCGCATCACTGCAAAAACACGTGATGTTATCATATGTGTCTTTGAAATACATAAATACATCTGTATATACATCAAAAAAATCTTGTACTGATGGTATGATAAAAGAATAAGTATACAAACAACTACTGAGAGGGGGGGGTGAATCAGTAGATAGAAAAACTAATACAAACTTCACCAATAAATCTCTCAATGTAAACTTAGAACTAACAATGAAATAATCTCTATCAAGATAAAAACTTATAAGATAAACCAGTTGTCTGTTACAACAAATTAACAGTAAACAACTTCTTCATTTCTCAATGCTTCCGGTTATCATGACTTATCAAAATAGTTAAGTAGTTAAGTAAATCAGCCATGAAAACATAACCACAAAAACATTCACCACTTGACACAAATATTTTTGATGTGGAAACCCAAAATAGGTAATAACCATGGTAAGATGAGACTCATAAGATAATATTTGAACTCTTCTGAAGTTCACCCTATTAGGAGCCTAGCCTGTTAAAGTTGTACACAAAGTCATGTTAATAACTGATCCTGTTAGGAATCACTTTGTTAAGGGATTGACTACAAATGCCTTGTTAGAAGCAATACCTTGTAAGGAGTAACCTCGATAGAGGATTTCAGAATCCAATCTAATGGACCACCTTGTTAGAAGATTTGAATATCACCAAGCTTGTTAGAGCTTACCCAGTTAGGGTATTTCAATTCTAGTGTAATTGTTAGAAAACAACAAGAGTTTGCTGATCTATCTAAATAGCACTACACTTTCTTGATTAGATCCATTTCATGCTCCTATTGACCTTTACTCAAACTACAAATACATTATCCGGATGGGCAGCCACACACTTAACTAAACTGTGTCTATCTCTTTTGCCAACTCTCTCAACTAAACAATTTCATCGACCTTAAATACAAATCAATTAGGTTGGTAACACAACAAAAACCTAATTCTCATCAATATTACAAACAAATTTGATTCAAGTATGACCATTGGATTCCATAGCAATCTCTACACATCAATCAAGAAAACCTTGATCGCTCCTTGATCACTGCTTCATCGAACTTTGAAACTCATCACACGCTTTGCATTAGATGCAACACATTTGCTCATTCCCTAGACAAAAACTGTTACAAAAACTCACCAAAATCTCTTTGAATTGTCTTTATAGAATGATCACATGTGTCATTATCATTACCGCCCATCATCATATCATAAACCTTACAGATCATAAACTTGGTCGGTTAGGGTTTACTGGTTACATCTATAGATAAGGTTTATACCTTTACACTAGATACTAGTTCTCCTCACAAATTCTTCCTATAGGTTATAGTAACAATTTTACAATAATAACAACAATATTATTACTAGTTCAATTGACATCAATGACAACATAACATATCATTAATTCAATATTCGTACAAATTCCAACAATCTCCTCCTTTGGCACTGATGGCAATACAAATATCAAAACCATTGATTGTTGCATGATTGTGAATAGGAATCATGGTTTACATTACTGAGTATTCACCATGTTCACTATGTCTTCAACTTGTCATTGGTTCTCCTTCCCATAATCACATAATTCTTCTCCCCCTTTGACAACAATGCCAAATTGAAAGTAAAACTTGTAATGTCAAGTGTCATTGTGCATCAACAATCTACAACTTGATGCTCCCCATGTATAATACATCCACTTCTATACCAATCCTCCTGTAAAATTTTGCAAGTAGCTCCAGGACTGATGCAATCAACATCATACTTAACTGACTTCTAAGATACTCAAAAGTAGTCTTAGGTAGAGGTTTATTAAAAATATTTGCAAGCTGCTCCTTTGTAGAAACATGCTCTAAGATCACATCTTTACTCTCAACTTTTTCCCTCAAGAAATGATACTTCAATTCAATATGCTTGGTTCATGCATGCAAAACAAGGTTCTTAGAAATATTTGTGGCACTTGTATTATCACATAAAATATTCATAGGTTCTGAAATCTTCATCTTAAAACCTTCCAAAATGTGCCTCATCCATATAGCCTATGTGCAATTCAAGTAAGCTGCAACATACTCATCTTCAGCAATAGATTGTGAAGTATAACTCTACTTTTTACTACTCCATGAAACAAGCCATCCTCCAAGAAAAAATGCTCCACCGGTTGTTCTTTTCTAGTCATCAACATTTCCTGCTCAATCTGCATCTGTGTACACCTTTAAGTCAAAATTTCCTCCATATTGATACCATAACCCATAATCAACAGTACCTTTCAAGTATCTAAAAATTCTCTTGGTTTCTATTAGATGTATTTCCTTAGGATTCTTTTGGAATCTAGCAACTATGCCAGCTGCATGAGCTATGTCTGGTCTGCTATGAACAACATAGTGCAATTTTCCAATCATTGACCTATATTCCTTCTCATCAACAAATTTATACACATCTTCCTTGGACAACTTACAACTTTTAACCATAGGTGTGCCAACTAGTTTACAGTCACTCATGCCAAATGTCTTCAAGACCTCTTTCACATACTTAGACTGTGTGATGAAAATACCATTCTTCATTTGTTGTATTTGCAAGCCTGTGCAAATTTTTATTTCCCCCACTAAAGATAGTTCAAACTCATTTTTCATTTCATCTGCAAAACTATTTCTCATGTCATCATTACCTCCAAATATGATATCATCAACAAATACTTCACTGACTAGTATTTGATATCCTTTAGATTTGAGATATATGTTACTATCATCAATATTTCTCAGAAAGCCTATCTTCATCAAATGTGTATGAAGCCTTTCATACCATGCTCTTGGTGCCTTCTTTAAACCATATAAAGCTTTATACAATCTACATACCATGTCTTTCTTATCAGTCAGAGCATAACCATTTGGTTTCTCAATGTATACTTCTTCTTCAAGTATCCCATTAAAAAATGTTGACTTAACATCCATCTGGTATACCTTGAATTTCTTGTGTGTTGCAAATGAAAGTAAAGTACTGACATCTTCCAATCTTTCCAGTGGTGCAAAAGTCTCACCATAGCCTTCTCCTTCCTCTTGTGCATAACCTTTGCATACCAACCTAGCTTTGTTACGAACCACAACACCATCTTCATTCAACTTGTTCCTGAAAACCCACTTAATCCCTATCACATTTTTGTTTACCGGTCGAGGTACCAAGGTCCACGTGTTGTTCTTCTCAATTTGATTCAATTCATCCTCCATAGCTTTAACCCAATGATCATCACCAAATGCTTCCTTAGCAATTCTTGGTCCAATAATGGAGATCATGCAATAGTTCTCTCTGATTCTTCTTCTGGTTAGTGATGAATAATGATGAACAATGAATACTCTAACTAGTACCGAGAGGGGGGCGAGGTGAATTAGTACATACAAAAACTTCTCTGTAACTTATCAAGTTAAAACAATGCTAACCGGTTGTCTTCATTACTGAACTTAACCATGGCAATACCGGTTAAACACAATAAAACTTCAGACAACATAAACAGTTAAAAATGAATACTTCAAATACATTCAATACTTGATAACTACTTCACCCATAAACATATGCATGTTGTATATCAGCAATACCATAACCATTAGCTCTACATGCAAAATCACTTAAACAAAGAATACTTAATCATCACATGAAAATGCACAACTCATGACACACAGATTTTTCACGTGGAAACCCAAATGGAAAAGACAACAGTGGGGATTAATACCCTTAAGGTTGTTTTGAACTCTTTTGAAGCTCACTCTATTAGGAGCCTAGTCCAGCTAAAGACTTTAAAATAAGGTTCTACTAGGAACCAATCCTGTTAAAGATCACCCGGTTAAGGGATGTCTATATACCCTGTTGAAGGTTACCTTGCTAGAGAATTTAAAGAACTCAATGAACTTGAGTCACCTAGTTAGAGGATTTACAATAAGCTTGTTAAAGTTACCCAGGAAAAGGATTTTCCTTCTGTTGAAATGGTTAGAAGACAATAGGTAAAACTCTGATCTGATAACATCACTATATGCTAAGGTAGATCCTTTTCAGTTCCTCTACTTTGCAATCACACTCTACAGCTTTCTCTCACTAGTCTGGAAAGTATCTCATCATTCAAATACATACACAACTTTTTCCAGCAACTTACAATAACAAACATCATCGACCTTATAGACAACAATTAGGTCAGTAGTATAAACCCTAAACCCTAAGCATTTAGGTTTACAATTTACAAGTGGTCCAATCCTGACTGTCCAAACACTTTTTAGCGAATGAAACAATCTCAAACAGATCACAAGTCATTTTGCATCATCCATTCTTCACCACACATAGAAATCAGTAACCCATCACGCTTTCTTCTCATACCACTAAGAAGAATGTTCATTCTCGAGGTAGACATTTAATGTTGTTGTTCTTCACATGCAAGATCCTCAAGAAAATCCTTTACATGCACATTTCTTACCTAACTCATCACATAATATCATCAGTTGCATTGCACAAGATAGATTACCAAACTAGAAACCCTAGAGCTGAGACTACCAACCGGTAGTCACACTTAGTGGAACTCTGACACTGGTTCACTACATCTCTTCATACCAGTTCTTCAACTTGATCATCAATAACAACTACTTCCAATCTTCATATCGGTTAACCTATACTTATTGACATCAATGACAACATACATTATTATCATATCATCATGTGCCAACATACTGGTTCATAATATGCCAATAATCTCCCCCTTTGGCATTGATGGCAATACTTACTTAGCGTAGAATTGCAACAAGAAACATCATAGACCAGTGCAACTAAAATATCTTCATCAGATATCATACAATAGATATCTTCTCCCCTATCTTATATTTTCTCTCCTTATTATATATCTTCTCCCCCTTTGACAACAATGCCAAAGTGGAGGCACAAGCTCCCATACTCCACTATGTTACTGCCCCTATGAATTAGCATTCTTCAACACATCAACCTTGAAAGATTTGTCACTGTAATGCCTAACTGATGTGGAGCACACATCTTTAGTTTACTTCATGAAGGGGCAAAACCCCTAATTCACCTCTCAAATAGGTAAATGTAGTCATTGGTAAGGGCTTAGTGAATATGTCTGCTAGATTCTCCTTACTGGAAACATGTTGTAATTAGACCTCTTTGTTTTGAACCTTCTCTCTCAAGAAATGATACTTGAGCTCAATGTGATTAGTTCTAGCATGCAATATCGGATTTTGGCAAATATTGATTGCACTAGTATGTCATAGAATATACTCACCGGTTCAGATATAGGTACTTTGAAACCATCCAATACATGTTTCATCCAGATTGCTTGAGTGCAGTTGATAAATGCTGCCACATACTCTGCTTCAGCTATAGACTAAGAAGTACAGCTTTGCTTCTTACTTGTCCAGGAGACTAATCTTCCACCAAGAAAGAACACTCCACTGGTTGTTCTTTTCTAGTCCTCCACATTACCTCCCCAATCTGCATCGGTAAATACCTTGAGATTAAAATCACCAATGTATGTATACCACAATCCATAGTCAACAATCCCTTTCAGGTATCTAAGAATCCTCTTGACTGCTACCAAGTGGGATTCTCTTGGATTTTTCTGAAAATGAGCTACAATGCCCACTGCATGAGCAATATGTGGTCTGCTCCGCACCACATAGTGCAGCTTACCAATCATTGACTGACACTCCTTCTCATTCACTAATGTTGAATCATCTTCCTTAGTCAATTTATATCCAGTCACCATCGGTGTGCCAACCGGTTTTCTCTCCTCCATGCCAAAAGTATTCAATACCTCTTTGACATACTGGGACTGGGCAATGAAGATACTCTCTTTCATTTATTGAATCTGTAAACCAATGAAGAACTTTATCTCTCCAATTAGAGACATCTCAAACTCTTTCTTCATTTCATCTGCAAAAGCAAGACTCATTTCATCATCTCCTCCAAAGATTATGTAATCTACAAATACTTCACAGATCAGAATCTGATCACCTTCAAATTTCAGGTAGATGTTGCTATCCTCACTTGTTCTTTGAAATCCTATTTTCACAAGATGAGAGTGTAACCATTCATACCATGCCCTAGGTTCTTGTTTCAATCCATATAGATCTTTGTGTAATCTACACACCATGTTACTATCTTTTGATAAGGCAAACCCATCTGACTGCTCAATATACACTTCCTCTTCTAGGATTCCATTTAAGAACTCTGACTTCACATCCATCTGGTATACCTTAAATCCCTTGAATGCTGCAAATGCAAGTAGCATTCTGACACCTTCCAGTCTAGCCACAGGAGAAAATATTTCTCCATAGTCTTCTCCCTCTTCCTGAGTGTATCCCTTGCATACAAGACTTGCCTTGTTTCTTACAACTGTGCCTTCTTCATTTAGCTTATTCCTGAAAACCCATTTAGTACTTGTGACATTCTCATGTTCCGGTCTGGGTACCAAGGACCATGTTGCATTCTTTTCTATCTATTCTAGCTCCTCTTCCATTACCTTAATCCAGTCTTCATCTATAAGTGCTTCTCTGGAAGTATTGGGCTCCAATTCAGAAATCATGCAAGAGTTTTCTTTCACCTTTCTTCTTGTGAGTATCCCTATATTTTTATCTCCTATGATCTGCTTCAGATCATGATGTAGTTTCACATATCTAGGAATGACTCTAGCTAGTTCTTCTTGCTTCTCCTCTTCTTCTTCACTTACTTCTTCTTCTTCACCTACTGCAACTTCTACCAGTTCAGGAACACTAAGATCTTTACTTGTTTCTTTCTTAACCGGTTCCCAGAAGGCTTTATTGGGTCTCAAATCAACAGATTGGATAGGTTCTAAGGAAATGCCAGTCCCTATGGTCAAACCCTCCAATTGACTTGGCCAACATGTAGAGTGAACCTGTTTGGTTGCTTACTCTCTCACTTTAGGCTCTGTAGGACCTAGGCGGGTATACCTATTCACTGAATGTCTCCAATAAACAGTGCTTTTTATAGCAGATATGTTATCCTAATCTGATATCTCCTGATCTTGAAATGGCATGAGTTCCTTGAATGGAGATATAGCAGACGAGTTCAAGATTGTTGTTATGATAATTGTTTGCTTTGTGTTTCTTAATTACTTCTATAGCTGTCAAAATAACTAATTATGAAAGAAATGATGAGTATAACTTGAGATTTTAGCCAGTGCCTTCTTCATTGTTTGGGTTACAGAGTCATCACAATTTTCTTCAGGACTTATAGTGCGAATCTGTGAGACAGTTTTTTAATTCATCCCTTATGAACCTGTCAGTTACTATTTCTTTTAAAACCAAATGAATGCTTATATTAAGTGCTGATTGAGTGAATTTAACCCTACCCTTAAGGGACCAGTCAATTAAGCTTTGCAAGGAACGATTACAATCCACAAGCAGAACTTTTGTCGCAACATTATAACATAAAGCATAGATCTGATCTTAAGAACATGAATAACCTTATCTTTATCAGACAATATCACAGACGATTGCCAAAAGAAAATGAAATAATCCACAACACATATGCAAGGAAACAGTAGATCAAGATTTGTATTCCATTATAGTTTGTACACAGAAGACTTACAGTCTGTTGTTGTTTCGCTCCTAATCCTATCTAATTGTATTATCTTTTTACATTACAAAAATCATTCTCATATATATATGAGGACGAAAGTTTTTCACGAAGAGACACGACTTTTCAAAATATTAGTCGTTAAATTGAGTGTTTCTAAACTTAAGCAAAAAGAGATTCAAAAGCCCCAAATGATGAATGTAATCATCGTCTTTGAATGTTCTGATTCGAGGCGTTTGCTTTTTTAATTCATCCCCTAGCGTCAGGTACTTGAATATTATCTGGTTGAAGGTAGGGGCCATATCCTTACTTCGATCAATTTCTGACAAGGCCCAATCCTTGACGCTGACAAGTTCCTTTCGCAAATCCTCCAAGGTTATTACCTCTCCTTCCTTGTAGACGGAAGGCATTCCAACGGGTTTTTCATCATCTAATTCTTTTAAATCTCTTCTCAGCATATCCTCGAGTTTGACATGATTATCCATATACACATTACCCTCAGCCTTTTCTTCTGGCGTCATGGTATCGTCATTGCTTAGCACCCCCTGCAATCGTGCTCTTAACTGTTCATGCTCTGTTAGTTCTTTTATTGTTCCATTGTAAACTATCCAATATGGTTCGACCTGTAAGAGCATGGTGTTAAACCGATGTCCTATGATGTCGTTGACCAATTTGTCCATCTTTTGCTGGATATTGTCTGCGCGTTTATTGGCCTTCTCTGCCTGATATTTCCAGTACAGGGCATCAGAGACGTCATCCAAGCTGCGTCCTGCGGGGTATGAGGTGTATTCGCTGATAGGAGTCCCCATTTCTAATTGCAATACCTTTGCTTGCAGCTTCTGATTTTCCTCCTTGGATTTTTCATATAATCCCTTGTATGTAATGTTCTCTCTGACCAAAAACTCTGTCTGGTCCAAGTTCAATCTTGCAACATCCAGGTTGAGCTTTGCAGTGACCCTAGGATCAGTCTTTCCAACCTGATGAACCATGAGATGCCCAAAGGTTTCTTCTATATCCACAATGATTGGCCTCTTCCCTTTTGGATATAGTGCCCACTGTAGGAGAGCCTTTTTGTCTGGATCATATCCAGAGCCTAGGAACAGTTTATCTACCTCCTGGGGCAATACCTGCTGATTCAAATCTTGTTTTTTCAAAAAGCCATCAAATAAGAGTGCTGAGTTGATATCCCAACCAGAGAAGATGATCACACCGGCCTCTTTTAATAGTTTCCTCCCCTTTTCAGGAGTCATGTCTTTCATGAGGACATCAATTTCATCCTGTAATCTCTTCATCTGTTCCTCCTCTGGTTTTCCAGCCATGCTTCGTTTGACATGAGCCCCTTTGTATTGATATAGAAATGAAAGGAATTCCCTAGAGGAGGCGAATCCATCATCAGCAACGAAGTCCTCATGCTCAGTCATTCTTATGTCAACAACATCTTTGATGTTGATTTCTCCTGTGTCCATGTTCATTTCTGTTTCGAAACCAGGAGGATAATCCTCTCTAGGAGAATCAGGTGGGATACTACTGGCGGTTGATTTCGGTGACAAGTGAGCTAGGGGCTGACTGTCCTTCTCAGTATTAATGAAGCGAAGGAATTGTGAAGGAACTCTGTGCATAATTTCAGCTTCACGTTGAAGCAGCCTTTTAGCTACCTCTAGAGGATCTTGGAGATTTCCAATTAGGTCTCCATCTATCATTCCCCTTGCCCTTTTCCATTTGTAGGCCTCCCAGACTAACTCACTCTTTCCTTTTAAAGCTTTGGCTTCCTCTCGCTCAAGGTTCTTAATTAGGTCGTCTAGCATTTTGGCCATATGTATCCCAGCTTTGAGTTTCTGTGAGGCTCTGGCTGCTCTTATATATCCTTCGGGATCAAAATTCTCCCTAGGCTCACCCAGAGTCATGCCATAGTAATTTAATTTATTCTGTAATAAATGATAACTCTTTGAACTTTTGACAATGAAATCAGAGAAAACTAATAAACCTGGAACAATAGATTGTTTACCAAAATCAGTTAAATGTTTAGCACTGGCAATAGACAATTGCCTTATAATCTCCAAGCTAGCCACTCTGTCTGGCACCGTAATTGGAAGCATGTGCGGTTGCCCTTCATATCCAAATACCCTTATCTCTGTGTGATTATCATAGCAATACCAATCACCCCAATTATGTTCAATCTGTGACTCTGGAGAGAAATCCTTTGGCCTGAGGAACCTCTTAATTTCAGGGGACAAAGTATAATCCCTGTGTTGTCCAAAAGCTGTACTGAGAGGTTTCACAAAGTATTCTTGAAAATGCCAATATTGGTTGTTCATAAACCTCTGGTCCCATGCTGATACCCACAACTGAACCGGCTTCTTCAGACCATTCTTATCATAAGACCTGATGCTGAACTCATCTGGCCAGAAGTTAATTTCTTGTCCACAATAAAGAAGAATATGCATTAGCATGGAGTATAATGAAAAGTGAACATTCACAAGGTCTCCTTTCAATTTTTCCAGCCCATGATTCAAGGCATCCGCAACATAAGTAGCAAAATCAAATGACCTAGGGTCTTTTGATTGAATATCAGCACACAGAACCATAATCCCAATATCCATGAGTGGATGAGCCTCTAGGCCTAGTACTTGGGCTGCAGTATAATACGTATATTTGAAATATGGATGGAAGTGGTTGACATCAAATGGCACCTTGTCATTTTTGCCAAACTGAACAAATGACCCACCCACTTTTGGCCTGTGAACAGGTAGCCTCCAAGTCCTGTAGATATTTTCCAAACTAAAGAATTCCTGTGAAAGTTTCTTCATATCGATGCTCTCCTCGACTTCCCAGTCTAGATCAAAAACCATATCAATAGTCTGCTTGTTGATTACTACTAATGTATTCCCTCTGTAATCACATATGGTTTTAGTTCTCGGGTTGTAGCAATCTACCAGAGCTTTCATTAATTCTACGTCTACAAACACATTTGGAACTACTAATTTGCCTAAGTTCCTCTTCCATAGATTACTAATGGGTTCGGGTGCATCCCTTCTTTTGTAACCAAACAAAAATAACTCATGCCCTCTTATCTCAGTCCAAATGTCTCCTAGATTTTCGAATTTGTCCTCTAATCCTTCTTCTTCACTTTTAATCTTTTTGGACCTTACACTAGATGATGGACACTGGTCTAATAGGTCCTGAGTCAAAGCTCTCCCTTCTTTCTTCTGTTTCTTGGGCTTCTCTTCAGGGTTTAACTCTTTTCCTTTCCTACTCTTTTTAGAAGAAGAAGACGAAGGTTCCATAGTTACAGTAAATAAGAGAGACAACACTTACTTGGTAGAATGCTCAACTCTTCTGGTTATCGTTTGCAAATCTCTGCAAGTTCTTCACAGCTTCCAATCTCTTAGCATCGATCTAATTCTTACGAAAATTCACTCAGTTCAACTGTAATTGAATGGGCAACTTGTGTACAGTTAATGTTTTGCATCTGTAACGGCTACTCAAGTGTTTTAAGCTTAATTGCAGACGTGACACTTTTCAACTGGGCCTTTAACTCCTTCGCGGGAAGTACAGTCCGCTCAAAGTGCGCGCGTTTCAAGTTATCGATGAAACCCTTGTCTTCGGCCGAGTGTTTGAATCTTCCATCGAAAGCTCATTCTCTTCGATAATATTGTTTTGGTGAAAAGCTTACGTCAAGAAGCCGCTTTTAAGACTCATCGAAATCACTTTTTCATCGATAGTCCCCTTTTTCGACAAGTTGCTCGTGAGTTTCATCAATGCCATACTTTTGATGAGTTTCTTTCTTCGGTGAAGGCTTATGAGTGTTCATCGATATCCCCTTTTCATCGATATCCTCTTTTATCGATGAAAAAGCTTTTCTTTTGTTCGACACCACGTTCATCAATGAAACTTGCATTTCGATGAATGTATCTTGAGTTTCTTCGGTAACGACATTCCTTCGAAATCACCTTTTTCCTTTTTCGCTTTTTGCTTTTACCTTTTCGATGAAACTTGGAGTATCGATGAGCGGTTTCTTGCGTTCATCGAAGGTAACTTTTTGCCGAAATACCTTTGCTTAATGCTTTATATGCCCTGTGTCGATGAAAACGCTCTTTCGATGAAACTTCTCCTGCAGTGCTCGATACAGTTTACTGGCCGAAATATCCATTAGTCTTCATGCTTATGGAAACATATATTATTATATATATATTTTTTTTTTATTTTTTTTTTATTTAAACATAGTGCTCAACAGGCTTCACCCAATTCATCTTCCACTTCCTTGCTACACATTTCCTCAAGTTCCTCAAGGAATTCATCAACCCTAACATTGATACTCTCAACAATTTTCTGTGTTCTATTGTTGTAGCACTTGAAAGCTTTACTATTAGTGGAATACCCCATAAATATTCCTTCATCACATTTAGCATGAAACTTGCTCAAATGCTCACCTCTCTTGATGTAACACTTACTACCAAATACTTTAAAATAACTCATAGTGGGAGTCTTCCCGGTCCAATACTAATAAGGGGTTTTAACTCTACTTTTCTTGATGAGTACCCAGTTCATAGTATAGACTGCAGTGCTCATTGCTTCTCTCCAAAAAGTGTGAGCAACCTTTCCTTGGATCAGCATTGTTCTGGCTGCTTTAACTACAGTCTTGTTATTCCTTTTTGCTATGCCATTCTATTGTGGTTTCCTTGGGGTAGAACATTGCCTCTTGATACGACTATCTTCACAATACTTGTTGAATTCATCAGAAGTGAATTCACCTCCTTGATCAGCTCTTGGGCATTTTATCTTTTGACCACTTTCCTTCTCTACTAATGCTCTAAAGCCTTTGAACTTTCCAAACACCTTAGACTTGTCTTTCAAGAATGTGACCCACATCATTCTTGAGCAGTCATCAGTAAGAATCATGAAATACCTCTCTCCCTAAATACTTCTAGTTTTCATAGGACCACACAAATTAGTATGCATAAGATCAAGTAAGTTTTCTTCTAAAAAAGACTTACCTTTGAAAGTTGAGGAAGACATCTTCCCAAGTTGACATTCTCTGGTTTGTTTAGTAAAGGAAATCCTCTTACTACCTTGATCTTACTCGCCTTTACAATATTATCAAAGTTCATATTAGAAAGTCTCCTATGCCATATCCAACTGTCATCAAAATTCACCATCAGAGACCGACTTATCTTGGCATTCAGCTGAAACGAGTTACCTCTGGTCTACTTACCAGTGGCAATAAGTTCACCACTTTTTCCAATTATACTGCAGACTCCACGTTTGAACTCCAGAATGAGTCCTTTATCATTTAGCTGAGCAACACTCAATAGGTTATTCTTAAGACCTTCTACCTAGTAGACATCATCCGCACTTCTCTTTCCATTTAGTGAAATGGATCCTTTTCCTTTTACCAGGCATGGTGCATCATTGCCAAATCTGACAACACCTCTGTCATATTCTTCTAGAGACAGAAACTTTCCCCGATCACCAGTCATGTGGTGAGAACAACCACTATCAATAATCCACTCATTAGAGTTGTCAATGCGAGAGACAAGTGCTTTCTTGTTAGGCACTTCTTCCTTTACATCTACAAACACTATGTCCTCATTCTCTTCATTCTCAGGTTCTTCACCAGTAACACCTTCATCCACTGCAACAAGACAATTTCTTCTATTTCCTCCTTTATACTTTCTAATCCTCTCTGGTTTATCCTTATTGTCATTGTTAGGGTAGTTAACAACTATATGTCCTATCTTATTGCAGGAAAAATATTTTAAAGGGAGCTTACCTCTGTATTTTCCAGTGCCTTTTAGAAGTCTCTTGGCAAGAAGAGCTTCAAACTCCATCAAAATCTCTTCATCATCCATACCTCTTCTTTGCATGGATTCATAACTAGTATTTACTTATTTTTCTTTTTTGGTTGGTGCAATAGATGCTCTAAAAGTTGACTCGGTCTTCTGAACACTTCCATCATAGCGATTCAACTCATATGCAGTCAACTTTGCAATGATAGAGTCTAAGGATACCTTGGTTTTGTCAATAGACCTTAGTTACTGAATAGCAGCAACTCTGATTGCATATACTGGTAACAGTGATCTCAAAAATTTACTGACAATGGTGGCATCATCAATTGTTCCACTAGTGCTCTTGATATCTCCAACAACAGTCTTGATCCTTATGCCATATTGTTGAATGGTTTAACCTTCAACCATTCTCATGTCTTCAAATTTTCCTCTAAGGCTCTCTTCCTTAGCTTGTTTGACATGCTCATCACCGCTATAAATAGTTTCCAATGTGTCCCATACATCCTTAGGAATGTCCTTATCTTGTACATCAATGAACTCAATATTGGACAAATTGCTAATAAGAGCTTTCGTAACTTGCCCATTTTCTTGAATTTCTCTTTTTTGGTCATCGATTAAAGTGCTAAAATTACATAGACATTTTCAAAATAGCTCCAATGTTGAGCACCCAAACTCTTGATAAGATATTCATTCCATCCTTCCATATTTTGAAGTTATCTCTATTGAACCTAGGACCTTCCCTCTTCATCATTAAGGCAGAATCCTTTTCCTCAAGCGGTTAAGCTTATATTACCAAGGACCTGGAGTTGCTTTGATACCAACTGATGAATAATGATGAACAATGAATACTCTAAATGGTACTGAGAGGGGGGGGGTGGTTAATCAGTACATAAAAAAATTTCTCCACACCTTATCAAATTAAAACAATGCCAATCGGTTGTCTTCATTACTAAACTTAACCATGGGAATACCAGCTAAACATAGTAAGACTTCAAACAACATAAATAGGTAAAACTAAATACTTCAAATACATTCAATAATTGATAGCTACTTCACCCATAAACATATGCATTTGGTATATCAGCAATACCATAACCATTAGCTCTGCATGCAAAATCACTTAAACAAAGAATACTTAATCATCACATGAAAATGCACAACTCATTACACACAGATTTTTCACATGAATACCCACAAGGTTGTTTTGAACTCTTTTGAAGATCTCTCTATTAGGAGCCTAGTCCGGTTAAAAACTTTACAATAAGGTTCTTCTAGGAACCAATCATGTTAAAGATCACTCGGTTAAGGGATGGATATATACCCTATTAAAGGTTACCTTGCTAGAGGATTAAAAGAACTGAATGAACTCGAGTCACCTGGTTAGAGGATTTATAGTAATCTTGTTAAAGCAACCCAAAAAATGGATTTTCCTTCTATTGAAATGGTTAGAAGACAACAGGTAAAACTCTAATCTAATAACAACACTATATGCTAAGGCAGATTCTTTTCAGTTCGTCTACTCTGCAATCACATTGTAGTTTTCTCTCACTGGTCTGGCAAGTATCTCATCATTCATATACATAGACAACTTTTGTCAACAACTTACACAACAAACATCATTGACCTTATAGACAACAATTAGGTCGATAGCATAAACCCTAAACCCTAAGCATTTAGGTTTACAATTTACAGGCAGTCCAATCCTAACCATCCAAACACTTTTCATCGAATGAAACAATGTCAAACAGATCACAAGTCATTCTGCATCATCCATTCTTCACCACACATAGAAATTAGTAACCCATCACGCTTTCTTCTCATACCACTAAGAAGAATGTTCATTCTCGAGGTAGACATTTAATGCAGTCGATCTTCACATACAAGATCCTCAAGGAAATCCTTTACATGCACAAAACTGATGTGGCATATCGATCTCATCCTCATATCTTAGCTAACTCATCACAAAATATCATTGGTTGCATTGCACAAGCTAGATTGCCAATCTAGAAACCCTAGAGCTGAGACTACCAACCAGTAGTGACACTTAGTGGAACCTTGACACCGGTTCACTACATCTCTTCATACCGGTTCTTCAACTTGATTATCAATAACAATTGCTTCCAATCTTCATACCAGTTGACCTATACTTATTGACATCAATGACAACATACATTATTATCATATCATCATGTGCCAACATACCGATTCATCAAATGCCAACAGTTAGTACTCCAACATCCTTATCCCCAATAATTGTTCATGATTGTTATTCAATCTCACATATCTTGGAATAACATGATCATTATCTTCAGGTTTAGCTTCTTCATTATCATCATCTTCTTCTAAATTTATCTATTCCAATTGAACTGGTACATCAATATTTACTTTACTGGTTTAAGATTTTACAGTTTCTGGTTCCAAAATCAAAATGCAAGGATCTTCATCCTTTTTCTTTGAACTGGTTTCCTCTGAGACTTAAGGAAATTCATCCACTCAAACATCAATGCCCTCAACAATTCTCTGTGTCCAGTTGTTAAAACACTTATATGCCTTACTCTTGGTGGAATAGCCAAGAAATATACCTTCATCACTTTTAGCCTCAAATTTGCTAATATAATAACCTCTCTTAATAAAACATTTGTTTCCAAACATTTTGAAATAGCTAACATCAGGTGATCTACCATACCAATATTCATAAGGAGTCTTGTCCTTACCTCTCTTTACCAGAATCTGGTTCATAGTGTAGACTGTTGTGCTGACAGCTTCTGTCCAGAAATTTTTCGCTACACCTCCTTGCATTAACATCGTCCTAGCAGCTTCAACAACTGACTGGTTGTTTATCTCTACGATATCATTCTGTTGTGTTGTCCTTAGTGTAGAAAGTTGTCGCTTGATACCATTTTGTTGACAATACCTAGTGAATTTCTTAGAATTAAATTCATCGCCCTGCTCTGTCCTCAGACACTTTATCTTCTTACCACTCTCTTTCTCAGCTAAGGCCCTAAATGCTTTGAACTTACCAAAAGCTTCAGTCTTATCCTTCAAGAATGTTTCCCACATCATCCTTGAGCAATCATCAATGAAGATCATAAAATATCTATCACCTTGAATACTTTTTGTTCTTATTGGTCCACAAAGATCTGTATGAACCAAATCTAACAAATGTTCCACTGAAAAAGATTTGCTCTTGAAAGTTGAGGATGTCATCTTTCCCAACTCACATTCTTTGCATAGAGCATTAACCGGTTTTTCTAACTGAGGTAAAACTCTCACTGTCTTGGCCTTACTCACTTTAACAATGTTATCAAAGTTTATATGACAAAATCTCCTATGCCAAACCCAACTATCATCTATCTTTGCAATTAAATAGTTGCTGACTTTAGAATTAAGATGAAATAAGTTGCCTTTAGTTTGATTCCTGGTTGCAATTAGATCACCTTTATTGTCATAGATCTTACACATACCATTTTTAAATTCCAATGGGTATCCTTTGTCATTGAGTTGTGCCACACTCAAAAGACTGTTCTTTAAACCTTGAACCCAATAGACATCATCTGCACTACTCTTTCCATTAAGAGAAATAGTTCCCTTACCTTTAACCATGCAGGGTGAATCATTACCAAATCTTACAACTCCATCAAATTCCTTCAGAGAAAGAAATTTGCTTCGATCACTGGTCATGTGATGTGAACAACCACTATCAATGATCCAATCATCAGAGTTATCCATCCTGGATACTAATGCCTTCTGGTCTGACATCTCTTCTTTAATGGCTACAAACACAATGTCTTCATTAGAATCACCATTAGATTCCTCATCAGTGATACCACCATCAACAACTATAAGACAATCTCTTTTTTCTTTACCCTCGTACTTCTTGAATTTCTCTCATTTGAACTCATTATCACCATTAGGACAATTAGCAGTAATGTGTCCAATGTTGTTGCATGCAAAACATTTCAAAGGTAATTTGCCTCTATATTTACCTGTACCTCTAGGCAACTGCTTGACCAACAATGCTTCAAGATCAACTAAGTTATCTTCATCATCTGTTTCTCTGTTGGATCTGGATTCATAACTATGACTGGCATCTCTAGTTTTCCTCATAGATGGGTTAGAAATAGAAGTTCTAAATGTAGACTCAGATTTCTATATACTACCATCATAACCATTTAATTCAAAAGAAGTAAGCTTTCCAATGATGGAGTCAAGAGTTACCTTAGTTTTGTCAATGGACTTCAGCTCCTGAATAGCTACAACTCGAATAGCATATACCGATAGTAGGGTTCTCAATACCTTACTGGTCACTGCGGAATCTTCCACTTTGCCTCCTGCACTCTTAATTTCATGGACTATATCTTTTATCCTTTGACCATAGTACTAAATATTCTCTCCTTCAGCCATCGACATGTCATCAAACTTTCCTCTTAAACTCTCCTATTTAGAAATCTTAACATGTTCATCATCGTTATAAATCTCTTCAAGTTTTTCCCATACCTCATATGCAGTTTCAAGACCATGAACATCTACATACTCTGCATCAAATGAAGAACTGATAATAGCCTCCAATGTTTGATGATTTTATTGTTTCTCTTTCTTCTGATCATCAGTCAATATCCTAGTAGGTGCAATATCCTTAGTATCGACATGTTCCCAATACTGACTACCCAAACTCTTGATATAAATTTGTATTTTGTCACTCCATATCCTATAGTTCTCTTTATTAAACTTCAGACCTTCATTCTTCATCATGATGTATAGGATCTTCACCTCAAGATGTTAAGCTTAGATCTTAGAGGACCTAATACGCTCTGATACCAATTGATGGTATGATGGAAGAATAAGTATCCAGACAACTACTGAGAGGGGGGGTGTGAATCAGTAGATAGAAAAACTAATGCAAACTTCACCAATCAATCTCTCAATGTAAACTTAGAACTAACAATGAAATAATCTCTGCCAAGATAAAAATTCATAAGATAAACTAGTTGTCTGTTACAACAAATTAACAGTAAACAACTTCTTCAATTCTCAATGCTTTCGGTTATCATGACTTATCAAAATAGTTAAGTAGTTAAGTAAACCAGCCATGAAAACATAACCACAAAAACATTCACCACTTGACACAAATATTTTTGAAGTGGAAACCCAAAATAGGTAAAAACCATGGTGAGATGAGACTCACAAGATAATATCTGAACTCTTTTGAAGTTCACCCTATTAGGATCCTAGCCTGTTAAAGCTTTACAAAAAGTCCTGTTAAGAACTGATCTTGTTAGGAATCACTCGGTTAAGGGATTGACTACAAATTCCTTGTCAGAGAAATACCCTATAAGGAGTAACCTCGGTAGAGGATTTGAGAATCCAATATAATGGACCACCTTGTTAGAGGATTTGAATAGAACCAAGCTTGTTAGATCTTACCTGATTAGGGGATTTCAATTCTACTGTAATTGTTAGAAAACAACAAGAGTTTGTTGATCTGTCTGAATAGCACTACACTTCCTTGATCAGATCCATTTCATGCTCCTATCTGACTTTACTCAAACTGGAGATACATCATCGTGTTAGGCAACCACACACTCAATTGAACTATGTCTATCTCTTTTACAAACTCTTTCAACTAAAAAATTTCATCAAACTTAGATACAAATAAATTAGGTCAGTAACACAACAAAAACGTAATTCTCATCGAGATTACAAACAAATTTGGTTCAAGTATGACCATTGGGTTACATAGCAATATTTGCACATCAATCAAGAAAACCTTGATCACTCTTGATCACCGCTTCATCAAACTTTGAAACTCATCACATGCTTTTCATTAGATGCAATACTGTTTCTCATTCCCTAGACAAAAACCATTATAACAAATCGTCAAAATCTCTTTGAATTGTCTTCATACAATGATCATACGTGTCATAATTATTATCGCTCATCATCAGGTCATAAACCTTACAAATCATAAACTTGATCGGTTAGGGTTTATCAAAAATAACAGGTAGGGTTTACTAGTTACATCAATAAATAAGGTTTATACCTTTACACCGGTTACCGGTTCTCCTCACAAATTCTTCCTACCGGTTACAATAACAATATTACAACAATATCATTACTGATTAAATTGACATCAATGACAACATACCATATCATTAATTCAATCTTCATGCAAACGCCAACATGTACATGTGCTAGATAAAAAATCTCATGATCATTGTGATGGATGGGTCCCTAATGTCAGAGGTGCTAGAGGGTCTTGGTCTCGACTTGAGGGTTGTCTCATTGAGGTGGACTACGATCTCACATCAATGGTGCTCCATGAACGCAATCCCCTCATATCCCCTTGTATCTTTGCCACAATCTCCCACTATGTCATGAGCTCCTCATGCACTGCCATCTCTCTCTGGCGAACCACATCTAGATCTGTCATTAGCTGACACACTTGAGGGTGGTCGAGGTGACCTGTGGCATCCTCTTGGGTGACACCGACCTGTCAATGAAGCTCAATGACCTGGCTCTACAAATTGTCACATGCCCTCTGGACACTCTTAGCTCATCTCACAACTTGGTATCTCTCTCCGAGAACAATGTGAGCCTCCAACAAAGCCTAGTCGCATTACCTTGTCATAGTGGCTAGTTGTGTTGGTCCTTGTACTAGATCCACTTAGCCCTCATCATATGTTGTGTGTAGCTATGCTATAGGCATGAACAACTAGACATGTATCCCTATAGATTGGAGGGCCCGATATGCATCCAAAACTGCGCCCTGACTTGTACAACAAGGATGATCTCCACGAGTGCCCAATGAATGAAGCTCAATCACTCGGCGATGCCCTCTGCAAACATAAAACATTTCTATATCAGTATCCATAGCATCAAAATCTCTACATCTATAAGTGCATAAACACACATAGGATAAATACTAAAGTACATCAACTGAAATCAAAGCATGTACCAGAATCGCCCCTCTTCCAGTGTAGATCTCATAGAGGCACCCTACTGGTGGATCCCTCTGGGGTCACCACTAGTGTCGATGGTTGTGATGGTGATGCAAATGGTAGAGTGAAAGGTGATGAAGGGAGCCTCCTAGATGTAGGCAGTCATCTCTTTGGGCTCACACTCTCCCTTTGTTGCCTCTAAACAAGCCTCTTGTCCTCATCGCTCAAGGAGGCCTGGTCATCACTATCACCTCCTAGGGTTTCAACATATCCTCCTGTTATGTCTGGAAGAAAAGTAGATGCAGGACCTACTCTACCCCACCAGTCTCCAAAGTCTAGGGTCACTCTGACATCGTCAATGTCCAGTCGTGGGGCGATGTCATCATCATCACTACCCTTAGAGATATCCTGCACCTCCTAGGGTCGGCCAGGTTAGATTTTGTAAGCTCATTATGCTCTTGATTGAGCACATGTAAGTAGGTATGATAGGTGGAATGGCATGCCCTTGCCCAAACTCTCGCATGCATCTCTACCAATAATACAAAATCATGATATGGTCCTATCGGCTGAGTAGAAAGTGATTGTGCTACATCTGTAGGAGCTATGTGTGGTCTATGAACCAGACCCACATATCCTAGTATGGCTGCTAGATGACATCTTTGATCCAAAGTTTGTCTAGGGTGACCCTCTAATATGTTAGATCTCTCGTACGCCATCTATGATATCATACTGGATACCCATGTTCCCATCGAATTTCAAAGGGCATCGGTATTAGGAACCCGACTAGTTGCATGTAGGTGATGTGCTCAAAGGCCCAGACTTGTAGTAGTGTGCATGCTATTAAGATTTGATATTCATGATGAACATATCGTGATAACTCATAGTATAGGTGAGCGAGCATGTTGCATCCCCATGCATACATTGTCTCTCTCCTCCATCTCCTAAATCAGGGGCACAAACCTTGCAATTAGCTCTAATCCTTGGCCATCTATTAGCACCCACTATGCGATAGTCACTATCATGATGCATCGTACCAGGGGAATTGACACTCACCCGTGGCCCAATGCTCACAGGTACACATGTCCTGTGGTGTCGACCCTCCACCCCAGGGCCCACTCTTGATACCTACCTAGCTATGCAACAGATAGTATGGCTGGAGATACCTGCTCCGCCCAAATGGGTATTCAGAGAATGCAGTATACATGAATCAATATCATTGTCATCTCCCTTATAGGGAGGTGAAATAGCATGGTGTCTGTATCACACCTCTCCATGAGCACTTGCAGCATAGGGACATGGAACTGGAACTCTAGTAGATGGAATTTCCACCATAGGCCAACTCTCTGAAGAAGTCGTCTATCCACTGCTGACAGTTCCTATGCCCGATCATGCAGTGTCTGCAATAGATTCCCTGATGTATGCTCCCACATCTTAGGCAATGTCTTCACAAAAAATTGAAGTTCAATTAGTCCTCATCATTTTTATCTCATGACGCTTGCGCACCCATAAGATGCCATCGAACCTTATGGACAACAACGTCCATATAGAATGCCAACATGAAGTTTGGACACTAACGCATGTCAGAGATGAAAGCATGCAGTGTCCAGACCATTGCATGTCTCATGGACACCCACATAGTCGTTTGTAGTAAACCGTAAAAAAATACATAAACTAAAAAACTAGAGTGCAATTCAAGTTGTACCTGGTTGGGCTCATTACCCTGCTCTATTGCGATCCACAACTCCTCGATCTTTCTCTCTCTGTGCTCTTGTCTATGCGGCATTTTTGCTTGGACACTATTCAAATCTCATCTCCAATGCCCATTTTGAATAGTGAAAATGACCCTTCTTGGGGCCCATCCTCAAGTATATAGCCTATTTTTTGCCCAAACTTTTCTTGATCATTTTGGGATAATTTTGGTTCATTTTCCTTCCTATTTTCCCCACCTCACTAGGGGAAAAATATGAGGGGGCATATACTTGCCTTTATCATATTTTTCTCTCCTATCCATACTAGTGCGACTTAAGCATTCTTCTCGTCGAAGTAGCTTCTTCCATTTGTCATGCTAACAAATTTATGAATTTTGCACTATGGAATTCATCATGCTTAATGCTATAGCTTCTCATGGAGACTTGGGGGCATCGTTCATGATTACTGACTCGACCTTTTCAACCTCTACAATATCCTTTTTGGGCTAAGTATTTATTGCACTATATGGGCTTAATGAATCTATCTTTCTGAAACAACTATAGTGTGCTTGATCCCTTGAGTCGGCCAATCCACCAAAGTGGGGAAAAATGTAGTGTCCTAAATTGTGCCTAGTGTATTTATGACACTTATACATGGTGCTTATCGCATTCATGGCGAACTCATAATCAAAATCCCATCATTTTGACATCATGAGCCCTGAAGACAGAGTGTCTCTGTTTAGCCTAAGATCCCATTTGGGCTTATCTTTAGTGGGACAACAACAGACCACGCTGATGTAAGTGCACTGCGCTAACATCCTGATAAGCTCACAAAATCTCAAATCTGGTGGAGAGTCAGACATTGGTCAACTTGTGTCCTTTGGCTCATTTTCGGTCGTAACGACTCTTCATGCCTCTTTTGGGTTTGAAAACCTTTTCCTAGCTCATTTGGAGGGGTTCCCTTTTGGGATTCTTTGCTCTTCACTCTCAAACTATGATCATGCACTCTTTCTCTCTTTCTCTCTTGTTCTCTTGCTCTCTTGGACATACTACCAACACTACCAAGCTACAACTATCTTGCAAAGTTCTTAGCAACACGCACATATCATGAGCTTATTGACACTCGCAACTCAAAAGGAGGGGTTTGACTACACATCTTCTCTTCTCTTTATCTTGTTCTTTGTTTTATCATTGCATGAAATTTATCTTGTTTCATTGTGGGTGTATCTATTATCTAGGTGCATTCATCGTACCAAATTTTATTAATTTTATACCATTTGCAATAGCGGTTTGCTTTCATTAAGCGGAGTATAGTTTCTATTTGCATTTTACCAATTTACCAATTTTATCTTCCAATTTATCTATTTGGATGTCTGTGGCGGTGGAAACACCTAAACAAGGGTTTGAGTGAGGCAGGCTCCTATACAACGTCGAACAATTTTCCCATCTCTATGTGTGCAGGTGGCGAACAGGTTCTGCGCATTGGAGGAAAGTTACAACAAAGTTTCTAGAGTTTTTTGTGTTCATGGGTCATACAGACGACATCGCACCATGCTATAGTCCACGCTCCACGCTGGCCTCTAGGACCTGAGAGATTCCTACTTCGATGGTATAATTTACTTTCAGTCTTGTTCTATTTTGTAAATTCAGCTTTCTTATATATTGTTGTTTCTGCATTTTGATATGTTATTTACCTTCACATAGATATTAGTCTAGCTTCGTTACCCCCTAGCTCATCTTAGCACCAGTTCAAGTGAGGTAGCGGCGGATTAATTTGTCCTCCAAGTTTCATCATCTTAGAGGTGAAAATTTTCCTCCCCTACAATTATTTAGAATCTCATCTAATTTTTAAATCTTTTAAATCTTTATTTTAGTTAGCCTCATGAAATTTGATAATATTAAAAATCTATAATAAATCTAAACTTTTTTTTCTTTGATATATATGTTACAAGATAACTACCATGGCAAATAAATGTTGCCTTTATTATTGAATTCATGTGAAAATTCTTTGATGCTAATTCATTGATTATTAATTAATTGTGAGTATATTGATAGGTACCATTACAAGGTAACAAATCTATATTTTTTAAGTAATTTATAAATAGCCCTTGATTAGGTTAGCATAATGCTCACCTAATTTAATACTATTAAAATTTGATAACATAACAAGATTAAAACAATAATAGAATAATAACATAATATAATATCAAATATTAGTAATATAGTCTTAAAAATTATTAAAAAGTAATACAATGTTTAAAATAAAAATATTCTAATAATTAAAGTATTAATATTGATAATAATATAATAAGTCGAAAATATATTATATTAGTAATTAGAATTGTATGGGGGAAAAGTGGGCGAATAAAACTTAATATATGAAAATATGTTAGTATACTAGTCCACACACACACACAGGACTTCTTGATGCAAGCTATGGAGTAATGTAGTGTTACTCAGCTTCCCAAGGAGGGTCCCATGGTTCTCTATCTCACAATGTCCCTCAAACCAACGTTTTTGTGCTCAGATCACTGAGAAAAATGGTTTAGGGATGGCAAATATGAGAACGAGAGAGATGCTTTTGATTGATTTTAGTATGAGATGTGTTGTAAGCTATGTATGATGCTAAAATGCAATAAACTAACTATAAGATGACAAGGTTAGTAAATAAACTATCCTAGCATACTATATTTAGTCTATGATTGAACTAAAATGATAAAGAAATTATTCTAAACATGCAATATTAGTCTAATTCCTGATCTAAAAGAGGCTAAATGATGAGCATATATGAAATGAAAGCTTGAAAGAATTTGAGCATAAGTGTGATGCTTCAAATTTGAAAGATGATTGTTAAGAATGGAGGAATGAGAGCTCTATTTATAGCCTAAACAGGGCAATGGATGGTCAAGATTGAAAGGTTTAATCAAGGGCCAAGTTTGAAAGTTGGGGATCCATGTGCACAATTTGCACCAATGAAATGATGACAAGTGTCAACATAGGATTGGGTTGAAAGAAGAGGTTGGAGGCATTAAAGGCCTGAGAAGACCTCGTGGTTATCTAAAGGCTAAGGGTCAAGTCTAAATTAGGATTACCCACTGGATTAAGAGTTAATCCAAGGATAAACCTTTGTGCAAATGATTAAGAGATAATCATGGTCAAAGCATTAAAGACCTGATGAGACCCTTGGGTTGGATAGAGGTTGAGTCAAAAAAAATGTTTTAACCATGTGGGAAGGTTTGAATTAACCATTAATGGTTATTGGAGACTTTGGGGATTAAGTGGTTGAAGATTGGAAGCCTTTAATGGTTTTCAAAGACTTTAAGGGTTTTAGTGGTTGAAGGTTGAAAACCTTCAATGGTTATCAAAGACTTTAAGGTTTTTGAGAAGTGACTTCCCTTTGCTTAGGGATGTGACAAAGTTTAAGGGAGGGTCAGGTTAATTAGAAGCAATTTGAAGATTCTAGAAGGGATTAGGAAGGGGTTTGGGATTTTGCAAGTGGATGGGGGGATAATAGGATTTAATTGAATTAAATGATTTTATTCAATTTGGTTGCAATTTGGAGAAATTAAATAAATTAGATTTATTCAATTTAGGATAACTATTTAATTAAATTTGAATTTAATTAAAAGTGGATAGGGGGATTTAATTGAATAAAATGATTTATTCATTAAATGGATATAGTGAATTTTATTTAAATAAATTGAGGAATTTATTTAATAAAATAGAAGAATGTGGATAATTTAATTAAATTGGATTTAATCAAATAGAGAAATGAACATAAAATATTTATTTAGGAATATGGTCATTTTTATACGTCTACATTTTGCCCCTCTTTGAAGTGACGTGTGTGCACATGTTATTTCAAAGAAAATGATGTGTTTTTGTGATTTTATGATCAAATGCAATTTTTGTTGTGTCGCTCTTTTGATTTGCAAGTCGTGCCCCAGATTCGATGTGTGATGCCCCCTCGGGAGATGAATCAATTTTGAAAATTTTTGATTTAATTTGATGAAGTTCGTATGATGTGTAGAATTTTGTGCATATAAAAAGTGTGCAGATTGATTCATCTCCCGATAAGTTATAGCTGTTTTGGTATAGGGGAGACCGCGACCATATTACAGGGCCAGTCGGCTAACCCTAATTTCATTTTCTTCCTATAAAAGGGGAAAAGGGCTTGATTTAGGTTCATTTGTGCTTTGTTGACTTTGAAGAAAGAGAATTTGCTCTGGAGAGAAAATGCCGATTCCCTATCACAGACACCGTTTCGAGCGCGTTCGGAGGTACCGAAGGCCTGTAGCGCGTGGACCACCAGTAAGTCAACATTTTTGACCCCTTTTTGATTTTTTGTTTTGTCGTTTTTGGTCATTTTTTGAATTTCAAAGTTCGGGTATTTCATTTTAGCGTGTCTAAGGCTTAGTTTAGCGCATACGAAGTTTAGAGTAGCGCATCGAAGTCAATTTTAGGGGTTGCGTCCGAAAAAAATAGGCTAGCGCATAAAAGTATTAGGTTAGCGCGTGCAGGTAGAATAGCACATGCAAAGGTTTGGGTAGCACGTCGCGTCAACAGGGTAGCGCGTAGGTATGACCTAGCGCATAGGAGCCACCGGGGTTCGCATAGGTAAGGGGGTTTAGCGCGTAGGACTAACCTAGCGCATAGAGCTAAAAGGGTAGCGCTCAGGGAGGGTAGATTAGCGCGTAGGCATAGTCTAGCGCAGGGGATGGGTTAGGTAGCGCATAGGGTGAAAAGTTCAGCACATAGACTAGAACTAGCGCATAGGTTGGATAGAATAGCGCGTAGGAGAGGCAACCTAGCACGTGAGGGTGTTTTAGCGCATTGAAGGTCTATTGTAGCGCATCCGAAATTTTTTTGCAGTTTTGGCCGAGTTGAAATTTTTTTTTTGTTTGCCTGCTGTGTTTTGATGAATTTATCCAATATGAGTATTTGTATAACTTGTTTTGATGTGCAATTTTCCAAGTTATGTATAGATATCAAGCTGTTGTTTTGATCAGAATATGATGCATTTGCATTGTCTGTTTCAAGTTCAATGTGTGGGAAAGCCTGAGTTGTTTTACAAGCCGATATGGGTTGGAAACTTGAGTTGTTTTACAAGCTGATATGGGTGGGAAACTTGAGGTGTTTTACAAGTTTATGTGATTGTGGTACTTGAGTTGTTTTACAAGTTTTGATATGGTTTTTGGAGAACTTGAGTTGTGTTACAAGTTGATATGAAATGATAGGATTTTGAACTTTGATTGCAGATGAGCAAATTGTTTCATGTTGTTGATGTAAGTTTGATTTTTGATATCTTTGTGTTGATGTGGAAACTGATATTGGATATGTTTGGTTTGTTGACAGGAGTGATTGGGGGTTGTGCAGTCGAGGGAGAGATTCCCGAGACCATGGACGCTGATACCACGTCTGTCCCAGGCAGATTTGGACATTATAGAGAGATGTGGATTGACCTCTCTTCTGGATATGCCTCGGTTCACTGTGAACTGGGGACTTTTGACAGTATTGGCAGAGAGGTGGCATAGCGACATGAACACCTTTCATTTTGCCACTAGAGAGATGACAGTGACACCGGAGGATTGCTACCGGATTTTGCGCATTCCTGTGGTAGGGGCACTGCTACCCTACGAGCAGTCAGAGGAGGGCGACACAGAGGCACTGCGCCGCATATTTCATGATGAGACTGTCTGTGGATATGAGATTCCTTGGCAGGAGTTTCTGGATTTAGATTATGCACCGCTGCCATCTATATTGGCAGGATTCATTGGGGGATTCCTTTGTCTTGATCGCAAGTTAAAGGGATTTTCAGTGGGATGGGGGCTGGTTCTGGAGCAGATGGTCACACAGGGCCGGAGATTTTCATGGGGGTCAGCGATGCTGGCCCATCTTTACAGGAGCCTTCATGAGGTAGTATACCTCGGTTATGGTAGTTTATCAGTGGGTGTGACCTTATTACAGGTATGGTGCTGGGAGCATATTCCAGTAGCGAGGCCACTAGTAGATAGAGACAGGCCCGTAGGTGCTGCATGTGCCTACGGATATAGAGGCCTAGTTGTCCAGCGTAAGCTAGGCAAACTAGAGCATTGGAGGAGGGTGTTCGATGATATAGATACGGTCACCTAGAGACCGTATACAGGTTGTGAGGTATGGGCTAAGGATGGGTTGGAGATGCCCTTTGTTTTTATGAGCCGATATCTGATTGGGAGGACCTCGTTCATCATTGAGCGGTTTTTGGTGACCCGAGTTTTGCGATAGTTCGGGCACCAGCAGGGGATTCCTCAGGGAGCATGCCTTTATGCACGGAGGCAGCAGGATGTGGCTGATTGGGGGCCGACTATTGACAATGCGGTGGCTGTGGAGGAGTTTGTGGGGATAGCTGGGTAGGTCTGGGACTATGCCCCAGAGATTCAGGACGTCGGGATGATAGAGGAGTTCGCCCGTTTGTTTGCTGCGCGGGCAGTGGCGAGGATCTCAGATCCAAAGGAGATGAGGCCAGTGTTTGATTCTGATGGGGAGGAGGGAGACGGGGGGGATGATGGAGATGATGGAGAGGATGGAGGAGGTAGAGGAGCTAGAGGGAGGCGGGGAGGTAGAGGTGTGGAGAGAGCGGTACGGCAGGGGAGGATTGAGAGGGGGAGAGGAGGATTGGCTATCGGAGCCAGGAGAGAGGGGAGAGTGACGGAGGTTTTGGCGGCAGTGGGGGGTGAGGAGGAGATGGTGAGACCAGCACAGAGGAGGAGGGTAGATATACTCCCACCTCCAGTACCGAGGACAGGGCGAGTGGGAGGGGTTTCTCCAGCACAGGGACCACTGCAGGTTTGAGTGCCAGGTCATGTGGAGGATGCACAGATCCAGACCCTGCAGATTACCGTTCAGCAGCTGCAGGCGCAGATTTTGACCTATCAGTGGCAGATTTCTCAGTTGACCACTGAGAGAGATACTGAGATAGAGCAGCGAGGACGAGCGGAGGAGGCCTTGGTGAGTGTACAGAGAGCAGCGGCGGGTGGTCCGATGAGAGACACCCTGAGAGAGCTGACATGGAGAGTACAGGAGGTTGAGTATTATAGGCGGCATTATGAGGCTGCAGTTCCTCGAGATCGACGAGTGGAGAGCTTTGCATAGTCGAGATCGAGTCGATCTCAAACTGCTGGGACACGATCTGAGAGCCGAGGTGTGACGAGGCCGGTGAGACAGGACCCTCCTGGAGATCCAGGAACGAGTGTATCTGGAGCGAGACAGGACCCTCCTGGAGATCCAGGGGCGGGTGCAGCTGGAGCGAGACCATCTCCGTAAGGAGATAGTCATACTTGAGAGACAGGGGCTCTGTTGTATTTTTGAGCAGTTGGTTATGTATTGTATTGGACACAGTGCGTGGACACATTTTGTACATTTTGATCAGTTTTGAGATATATATATATATATATATATATATATATATACGGCACCATTTTTGATCATGTGATGTGTTGATATGGATGCATTTATTTTATGTGATAATGCAATGTTTAAATATATGATGTAATGTTATGATGCAGGATGTATGCTTTTTATATGCTGTGAGATGTATCTTGAAAATGAGATGTATGTTTTATTTATGCTGCTAAATGTAATATGATATGATGTAAAAAAAAATGATGTAATAATGATGCAAAATGATATGTAATGAATGATATAAGAATGATATGTAACTAATTGTAAAATGATATGCAACTAATTGTAAAATGATATGCAACTAATTGTAAAATGCTATGCAACTAATTGTCTTTGGAGCATCTCTCATTCTGTATTTGCCATCCGATATAACCTTTTATTTGCTTTCTTTGTAAATATCATCATGGAGCATTTATTGATTTTTGGATATGTTGAAAATTTATACAAGCATAATGGTATATTTGAACCATAATGACCTGAGAAAAATTTACATGATATTTGATTTTGCAAGATAGCACAAGCGTCAAGGTATAATTGAACCAGGACAACCTGAGTGCGTATTGCGTAAACAGACAAGATTTGATCATTTGTATGCGTGAAGTGGAATCAAGCCTTCAGTGATATTGGACGTATCACATCTCGAGGCATGTATTCACACAGTACAAGTGATCGCCTCCCAGATAGAAGACTAAGAAAATATTGGAAGTTCCCCACGATCTCTAGCTATGAAGTATTTAGTGAGATAAGGAGGAGATTCCAACAATTAAAAAGTTCAAAATGCAAAATAATCAAGACTTTTATGTGATAATGCAACATTTAGTACTTCAGAAAATCATCCATCCTTGAGATTCCTATGTATTGTTTTTGTCTTGGTTGTTGTGATGAAGCGTAGTTGTGTTTGTTGGATGGCGTGTGTCTGAGCTTTGCAATAGTTGGAACGTCTTGAATGTTTGCAAGTGTTTGAACAATTTAATGCCCCTAGCTAAGTGTACCTCTGGATACGATTATGTACATTGATTTCCAAGCCATGGTGGAATGCGATAAGAGAATAGATATAGGTGGATAACCCAGGATAGTGACTACGTTAAGTATGTCCTGAATGGATATATGCTAAGTGTCGAGTGATGGCCGATAGTGTTTTGATGGATAAAATGGCATGGATATAGATAAAGGAACCGGTCTTTCATAAGGGTGCCTTTTTACCAGGTTTTCACCATTTGTTTTTATTGTACTTTGTATTTTTGCTTTTTCTGGATTTTGTTTTTGTTTTTGTTTGTTTGTTTGTTTGTTTTTTTTTTTTTTTTGTTTTTTTTTTTTGGCTTTTTCCGTGCACTAGGCTATCTTAAGTATAGTACTTCTTCAGATGAATGCTATTAGTTGGATCATCGAGCACCTCTCCTTCAGAATTTGTTAGTTGATACGCACCTGATCCATAGACTGATATGATGACATAGGGACCCAACCAGTTAGGTTCAAATTTCCCTTTCTTTTCTCGATCTTGCTGATTTCTTGGATTTTCTTTGAGGACTAGGTCACCAACCTTGAAGTTGCAAGGAATGACCTTATGATTGTAGCTCCTGCACATGCGTTGCTGATATTCTTTGAGATGAGTATAAGCATGTTGGCGTCTTTCATCTAATAGTTCCAGTTCTTGCAGTCGGTTAACTCAATACTCTTCATCAGGGATTAAACCTTTCAAAGAGATTCTAAGAGATGGAATTTCTACCTCTAAGGGTAAAATAGCCTCTGATCCATATACTAATGAATATGGTGTTGCTCCTGTAGGTGTGCGAATGCTGGTCTTGTATGCCCAAAGTGCTGGATTGAGTTGTACGTGCCAATCTTTGCCTGCATCATTCACTGTTTTCTTGAGGATTTTTAGGATTGTCTTGTTAGATGCTTCTGCTTGACCATTTCCCTGTGGGTAGTATGGTGTAGAGAACCTATGTTGGATTTTGAATTTTTCACATAGTTCTTGGACATCTTGATTTTTGAAGGGTCGTCCATTATCTGTGATTATTGAACTTGGAATACCATATCCGCAGATCAGATAATTGAGGATAAAAGAGGCAATTTGTTTCCCGGTCACCGTGGTCATGGGAACGGCTTCTATCCATTTGGTAAAGTATTCTGTTGCAGTTATAATGAACTTGTGTCCATTTGAAGATGAAGGATGAATTTTGCCAACCAGGTCTAGTCCCCACTGACAAAAGGGCCAGGATGTTGTAAACGGCTGCAGTTCCTGTGCTGGTGCATGTATCAGATTGCCATGGATCTGGCATTTAGGACATTTCTTGGCGAAATGATATGAGTCTTTCTCTATTGTAGGCCAGTAGTATCCCATTCGTAGAAGCTTTTTAGCAAGAGTAGTGCCACTGGAATGTGTACCACAAATACCTTCATGAAGCTCGTGTAAAGCTGAATCAGAATCATTACGATCAAGACAACGAAGAAGAGTACCATTGAGACCTCGATGATACAAAGTATCAGCAGTAAGGGTGTAACGGGCAGCTTTTCGGATAAAGTTACATTTTTGGTTACGGGATTGGTCAATGGGTAAGATATTATGCTTGAGGTAGTCGTATATTGGTCCATATAACGAAGAGTCTAAACTAGTCAAGGCATAGATAACATGGGATTCAGAGTGGTCATAGGCGGGGGAGAACAGTTGCTCTACCAGGAACTCATAACGACTCTGTTGCTCTGGAATTTGTAGTAATGAAGCGATCATAGCCATTGCATTGGCTGCTTTGTTGTTCAACCTTGGTATTTGTTCAAAGGTGATGTGCACAAAATACTATTTGAAGTCATCCACCATTCATTTGTAAGGTAGTAGCTTGTCGTCCTTTGTCTGATAGTTGTTGTTGATTTGATTAATGACCAGTTGTGAATCACCATAGACTTTTAACTCTGTGATTTTCCATTCTACGGCCATTTTGATGCCTATGACCAGTGCTTCATATTCATCCACATTATTTGTGCATGGAAACATAAGTCTGTATGATTTTGGCATAGTGTGTCCTTCAGGAGTGATGAACCGAATGCCGGCACCTGAACCATGTTGAGTATAGGATCCGTCAAAGTATAGGGTCCATTGTTTAGTAGAAAGAGCAAGAACATCCCTGTCTGGAAATTCAACCTCCATGGTTTGTTTGCTTGGTAGCAGTGCTTCGGCCAACTGATCTGCAATTGCTTGTCCTTTGATGGCTCATCTTTCTGTGTATTGGATGTCAAATTCACTGAGAATCATGACCCATTTAGCCAATCGGCTTGTAAGAGCGGCTTTCCTGAGTAGATATTTGAAAGGATCAATTTTTGCAACTAGCTTAATGGTGTGTGCTAGCATGTAATGTCGGAACTTCTGAGATGCAAAGACCACTGTTAGGCAAGCCTTTTCAATAAATGTATAGTTGAGCTCATAGCCATTCAATGTTCTACTGATGTAGTATATGGCGTGTTCCTTTCCTTGTTGATCTTCTTGTGCCAATAATGCCCCCAGTGAAATATCTGTTGTTGAGATATATAGAATAAGTGGCTTTCCGGCGACTAGTGGTACTAGAATTGGCGGATTCATCAAGTACTGTTTGATTTGATAAAAAGATTCTGCACACTTAGCCTCCCATTTGAATGGTACATTTTTGTGTAGCAAATGGTTAAATGGTAGACTTTTATCTGCTAGCTGAGCGATGAATCGCCGGATTGATTGGAGTCGTCCCTGTAGAGATCTGAGTTGACTGATATTCCGTGGTGGTGGCATTTCCATAATGGCTTGTACCTTTGCTGGATCAACTTCAATACCCTTAGCTGAGACTATGTAGCCTAGTAACTTGCCTGATGTAACCCCGAAGACACACTTCTTAGGGTTAAGCCTGACTTGGAATTTCTCCAATCGATCAAAAATCTTTGTTAGGATGCCAAGATGTTCTGCTCTGGTGAAGGACTTAGCTAGTAAGTCATCTACATAGTCTTCCATAAATGTGTGCATCATGTCATGGAATATTGTGGTCATTGCTCTTTGATAAGTGGCCCCTGCATTTTTTAAGCCAAAAGGCATGACATTCCAACAGTACGTCCCCCAAGGACAGGTGAATGTTGTTTTATCTTGATCCTCAAGAGCTATCTTGATTTGGTTATAGCCTTAGAAACCATCCATTAGTGAGAGCATTGCATGGCCTGCTGTGAGATCTACAATTATGTCGATACTTGGCAGAGGAAAGTCATCTTTGGGACAAGCTTTGTTGACGTCTCTGAAGTCAGTGCATATTTTGATACTACCATCTGGTTTTGATACTGGAACGATATTGGATATCCACTCTGCATAGTCAATGGGTCGGATGAATCCGACGTCTAATAATTTTTTTAGTTCAGTTTTGACCATGAGTGCCACCTGTGGATTCATCTTTCGTAGCTTTTGCTTGACTGGCTTAACTCCTGTAGAGATGGACAAGTGATGCATGATTAAGTGTGGATCTACTCCGGGCATATCAGCATATGACCAAGCAAAGTTGATTTGTTGTTCATTAAAGAAGATGATGAATGCCAATCTTTCTTCCTCTGTCAGAGATTCTGCAAGATGTATATTTTTGGCTGCTTCTGTGGTACCAATGTTGATTGATTGAGTAGGCTCAATCAATATGGGCGATCGCTCATGAAAGTGCTTAGGAAGAGTGTCAAGTCTCCCATCGTTACGTGCCTTAAAAAGGTTTTCACCCTCCGATGCGTCCTTTATTTTTACTTTTTTATGATCTAGAGCTGCCATTATCTGGTTTTCAGCATTAGATTCATTATTTGGTTCATTTTTGTGACTGAGAGACTTGGCACTCCCTGATTGATAGATATCATTATTTTGTTCACTGGTAGAGCCTGTTTCCGGATTTACGGTACATAGGTAATGGACAATAGATGCATCATCTGGGAAAATAGGTATATCATTTGTTTCAGGTTCATCCCAGTCGATGAGGTCAGGAAAGACAAGTGGTAAGGAATCATTGGGTGGATCAAGTTCGGCTACTGTAAGTGTTAGGATAGAGTTTTCATCATGATGGGTCTTGGGTTTAAAGAAATTTCAAATTTCGTCGAGGTCCTCGATGGTATCATCTTCCACATAGACTTGTTCATAATGTTTCTGTTCACTTTCCTGAGCGTCATAGATATGTTGTGGTCCAAATTCAAGAGGTCTATCCTCTGCGTTATGTTCTTCCTGAGAAAGGGATTATAGAATCAGTATCATCCAGGATATCAGTAGTAGCATTGGAGCAGGTACCCCATTCGTATTCATTGGAATCTGTCTCATAGGCATCATCCCAGATTCTATCTGTGATGTAAACAGGTGTGTTGTACGGTGAAAACAAATCTCTGATGATGGATACCATTTTGATGGTTTTTGTAGATTCTGTATCAGATCCATCTTCTACTTGCTGGATTTGTTCATAGATTGTGCTTCCTCGTGGAGGAATAACGGTATTTGGAGATGACCTGATTTGTTCTTGAGATATTGGTGTTTGAATATGAGCTACTGCTGCAGACAGAGTCTTCTTATGACTTAGAAGTTTTTCCTGATGTAACTTCTGATCTTGACATTCTCGTGCCTTGCGGATTGTTTCTGCTGATTCAAAAAGTGCTTCCTGCCAGGATTCTTCTTTGTACGGTGTCTTTACTTTCCATTGAGGTTTGATAGATAGGTGAGGCGGCCGCTTCAATAGGAATGTGAGTTTAGAACCCAATCCTGCTTTGTTTCTGCTAGGTTGTGAAGGAAGATTTATAGGTTCAGTGACTCCTTCTTTGCGTTTGCCAATGGGTCCTTTACCGTCATATCCCATTTGTTTCATGATTGAGTAGCCTTTTCCATACATGTGTGTTGGTAGAATAATGTCCAGAGCAGCTGCTCTATGATTTTTTTCTTCATCTTTGTATAACCAACTAAGAACATCTTTGTCTTCTAATTCATGTGCTAGAGTACCTAATTGGATGAAGGTATCATCAAATTTAGTGATGGGCTGAGTAGCCAATTGTGTTGATGTAGTAGGCAAACCATGCGATCTAGGTGAGGTTGGCAATTTTGCCAAATATAAAGGCTCCAAAGAGTATTCTCCCATGCCTTGGTCTTTGATTTGCATTTTCTGCTTGAAGTCTCCCCATAAGGAGTTGGATTTTGCGATGTATGGATCTGATGTTGAAGATTGTTGCTTTTCTCTATTATGAGGAACCAAACTGTCCTAGGCTACCCCCATTGCATTGCAATGTTGAAATGGATTATGATCAACAGATATGGAGATTTCTTGTCCATCATAAGGAAACTTGACACACTGGTGATATGTAGAAGGGACTGCTTGCATTTCATGTATCCAGGGTCGTCCTAACAAAATATTGTAGGTTAGATCAATATCTAAGACTTGACAAATAGTATCCTTTTGTACTGGGCCTACTTGAATAGGTAATATTACTGTGCCTTTAGAGGACAGCTCTTCATCATCATATGCTTTTATGGTAATTTTCTTGCAAGGATCAATAGATTCTTTTGAGAAGCCTAATGCACGGATAAGCTTTAAAGTACATATATTAAGACCGGCTCCTCCATCTATTAGGACTCTTTTGACTCGGTGTTTACAAACAATGACTTCAATATGGAGAGGAGTATTATGTGGATGGATTAAGGAAGCATTGTCGTTCTCGGAAAAGGTGAGGTTATGAGGTCCTGTTATATGGGCGACCATGGCTTGAAATCTATCTGTATCCAGATTTTGAGGTACATTTGTTTCCAACAATGCTTGCTCCAATATGTCTTTATGCTTGGGTGATAGTTTCAATAATTCCAGGATGGATATCTGAGCTGGAGTCTTGCATAGTTGGCTAACCAAGTCATATTGGATTTTAGGTGTGGTAGTTGCAGGTGCAGTATGTCCTTTCAAGACGTATTTCTGAGTGCGGGTTGTTACATTGACAGATTCATGATCACGCTGATCTCGGATGGTGATGACATTTACTTGATGATCTTTAGCTGATATATGGTTGATAGTGTTATTGTAGATGTGATTAATACGAGCTCCGCGTGTATCATCTGAAGTAGATGCTCCATCTTTGTTGTAATTTGAGAGAGGATTCTTAAAGGCTCCATGATCACCATTTGTTTTGAGACCATCGACCGTTAAATCACCTCGATCAATCATGTCCTGTATTATATGTTTCAATCTCATGCATTCGTTTGTTCTATGACCCTTGTTGCGATGGAAATCACAATAGTGTGAATCATTCCACCAAGGTGGTTTGATTGGGGGTTCATAATTGTTGAGTGGTGGTAAAGAAAGAACCTTGTTTGCCAAAAGTTCTCTGGATGCGGATTCTAGTGATTGTCCTAGTGGTGTGAAGATACGCTTTTGGAAATTGTTCGTGTTGTTGCATGGATTGTTGTTAGGTCCCTGATTCATGTTTTTGCCTTGATTATCGTTGGTGTTGTTTGTGGTGAATTGTCCTTGATCAGTGTTTTGCGCATATGTGTTAGCACTGGGAATAGCATTTTTAGCATTTTTCATGTTCTGAGGATTTCCAGATAATGCAAGCACTGGTTGTTTCGATTTAGGATCATGTGGTTCGTTGTTGCCTTCATTTTTGTTTCAAGTCCAAAATGGAGATTTGTCAAAGTTGGTGTTGTTTTGGTTATTGTAGTTTGATGAATTTGTTCCTTCCTTGTAGAATTTGAGTGTTCCCTTTTTGACACATGCTTCCTCCACTTGAATGCCATTTTCAATTAATTTAACGAAAGATGGTATGCATTGAAGTTTTAGTCTGTAACTCATTTCGCCATTCAAGTTATCAATGAAGATTTCCATTTTCTCCTTTTCAGGAATATCTCGAAGATATCTGGAGACCATGCGTCTCCAGCGTTGCAGAAATGCCATAAATGTTTCATTGTTCTTTTGTTTGGTGTTGCAAACATCTAGCATGGTTATGGCATGTTGGATGTTGTAGGAATAGTGGGTTATGAATTTGTTAACCAATTCATCAAATGATCTAATAGGCGGCGAAATTTTGGATAACCATTCCATAGTTTGCCCTCCCAAGCTTCTGGGGAATAACCTCATCAAATAGGTGTCATCATGAGCAAATTCCAAGCTCAGTGTGCAAAATTCTCGAACATGATCTCTGGGATCACTTTTCCCATCATATTTATCAAATTTGGGAACGTCAGAGTTTGGAGGAAAAGGCACCATGTTCAAGCTTCTGTCAAATGGATAAGGACAGATTTCGTTTAAAGAGTACTGCACTATTGTCCCTTGTTGCATATCTTGTATTTGCCTTTGCAACATTTGCATTTGTTGAGTAAGAGCAATCAAGGGTGCATTATCTTGCTGAGGAAAAATTTCTTGCCTTGTATTGGTTCTCAGCTGAAAAGGAGTAGTAAATGGTATATGTTGCT
Source organism: Cryptomeria japonica (assembly GCF_030272615.1). Taxonomy (NCBI): domain Eukaryota; kingdom Viridiplantae; phylum Streptophyta; class Pinopsida; order Cupressales; family Cupressaceae; genus Cryptomeria; species Cryptomeria japonica. Next base: position 755,280,410 of record NC_081409.1, read on the forward strand.
CTGGTGTTTCGAGTTCAGGTATACGCATTTCTGGTATGCGTTGTTCTGGAATGTGTTGTTCAAAGTTATGTTGTTCAGGTATGTGAGTTTCTTCTTTTCGGTTTTGTTCTTGAGATGCATATTGCCGGGATTCGGTTTGAAAAAGATTTGGGTCGAAATCTTCAGGAAGTTTAACGCCCTTGCTTGTGAGCATCAACAGATATTTTTCCTTGTCATTTTCCATGAGCTTTTCGACAAGTTTTTGGAAGGCGGGATTTACTTGACATTCCCTAAGAAGGGTTTCAGTAATTTCAGGTTCTTCTACGGGTGGAACTTCAAAAGGATTTGATAATCTGCGATTCATACTTGATTCAGCGTGTGCCTCGCTTTGTTTGTCTCATTGAGAGCGAGTAACAGGCATTTTAATAGAAGCTTTCAGTGATGAACGGTACAAAAACCTCCTCAATGTGTTGCGTGGGCGTTGGTGGTTCTAGTCGAGATGTGTTATATGTGATGCACTCGTCGGGCAAGAATGTTGGATTGATTTTTCCACCGCGGTTTATAGTTTGATTAAAAGCAGACTTTTGACAGTATGCTCTTGTCTTCAAGGGTTTCTTGTCAAATTCGCTAGATTTGTTTTGGATATAACGTTTGATATGATGAAGGAATATCCGATGAGATTTGAAGAGTTGACGATTGATGTATAAAAACTTATTTCGCTTGATGAATTTGGAAAAGCTAGGTTGTTGTTTCTTCAACGTGATGTTACGATAGAGGTTCTTTCTTCTCAGAATAAGGGGATTAGTCATGCAAGAGTGATCAATGATTTCCTTTGATTGGTTTGGATTTAGGTGATTCTTGTTTTGAAAATTTCAAATCGTACTTTATCAGAATGAAGGTTTAGATGCCCCTTCACGATAAAGCGTGCCAAATGATATGGATAAAAAGGTTCCCGATCTGGAAACTAGTTTTGACAATTTGAAAAAATTTTAGACAAGTGTTTGTGAGATAAAAATCCGTAAGATGTTAAAGGATTTAATTGATACTGATGATGAAAATTTTTCCGGATTATGATAGGAGAGACATCCTCTATTGTTCAATTTGTTTCGGATTCGGACAACTTTGTTTAACAGAAATTTAGCTTAAGAAAAGTTTTTAATAGTTTGTTTTTGTCACTCTAGTTTGATAAAAGATGATTTTTTTGATGAAAAAGAGTCTTTAAAATGTTTTTGAAATTTTCAAAAATTTTCAGTTTTGGACTTCTCTGTTTTTCGGCTTTAGTCACGCGCTAAAACAGAGTTTATATGCGCTACTGAATTTCTTTAATGTGCTAAAATATTTAGCACACGCGCTAATCTGCCCGTAGACACGCGCTAAAATTTGATTTTTTGGAAAATGACGGTCTAACAGTTGAAAAGTTTATGCGCTATCTTGGGTCTTACAAGCGCTAACTGTCCATCCTTATGCGCTAAATTTTTGTTTCAACGCGCTAAGCTGTTTCTTTCACGCGCTAAAATCCAGGCTGTTGAAAATTGTTGTTAAGTTGTTCTGGAAAAGCTACGTGCTAAACTGGGCCTGCCAAGCACTAACTGTTTGAGCAAATGCACTAATTTGTCTACACCACGTGCTAAGATGTTGCTTCCACGCGCTAAAATAGGATTTTTGTGGAATTTGTTCGTAAAATCTACGCGCTATATTGGGCCTGTCGTGCGCTAACTGTTTTGTTTTATGCGCTAATTATGGATACCTATGCGCTAAGATATTTCTACGACGCGCTGGACTGTGTTTCAGATGCGCTAAAGTATTATATACTGTTTTACCTCAGGATTGAAACGCTACTATTTTAACTGGACGTGCTAATTTGGTGTTTGGATGCACTAATAGAAGTGTTCCACGCGCTAAGATGTTGCTCTTATGTGCTAGACTGCCTTGATTTTTCTGTTTAGGAAATTGTTTTGTGGATTTTGAATTTTGTTGAGAAATATTCAAGTGTGATTTTTTGAAATAACAAATGTCAGTACGGCACACAAAGTACAATCATTTTACTGAATCTAACAGAAAGTGTATGTTCTGCGAGGATGTGTTCAAATCCCCAATGTTTTAACAGGTTTTGGATACAAATAAAACACTTCAGAAAGACTCTTTATTCAAGGGTCATAAGTAACATCATAGCCCACTAGTCTCAATACTCCGTCAGCTCAAACAGCCGTGTCACCCCCTAGAGGGCGCCCGTTTTTTTGCCTTTTGCCAGAAGTTAACCCAAAGTGAATTGCTTCATAGTTGAGTAGTTATCTTGGGAGATATATGGTGAGTAATCTTGGGGGTAGATTCTTCCCCACCCTTGCACTATGATGTTACAAATGTTTGGTTACTGACTCGGCTCAAAGTTTCTAATTCTATGGTTCGTAATCAGACTTCTCGTTCGGCCGTCAGTGATAAACTCCCTCAGGAGGCTTCCCAACCTTTAGAAAAAAGGCTTTACGTATCTCGAGGATACTAGGGGAAGGCTAATCATTACGCGCAACCGTTGAAAAAGACTTTCATCACTTTCCACATTTGATTATAGTGGGTTGGAATTCTTGGTGTCAAAGTCGTTCCCCACTTAGGTCGTTCCCCACTTAGGTCGTTCCCTTCACACCAGCCATAAACGGCTTTAAGAGTTGATTGCAACTCCTCGGGAAGGCAGGCCTGCTAAAGGATGTAAATGCTTTGAAATAACTGAAAGCAAGAAGAGTGGTCTGGATTTTTGATCACCCAGTTAAGGGGAGAGCATATACCTTTCACTTTCGAGACAAAGCAAACAAAGATTCTTTTTAAGCCTCCAATTCAGTGATTTGCTAACCTATGTAGAGATGTTGCTCCACAAAAACATGATGTTCTTTTTAATCTTTAAAAGAAAGATTTTCTAATCTAGAAAAATGGAAATGGTCAACAAAGCAAATTTTTCGTTTTGGAGGTCAACAAAAGAAATCTTTTTTTTTTTTTTTTGTTTTTGTAACAATAAAATTTCTCGCTCTATATGCAAGAAACCATTAGAATCCTGCAACCAAAAAGATAAAATGTCAAGTGATTCGGGGGACTTCTACAAGTCTAAAATTTCAATTTGGTTACAAGAATTTTTATTTTTTTTGTTTTTGATGCGCTACAGAACAAACTGTACGCGCTACAATATACGGTCAATGTGCTAAACTTTATGATAAACACACTACTCTGTTCCCTGGGTGCGCTGCTCTGGGTGTTGGAAGCGCTACTCTGTGTTTTTCTTTTCCGGCGGTCAATTCTGCAAGAAAATTTTAAATCTGATGCGCTACTGTTTGGGTTTTAAGCGCTGGAGGATGTAGTAGAGGCGCTAAACTGAGGGTCTGATGTGCTAATCTGTTAAGTTGATGCACTACTATGTGTTTTGCCTGCGTCGATACCTACAGGAAAAATTGTTAATACAAATCATGCGCTAAAACAAGGTCTTTAAGTGCTAAAACAGAGAGCCTACGTGCTAAACAGTAGGCTAGAAGCGCTAAACTGTTAGGCGGATGCGCTATGGAACATTTTTTATGCGCCGATTCCTGTTTCCCATGGACCTGCAAAAGTGATCAATTTGAAAAACCGATTTGTTATTTGGGGTCTAGCCCCACGGTGGGTGCCAAAAATGTATGCGGGAAAAGTGGGCGAATAAAACTTAATATATGAAAATATGTTAGTATACTAGTCCACACACACACACAGGACTTCTTGATGCAAGCTATGGAGTAACGTAGTGTTACTCAGCTTCCCAAGGAGGGTCCCATGGTTCTCTATCTCACAATGTCCCTCAAACCAACGTTTTTGCTCTCAGATCACTGAGCAAAATGGTTTAGGGATGGCAAATATGAGAACGAGAGAGATGCTTTTGATTGATTTTAGTATGAGATGTGTTGTAAGCTATGTATGATGCTAAAATGCAATAAACTAACTATAAGATGACAAGGTTAGTAAATAAACTATCCTAGCATACTATATTTAGTCTATGATTGAACTAAAATGATAAAGAAATTATTCTAAACATGCAATATTAGTCTAATTCCTGATCTAAAAGAGGCTAAATGATGAGCATATATGAAATGAAAGCTTGAAAGAATTTGAGCATAAGTGTGATGCTTCAAATTTGAAAGATGATTGTTAAGAATGGAGGAATGAGAGCTCTATTTATAGCCTAAACAGGGCAATGGATGGTCAATATTGAAAGGTTTAATCAGGGGCCAAGTTTGAAAGTTGGGGATCCATGTGCACAATTTGCACCAATGAAATGATGACAAGTGTCAACATAGGATTGGGTTGAAAGAAGAGGTTGGAGGCATTAAAGGCCTGAGAAGACCTCATGGTTATCTAAAGGCTAAGGGTCAAGTCTAAATTAGGATTACCCACTGGATTAAGAGTTAATCCAAGGATAAACCTTTGTGCAAATGATTAAGAGATAATCATGGTCAAAGCATTAAAGGCCTAATGAGACCCTTGGGTTGGATAGAGGTTGAGTCAAAACAAATGTTTTAACCATGTGGGAAGGTTTGAATTAACCATTAATGGTTATTGGAGACTTTGGGGATTAAGTGGTTGAAGATTGGAAGCCTTTATGGTTTTCAAAGACTTTAAGGGTTTTAGTGGTTGAAGGTTGAAAACCTTCAATGGTTATCAAAGACTTTAAGGTTTTTGAGAAGTGACTTCCCTTTGCTTAGGGATGTGACAAAGTTTAAGGGAGGGTTAGGTTAATTAGAAGCGATTTGAAGATTCTAGAAGGGATTAGGAAGGGGTTTGGGATTTTGCAAGTGGATGGGGGGATAATAGGATTTAATTGAATTAAATGATTTTATTCAATTTGGTTGCAATTTGGAAAAATTAAATAAATTAGATTTATTCAATTTAGGATAACTATTTAATTAAATTTGAATTTAATTAAAAGTGGATAGGGGGATTTAATTGAATAAAATGATTTATTCATTAAATGGATATAGTGAATTTTATTTAAATAAATTGAGTAATTTATTTAATAAAATAGAAGAATGTGGATAATTTAATTAAATTGGATTTAATCAAATAGAGAAATGAACATAAAATATTCATTTAGGAATATGGTCATTTTTATACATCTACAAGAATAATTAAAAATAATAATCTAATAATTTTGACATTAATAATATAAAATTAATATTTTTATAATACAAATAAAATATAAGATTAGATTATGCTTAAAATTGAAGACCGTTTCATTGAATAAATATTAATGTTAGATAATACAAAATAATAATGTTTAAAAAAATAATACAATGAATATTAGTGAAAAATAATATAATGAATATGAATACAATGTAATATAAATAAAAATTGTTCTCACTTCCCTCTCTTTTGCTGTGGTAAATATTTAAATTTTCTTTACTATTCTTTAAGTATAATTTATGATTTGTTCATTAATCACATTCTCAAATAAATATTAAATTTTAGAGGAGTTATAATATTCTTGGTTGAAAAAAATAAAATATTGTTTACATAAATTTATAAAATTAACAGCTTTATTAAGCCTCTCATTTATTTACTACATTTATATGTACTAGTTTGATTGAGACCTTTGATTCCTTATTCATTCATTATAAATTATTAATATATTATATTTCCTAATTATTTACAAAAATAATTCAATTGCTATTAAAAATAAGGTTAGAATTATATTTCAATTAGGATTAGATTTAAATAGCTTAGTGTTAATTAGGAGTAGAGTTCAGTTAGGGTTAGGACTATGATTTAGTTAGTGATTAATTAAAGTTATAAAAAATAAAATGAGTTTGGATTAAATTATGGTTATAGTTCAAACATGGTTAGGGTAAGGATTTAATTAGGGTAAGGGTTAGGTATAATGTTAAATTGGAATTAGGGTTAAGGATCAATTAGGCTTATAGGTAAAACTTTTGATTTAAGGTTAATGTTAAATTATGGTTAGGATTCAAAGAAGTTGGGAATACAATTCAATTAAGATTAGAGTTATAATTGAAATTAGAGACATGACTTTTATTAGAGTTAAAGTAGGGTTAGGGTAAGGGATAAGAATAGTTTTTCAGTTATGTGTTAAATTTATAATTAAAATTCAATTAGTATTATAGTTAGGATTCAAATAAGATTACAACTTAATTAAGGTTAGACATTTAAATTTCTTTTGACATGTAGTTTTGAGGTATATTATAATTTTACACTAAAATTAGACTTACAAATGTTTTAATTTTTCTAAAACTCATAAATTTTAATGTTTTAATTAGATATAAGTCTTATTTCTAAAATTTCATCCAATTTATTTAGCAATTTACTTTGATTAACTATATAACATAGAAAATTATATGAGCTTTTGATTTTTAAAACTATATAACAATGTGTAAGATCAATAAAAATTAATATTAAAAACATTTTACCTTTTAAATGTGTCATTTTATTGTAAATTTTTTAAGTTTGGTTTTACTTGACTTCTAATATTAAAATTATTAAAATTCTAGGTTTAACAATTTTTATATAATTTATTTTTAATTTTAAATATTAAAATAAGTACAATTTTTTATTTTTTAAATTTGATTTATTTAAGAGTTTAACTATATTTAAGACACAAGAATTACAGAGAGAACCAAAGCCCTGAGGCCCTAAAAAAGAACCACCAAACCAGCCCCAAATCATCTAGCTTCATAACCATCCATGTCCTTAGTTAAAATCTTTTGCAAGTCCTGACAGTAATTAGCGGAGAGATGCTCCCAACCTTCAACTTTCCAATCACTACCATGTTCCAAGGCCCACTTGGCCAAACAATCAGCTGCTCTATTCCATTCACAAGGGATGTGGATGAAAGACACCTGCTCCATCAAAGAACTAATTTGGAGAATCTGTTGAACAATCCCTGCCAACTTTCACTGAATCCCACTCACCTTCTTCTCAGTTAACAACAATTTATGAATCTAATTCACAAATTACCTTCCTTCGTCCCAACTCCCAACCTCGCTCTAGGGCATAGAGAGTCACAAATCCCTCAATAAAATTATTAGATTGTCACCCTTTATGCACCGAAAAGAGGAAAACTACCTCCCCCATGCTATTCCTGCCAACACCACCAACTCCAGCAAGGCCTGGGTTACCCCTAGATGAGTCATCAGTGTTAATCTTGATAAACTCATCCTGAGGGGGTATCCACCTTCCCACCCTTTGCACCTTCTTCATTGCCCATCTACCTCTCCTGACACAAGTTGAGGCAAGACACAACTCCTGTAGACCAAACCTACTCACAATGTCTGCCTCATCTCTACCTAGAGGAAAATTCACCTCACATTTAGCTTCCACTGTCTCCCAGATCATAGCAATGATCCTATTCCAAACTTGTTGAACAATTACTTTGACCTCACAAAAGATCCTCATGTTCTTCTACAGCCAGATCTGCGATAGAATGAAGATGGGCCCAATATACCAGACAGTTTAGAGGAAGGAGGACAAGATAGGAGGTCTGCCCAAACTGCTCCAGAATTCCACTAGAGAATCCGCATGGACACAAGGATGCTTCCACAACCCCCAACCAATAATGCCAAATAAGCATAGAATGGGGGCATCTGAAGAATAGGTGTGAGGAATCTTACTCCCCATTACCACACAAATCATAGATAGAAGGCCCCAAGAATCCCTGCTTGCGAATATTGTCCCAAGTTAGGCATCTATTCAAAGTCAAAGTCCAAGCAAAGTAGTTACACTTCGGCCAAGAAACATTATTACACACTTGTTTCCACCAGTTCACCTCTCTTCCCTCAAGTCTTCAGTTCAATAGTTCCCGATATCCACTAGCCATAGTAAAAATGCCCTTAGGATTTGGAGACCAAGCAAGCCCATCCCTACCCTTGAGGGAGCTACAGTGTCTACTCACCAAAATGCCATGCAACTCAAGACACTCTTCCTCCATCCCAACAACTGGGCACTTATTAGGAGCCTTCCACCACTCCAAATCCAGCCGCCCACACCTATAAATAGCCTTGAAGTCACTCACCATTGACCATCATGACTCCAAAAACCTCTAGCACAGATTCCCAAGGTTAGGAAACTGATCAAGGATGGGAGGATATCCATCCCAAGAGTCATTCCAGAAAAGGACCTCTTCCCCCTCTTGCAAATCCAAAAGAGTCCTACCTTAATGAGAGAAACCCTCCTCTTGAGAGTATACCAAATCGTTGAGCCCTTTCCCTCAAGTGGATATCTAGGGATTTCCTCCATCGGGATCCTCTGCATATATTTGTTGCCCAAAATCCTAGCCCAGCCTCAATCCTACTCAACACACCACCTCCAGTACAATTTATTTGCCAGAGCTTCCCCAAATAGAATAGACTGCCTTAAACCAAGCCATCCTGACTATTTCAGGCTACACACCAAGTCCCAATAGAAAAGACTCCATTTGGAAGAGGAAAGATTGTTTGCCCATAATAATTGCCTAGCCAGAGAATCCAAACCCTTTACGAACCACTTAGGAGCCACATGAAGCATACATCGATAGATCAAAAGATCTCGAACCACCGATTGAATCAGTTGAACCCTCCCAGCAAAGGATGGCCATCTATGAGTCCAACAATCAACCTTCATGCAAAATTTATCCAAGATACCCTACCATGACTCCCTAGGAGGGTTACCAGGAGATATAGGAATACCCAAATAATTCAAGGGTAGGGAGCCAACTTGGAATCTCAGGATAAGAGAAATCCTCCTTTGAATAGTTACAGGAGTATTGAAAAAGAGGATAGAAGATTTATCCTCATTGATCAAGTGGCTCGAGGCCACAAGATAAACATCCAAAACTTTACACAGATTAGTAGCTTCTCTGATCTGAGAAAGTCCCATAAAGGTCGTGTCATCCACAAACTGCAAATGAGACTGCGACTGTAAGTCATTACCCCATCTCCAACCCTGAATAAAACTTAGACCCACATTATGCTTAATTAGCCTCCCTAGACCCTTAGCTAGAAGAATGGAGAAATATGGGGAGAGGGGGTCCCCCTAGCGGAGACCCCTAGAAGCCCCAAACAACTCAATATGGTCTCCATTGATAAGCACGGAGAATGAAGTAGACGTAACACAACTCATAACCCACTGGATCCACTCATCAGCAAAACCAAAAGCCCTGAGGATATTCTGAAGGAAGGAAGGAAGGACCATCAAACTCTATTGTAAGCCTTAGCCATATCCACCTTGATAAACATAGCTTTTTCCTTGGAGGTTGCCATAGAATATATGGTCTCCATAGCAATGACCACAACATCCAGAATTTGGCGCCCTTCCACAAACCCACTCAGCTCCTCAGAGATAATATTCCCCATGCACTTCTTCAACATATCCACTATCAGCTTAGAGATTATCTTATAAATCACATTGCAGAGAGAGATTGGGCAGAACTAGCCTAACCAATTGGCCCCATCACACTTGGGGATTAGAGAAATGAAAGTTGCATTGAAAGCCCGAAGCATCTTCTTATTCCTCTAGGATTCCTGGACTACTTCCAGTAAATCCATTTTGATCATATCCTAGAACTCTTAAAAGAATTCAACCAGGAATCCATCTGGTCCAAGAGCTTTTCCTTTCCTCATGTGAAAAATAATCCTCTCAAGTTCTTCCAACAAATTAGGACCCAAAAGCTGCTCATTCATCTCCCCCCTGACAAGAGAAGGAATACAACCAAGAACCTGATTCTCCTCTACTGTTTCCCCCTGAGAGTCCTCCCTGAAGAGGGACCGGAAAAACTGTAACAACTCCCTAGATATCTCCTACAAGGATAGACACTACTCACCTCTATCATTAACCAGAACGGGGATGGAATTATCGTGTCTTCTTGCTTTCACTGATTTGAAGAAGAAAGTAGTGTTCTTTTCCCCCGCCTGTAGCCAATCAATACGAGCTCTCTACTTCTAGTATATTTCTTCCCTAAGCTCCCATTCCTCTACCACTTTGACAGCCCTGTCTTCCTCCCTAAGAAAGGCCTCAGACAAACCATGCTCTCTGATTTCACTAGTGATCCCATTCAACACAATTTGAGCAGCTTTCTTAGCATGAAAAATGTTCCCGAAACCCTGGCGGTTCCACTGTTTAAGCTGAAACTTAACAAACTGCAGCTACAAGAACTGACCGGCCTCCCTTTCCTCCACCACTCTGCTACAACAACTTGCAAAGTAGGATCCCAAAGCCACATAATTTGGAATTTGAATGAAGGTGAGCGAGCAACCCGAGCCGAAGAAGAAACTAGCTTGATGGGTCAGTGATCTGACACTCTCCAGTCAAGAATCTCATAACTTGTGGACCACCCCCCACCAATCCAAAAACTAGAAACCAGAAAATGATCCAACCTCTCTGCAATCCAATACTCTCCCACCCTCCTATTTTTCCAAGTGAACAAACCATTACCAGGCTTAATGTCAACAAACTGCAACAAAGATATACTATCTTGAAAAAGGAAAGAAGAGGGTTCCAACCACATAAAACCCCCCTTCTTTTCACTCAGCTCAAGATCGGAGAGGTCTCCTGCCATAATCCAAGGATGAAAAGGGCCAGCCTTCACATACAAGAAATATGAGACCATAAGTTTTTCTTACCTTGAAGATTAGTAGGGGCATAGATGTTAGAAAACAAGATGAATTCCCCAGTCTCAAGACTAGAGATAGTCTTGGATAATGAAGATCTGGAGGCAACCTACCAAACAGGATGAAACCTTAAAGGGTTCCAAAGATAGGCCACCCCTCCAGAGGAACCAGCTACCCCAATAAAATGACACTCACCTCACCCCCACAACTTTGGCACTAGACCCATCATACTCTCCATTGAAATTTTAGTTTCTTGCAAGAATAGGACGTCAGGTGAATGATTCCTAATCAGATCCCAAACAGCTTTTTGTCTAGGGTCACTGTTCAAGCCCCTCACATTCCAAGAAAGCACAATCATTTTGGAGGATTGAAAAAGTGAGAATCCAAAGTCTTTACTAACCCTGACTCAACCAAATTCCCCTCCATCAATTTGATCTTATCCAAATCCTTCTTTATGCCAACCTTTGAGCTGTTCTCTGAAGCACTTTTCTTAATATCTTTCTGATGCAAACCCAAGTGAGCGGAGGACTTATTACTTTAACCCCAACCAGTTCCAATTTCAAAGCTATCAGGGAACCCTCCACCTCAACCAAATTCACCTCCAAACTAGGAGTGGGTCCCAACTGGACCGCTACTAGCTAATCCATCTCCATCTGTTGGCTTCCAATCACTAGTAGGGCTTGGGTAGAGTCCTCAATTACTCTTTCCGGAGCCCCCCCAATGCATCTTGATCCAAAGGGGTTAACCCTAGATTTACTTTCTGATGGCTAAGGTCATCCAAGGCCTCAAATCAGTTAAAGGTATCCTCCTCCTGTCTCTCCTATAAGGGCCTCTTTTGTCCTTGGTTCCTATTCTTTGTCTTAACTGAGACAAAACCATCAACACCCTCAACCTCAAATGACATATCAGCTTTCCCTTTATTAGCCCTATATAGGCTTGGGTCTAACTGCTGATGTTAGCGCACCACTGGTTTATATCTAGGCCACTTATGTTGTAAATTACCATACTCATGACACAGACGACAGGGAAATGGTAAAGTCTCATAATCTAACTGCTAAACCCAAGAATAAGAGCATGCACACATATCTATAGCATCTAGAAAATGTTTACTAAGATCAATTTCAACATAGATACGTGCAAAGGTCATTACCTTTCTCCCTAGGGTTTGCATTGAAGATCCCATTGGCTTCCCAAGCACAGTGGCGAGCATCCATAGCACATCTTCCCAACAATATTCCACTAGAAAATGTGGTAAACGAACCCACAATGGAACCCTATTCGGGAGCTCCTCCGAAGGGTTAAATCCTGCATGCCAAGGTTTGATAAATAACCCCACCTGGTTGTAAAAATATGGGCCTCCTTCAAAAACCCTATTGTGATCCTCCATGTAGTTGAAAGTAACCATGAAGTAGTTGTTTGCCAACAACATAATCTCCATTTCCCCTTCCGGAGCCCAAGTCCTCTGTGCCCAGTTTTCCAAAAACTTGCAATATAGCGAGTGTTTTGAAAAGTATTCAACGTCTTCAGCTATCATCTCAGGAGGAGTAACCAGATTTGGCCTCTCACTGCATCTCTCCAGACAACCATTAATCTTCATAATGCGAGAGCTACCAACACTCCCATAACTCGATTCAGAGGAGAAAAGATTATTGTTAAAAGTCTTCATACTAAGGGATGGTAACTTTGAGCCCACCACTACATGAAAATCCATGGTAGGAGGTGCCTTTGAGGCCTCGCCACCATTACCCAACATTGGATCTCAAAAAAAACAATAAAAAATAATGAGCCCACCCCCCAAAGGGGTACACAAGAAGGTACGACACCCAAGACCCCACTTGATGGGATGGGGTATGGGATAGACTAGCCTAGTCTATGCTCTTGGATCCTTTCCTTGGATCACCTAGTGTTATCTACACACCCTAGGGTCTTTAGGACTTCCCTTTGCTTGAGTAATCCCCTGACCATGCCCAATCCACCAACCAATGAGTTGCAATGCTGCTCCTAAGGTCTCACCTACTCATGAGACTCAAATCCCCTTACTATGGCTAATAAGGGCTAAGCTTGTTCCACATTTTTAAAGGTCTTAGGAAGGTTGTTTCAGGTCTATTTTAAGGTTTTTCCACCCATGCATGAGCCCCCAAGAGGTATCAAGCCTTTAACCCCTTACCGATTTCACAGTTTAGTGTTTTTGCCTTCAAGAAGGGCTACAAGGATTAGGACCAATTAGGCCTCCTAACCGGTCTTCTAGGGCTCCCTCTCACAAATGATACACAAACAACCCAATCTCCCAAAAAGGACTACCATTCACTTGGAAAAGACTCAAGGATTTTCTAGGTTTTAGGCCTCCAAGTGTCCGTACTCTGTCCTTGGTGGATTTTAAGGTTTTTAAGGGTTTTTGTGAGGGTTTTTAGAGTCTATCTGGGTCATAGTGAAGGTTTTTTATTCTAGCCACCTTGTTTGGATTGGTGGAAGATCCTCCTTCACACCAATGATGCTTCACTCACTCCTCTACACTTCCTCCAAAGGATGCACTCTCCACTATTCAACCTTGCTCTCCAAGACCTTTGCACCAACAACCATTCCTAACCAGGCACTATCCAATCTCGCCTAGGAATGGGTATATGCTTAGCCTCCTTGCATTTCCAAGGGCCCTTCTTGCTTGGGACTATAGTACAGGGTCTCCACGTCCATTCTCCATGGTTTCATGGTGGTTCCACAATGGGGAATGGAGTCAAGACTTCATTTACTCAAACCGGTCCAAAACTGGACAATAAGATTGCAATTCACAAACTATTTACAAACACACTCAACCGGTAATCAAAAAGCTAATATAATCACTCAAAATGAAGATATATACACCAAAGAAGACATTCCACTTAGGTTTGATCACAAATCAATCCATTTGTTTGCTCGGTAACTTCATTCAAATAGACTGGTAACTCAAAAACAGTCACAGTCAATACAGTTTGCTTGAGTCGTACAATCTCTGACAACCAACCCTTTAACTTAGGGTTTAAAACATCTTATACTACTCATACCTCGGTCGATGTGCCACATTTAGGGTTGTCCACACCAACCTAACGATTTTGACAACATGGTGGAAAAGTTGCTTGACAACTTTTAAAAGTTGTCATGCAACTTTTGAGCAACTTTCCCAATGTTGCTCTTCATGACTCCTAGACCCACAATGGGCCAACCTAAGGACACCACCATGATACAAAGGACCCCTAAACACCTTTAGGACACACATATCCTCCATTTTCAAGACAATCACAATTTTGACTTATGACCCCTAAGATCTCCTCTAGGACCCTACCTAGGACCTATGAGCACTTGGCTCATTATTTTATATACAATGGCTTCATAAGAAGCATAATACCAACAAAAATAGAAGGAGAGAGAGCTAGGAAGGGTGCTCCTACACCATACTCCCCCTCTGCGCACAATTAAGAAATAGGAGAAGAAATGAGAGCTAGGTCTATGCCAAGCTTCCTGAACTTGCTCTCCTCCACCCATGTAGCTTTAGATACTGGTTGATCTGCCCATTTCACTAAGTGCTCCATGTAGACCTAGTGTCTGGTAGACTTCTTCACTCTTAATTCCAAGATCTCCACTGCTTTAGGCTTCTTCACTTGAGGTAAGGTATTCACATCCAAGTCTTGTAATACCTTGGCTTGGTTCTCAGTCTACTCTGCTATCTCTCCCTTGTACATTACCAGATCACCAGCATTGAAGACTGGTGAAATGGCTAAGTCTGAAGCTAAATCAACCTTATAGGAATTTTCACCATATTTTGCCATAATTTGACAAGGTCCTACCCTCTTCATCTACAGTTTGGTAGGCTTACCACTTTGCATCCTTGCTTTGCTCAAATGGACCATCACATAGTCACCTACCTTGAACTCAACTTCTCTCCTTTTCTCATCCACTTTGGCCTTCAGTTTGTGAGTGGATTCAAGGATGGCCTTCTTAACTTGCTCTTGTACTTCCTTGATGGTTTGGCTGAAGTCCTCTACTTGTCCACTTTTCATCTCCAAACTACTCAGATCTCTCAACTCACATACTCCCCTTGGATGTCTACCATACACAACCTCAAAAGGGCTTCTACGAGTGGTTCTATTCACATTGTCATTATATGCATACTCTGCTTGAGGAATGATAAGGTCCCATGTCTTACCATACTCCTTAGTTAGACATCTCAACAAATTGCCTAACACTCTATTGATGACTTCAGTTTGACCATCTATTTGTGGATGGTAAGCTAAGCTAAATGACAAGTTAGTTCCTAGTCTCCTCCATAATGTCTGCCAAAAATGACCCATGAACTTGATGTCCCTATCTGAAATAATGCTTAAAGGGAGTCCATGAATCCTAACAATCTCTTTGAAGAAGAGATGTGCAACATAACTAGCATCATGTGTAGTTTTACATGGTATGAAATGACTCATTTTGGAAAATCTATCTACTACCACATAGATGTTGTCCATACCTATTTTAGTCTTGGGAAGTCCTACTACAAAGTCCATGCTTATGCATTCCCAAGGTCTGTTAGGGACCAGCAATGGTTGATACAAACAGGCATTGCTTAATACACCTTTGGCTCTTTGGCAAACACCACATTGCTCTACATACCTCTTCACATCTCTTGGCAACTTTGGCCAATAGTAGTACCTCTGTACTAAATCTAGGGTCTCATTAATCCCAAAGTGTCCACTCAAACTGCCATTATGTTTCTCTTGGATGAGGTTCTCCCTCATAGATCCTCTAGGTACACACAACTGGTTACCCTTGAACAAGAGACCATTTTGGAGAGTGTAGTCTGCATACTCACCATGGAAATGGTTCTCAAACTCTTTGCAAACCTTGTAAGCTGATGAGAAGTCTTCATCTTCTTCATAGAGGTATTTGAAACCCTCTATGCCTATGCTCTGCAACTGTAACTCTTGAATAGTCAACAACTTCCTACTCAATGCATCTACCACTTTGTTAAGTTGTCCCTTCTTATGCTTGATGGTGAAGGTGAAGGATTGGAGATATTCCATCCATTTCAAATGTCTATTGCTTAGCTTCTCTTGAGTGTTGATGTAACTCAATGCTTGATTGTCTGTGAACACTACAAATTCCTTTGGGAGTAGATAATGTCTCCACTTCTTTAGAGACTGCACTAATGCATATAGCTCTAGGTCATAGGCTGAGTACTGCTTCTTTGCTTCATTAAGCTTCTCACTGAAAAATGCCATAGGTCTTCCCTCTTGACTCAACACACCACCTACTACAATTGCACTTGCATCACACTCCAAGGTAAATAGCTTATCAAACGTAGGTAGGAGAAGGATAGGTTTTGTGGCTATTTCTTGCTTCAACAATTGAAATGCTTTGTCAGCCTGCTCTGTCCATTTAAACTTAGTTTTAAGACCTCCTTTGATGGTGTCAAGGACTGGTGCACATATGCCAATAAAATTCCTCACAAACTTCCTATAGAATTGAGCTAATCCATGGAAACTTCTTACCTCAGTCCCTGTTTTAGGTGCAGGCCAATTCAAGATTGCCTCCACCCTACTTGGATCCATCTTCAAGGTTCCCTTAGACACCACAAATCCTAAGTAAACCAACTCTTTCTTCAAGAAGTCACACTTCTCTAGGTTGATGGATAGCTTCTCCTCATCCAACCTCTCTATGACCAACCTCAAATGCTCAAGGTGTTCTTCTTTGGTTCTGCTATAGATGAGAATGTCATCTAGATACACCATCACAAATCTGCCTGTGAAATCCTTCAACACTTCATTCATCAACCTCATTAAGGTGCTTGGAGCATTGGTGAGTCCAAATGGCATTACAAGCCATTCATACAATCCATCTGTGGTTTTAAAAGAAGTCTTCCACTCATCACCCTCCTTAATTCTTATCTGGTGATAACCACTTTGAAAGGTCTAGCTTGGTAAAATATATAGCCCCTCCTAAACAATCCATTAGATCCTCTATTCTAGGAAGAAGAAACCTATACCTTATGGTAATCCTATTAATTTCTCTTGAGTCATTGCAAAGTCTCCACTTGCCTCCTTTATTTGATGCTAGCACTACCGGGACTTCACATGGGCTGATGCTCTTCTTAATCAATCCTTGTTCCAATAACTCCTGCACTTGCCTTGCTACCTCTTTGTTCTGATCAGGCGTGAGCTTATATGAAGCCTTGTTAGGTACGGATGCATCGGGAACAAAGTCTATCTGATGACTTATAGACCTTCTAGGTGGGAGTGTTGCAGGTGTCCCATCACTCACTATGTCCTTATACTCTTGCAACATGTGCTTCACCTCCTTGGGTACTTCTGTCTGCAACTTGTCTTCTTCCTCCTTTGGTTTCACAAATATGGCACACTTCACTATCTCCTCCTCATGTAGCAAGTTCAAAAACTCTTTACCAGTAGCCATTAAGACACTAGGTGTCTTTGAAGTTCCTTCTTCATTCTCTGTCAAGGACTGAATCTTGAAGGTCTTGCTGTCCTTCTTAAAGGAAATGGAGTTTTCATCACCATCATAGATCACCTTCCTATCAAATTGCTAGGGTCTTCCTAGTAGTAGATGACATGCATCCATGGGCAACACATCACAAAGGATTTTGTCCTTGTATCCTCCAATGGAAAACTCTACCCAAGTCTGTTCATTAACCAACACACTCTGCTCATGATTCAACCATGTCACCTTGTATGGGTTAGTGTGGGGTATCCTTGTGAGTTTCATCTTCCTAACTACCTCTTCTGATATGATATTATTAGTTGAGCTTGAATCAATTATCACCTTGCACACTTTACCAAGAATCTTGCACCTTACCCTAAATAATGTTCTCCTATGCTTAGGTTCACTCTTGACTGGCTGTCTTATCAAGACCCTATTGAACATTATATTTTCTCCACTCTCTGATTCAGTATGAGCCACCTCAAGTGTCTTGCTGCTTGAAGAGTCTTCATGTGCATAAGCAACCCTCTTTCCACTATTGGATGATGTAGGCTTGTCAAGGCATCTATATGCTGGGTGTCCCAATTGTCCACAATTGTAACACTTCATGGTTGCAAAATAGGAGTTACCTCTGCCGGTACCTCTACCCCTATTTGGTCCACCTTGTGCACCTCTTCCTCTAGAATATCCTCCTCTAGGATTGGTTTCACCACCATGTTCAGTCAACTTGGCTTCTCCTTGGTTCCTCTGCTCATTTGACTTACTTTGGTAACCACCTCGGTGGTTCACTTGATCTCTACCTTTGCCTCTACCCCTGTTATGGGAGTCTCCTTTCCTTTTGTTCCTCTCTTCTACCTTGGTAGAAAGCTGATGACACTTTTGGACAGTAGTAGGAGTCTATAGGCTTATCTCCTCTTGAATGATCCACTTAGGCTGCTTAGATACATAGCCACCTTAATGGATTCATCTTCTTGGACTTTGGACCTAAGACATAGCTTTTGAAACTCCTCTGTGTAGGAGGCCACATCAAGATCCTTCTACTTCAATCCTTGTCTCTTCTTATGAAGTTGGACTTCATAATCCTTTGGTAAGTAGTTCTCCTTAATCTTACCCACCATAGCTTTCCAATTTGCAATAGGTAGCTTTCCCATACTAACTCTTTCTTCTTGCAGGTACTTCCACCATGTCAAAGCTGCTCCCCTTAATCTTGATTTGGCAACTTTAACCTTCTAAGCCTCTGTCACTCCACACTCAAAGTGGTTTTCCATGCCCTCAATCCATTCCATAACAGTGTCTATATCCATTCTTCCACTAAAATGTGGCAATCCTTCAAAGGCTTTGGTGTTCAAGGCCTTAATAGCTTTCACAAAAGGTTCTTCATTGAACAAGGGATCTGGTTCAGGGATAATGTCATCTATGTTTATAGTCTTCTTGCCTTTACCCTTGGTGTCTTCATCCCAAGGTCCTTATGTCCTCTGATCCACCACTTCCTATAGTTTATCCCTCATCTCACTCACAGCTTCTTCAAGGAGTCTATTTTTCTCCTTCTGTTCTTCCACCTCTCTAGCCAGCTCTGCATTAGTAACCGTTCTGCTCTCCCCTACTGATTCACTAGTATATAGAGACATACATAGTGCAACAAGTCTTTTACTTGCTCTGATACGAATCTGATTGAAAGGATCCAAGAGCATAGACTAGGCTAGTCTATCCCATACCCCATCCCATCACCACCCCTCCCCAAAACCACTAAGAGAAATAACCAATCAAAGCCCCCTACCCCATTGGAAACCCTCAGCCTGAAGCAAAACCAAACCCCCACCCGCTGACCATCACTTCACCCCCCAACCCCTCGGTCGCTCCCTGTCCTGCATTGTCCTCCACTTCCCTCCCCTGATGCTCCTGCACACGCATCCACCCATGGGATAGGCCATCGATGCCCTAGCTCGGCAGCCCACGGACCCTTGCATGCACAACGCTATCGCAAGCCCCCTTAACTGTATTTACCTTCAATTTTATAATATTTTTAAATTTTAATATTTAGACTATCTTTTTATTATTGTTTATAATATATTAATTATATTTTGAAGTACATAGTTTATTCATATTTCAATTATAATAAATTTAAAAAAAAGTTTTACTCTTTTATTTATTTATTTAATTATTAACTTAATAAATTAAATATATTTTTAAAAATTATTACTAAATTAATATTGGATTTTGATATATTTTAACTTTTCATTTAGTGTATTTCATTTTAATTTTTAATTTAGATTTAATTTTGGAATTTATTTTGATTATCTTCCTCTATATCTCTTTATCTCTTCATGTTTATCTCTCTCTATATCTCCCTATCTATTTATATATGTATCTCTCTCTCTCTCTCTCTCTCTCTCTCTCTCTCTCTCTCTCTCTCTCTCTCTCTCTCTCTCTCTCTCTCTCTATATATATATATATATATATATATATATATATATATCTATCTCTCTAACTATTTTCTCCCTCTTCCTCTTTCGCTCTATCTTCATTTCTACCTCTATCTTCCACTCTCCCCCTCTATCTCTAGACATGTCTCCTTCTCTATACCCACTCATATCTCTCCCTCTCCTTCTATCCATCTCTCTCTCTCTCTCTCTCTCTCTCTCTCTCTCTCTCTCTCTCTCTCTCTCTCTCTCTCTCTCTCTCTCTCTCTTGCAAACATAACATTAGCCCTTTGGTAACAAATCCTGATTATCTTCTTGATTCATAGGTTTTATTTCAGTCATGGTTTGATTCATACAAGTGGATGCATAGTTGATTTGAAGCTATCACATCTGCACTAAGACCTTTGTTGCAAGAAATCAATCCATTATAAAGAGATCTCTCTTGAAACTTGTACTCTCATTTGAATTAGACTATTTCAATTGACATACTACTTTCCAACCACCTCAATTACTTTACTTGGGAAGAGAACAATCCATAGAATATTTCATATGACCTTTATTATTACTAGAGTTTTAATCCCATTTCTAGCAAACTATAAATTGTTTAAAATTCAATACCTAGTTCACCCTTCCTTAGGGTAATTTACATTCAACATAATTTGAGTTATTTTGTGAAAGAAAACAAATCCTTAAACTATCAAATCCCAATTCATGGTCTAACAAAGAAGTATAGATACCAATTTTTCCAAAAAACTTAGAGTGACTATCCTTTTCATTCAAGAAATTTAAATTATAGAATTATGAATCAATAGCCAAATCTCTTAAATAAATTCAAGTTCAATTTATGTTTGGAAGGTCTATAAACACATTTATCTTATCCACATCATGGATTAACTATTTAAGTTGTGATCTCATAGACTACTAACATGTAAAGTAAGGGAAAATGATTTTTTCTTGATTTGTTACATTTGATGTGTCAATCATTTGCATTTTTCCAAGATTTTCCATCTTTTTACATATTGAAGATTAACTTTTAAAATTTATAATATTAAAATATTAATAATTATAAATATATATTTATATAATTATTAATTATTATATAATTATATTAGTTTTTTTGAAAAAAGGGGGTAAAATTTTATTAATCAACAAAGAAATTACAAATCCAACAAGACAAGGAAGCCACACAAAAATGGAAGAGAGGAAAGAAAAAGGATAAAGTCTCTGTCGATATACCCACAAACCTATGCATATCCTCCATGGATAAACCCTCCAGCTCCCTAGAATAACTTGAGGACAACTATCGCCAACTTCAACTTGCCATTGACCAACCTACGCAATAACCCATCTTGCCAAATAATCAACCACCATATTCCATTTTGAAGGAATATGGCAAAAGGTAACAGATTCCAAAGGACCAAAAATCCTAAAACTATGTCTTGCCACCTGAGCCAATTGCCAACTCACTCTATCCAATTGTCAAATATTTATCATATCCACAATGACTTGTGAACCCGATTCAAAGATGATTTTTCTCGAACCCAAAGTAAAATATTTATCTGGAAAGAATGAAGGATAGTCAGGGTATCCAACAAGTTACTAGTCTAGTGTCCTTTTACGAAGAGAGTAAAAGCTAAACCACCCCATAGCTATCTCTCCCAACTCCCCCAATTCCAACATGCCCAGGATTACTGCGAGAGGAACCATTATTATTAATCTCTGAAACCCCTGATGAAGGAGGGGCCCAAAAACCCTCTCACCTAACCTTGCTCCTAAATTAATTACCTTTCCTAGATGGGAGTGACTTTCCCTGACATCCAACCAGTCCCAACCTCTAAATAACTAACCGATCTCCAACATCCACCGAACTATCCAAGACACATTTAGCTAAAATAATTTCTTGCAAACAACTCATGATACACATCCCAAGTTGGTGGCTAAGCATTCCTTTGTCTGAGGCAGTGTGGAGAAAAGAAGTCTTGGCTGGAGGGTCCCCCACATTATCCCAAGACCCCAGCAAGGGGGAAACATGTAAGAAAGGCATATTCCTAACTCTCCACCAACAATGACAAATTTCCCTAGCAAAAGGGAAAGAGAAGAAGAGATGAGAAGAGATTTCTTCATATTGCTTACATAGGAAACACATAGAGAGACCATGCAATCCTCTCCTCTTGAAATTATCCTAGGTGATATAGTAGTTCCAAGTAACCAACCACATAAAGAAATTACATTTATGACAAGAAAATCTATTACAAACCTACTTCTATTAAGAAATACCCTCTCTCCCATTAACTTGTTTGTCCAACTCATGATAGCTTAAAGAAATAGTGAACTTACCCTTTGATTTTGGGCCCCAAGCAAGGGAGTCCCTCTCCTCTAGAGAACTTTGGACCTTACCAAGCAAAATATTGTGAAGCTCTTATAAATTTCCATTTTTCCTCTTGGGGGCCAATCATGAGGCTCTTTCCACCTAGTCTTGACAACTTGATCATTCAATTCAAATGTTTTATAATCCTACACTTTACTCCATCCAACCTCCATAAAGATATCACTTAAGGATATAAGATGACGAAAAGCTAACATGATAGGCATAAATATGTCCCAGGATTCAAACCAAAAGAGAGCTTCAAATCCTTTATTGCAAATCTGAGATAACCATTGTTTCATAAGCTTAGCCTCATGCTTGAGAGTGTTTTAGCTCATACATCCCTTACCCTCAATGTAGTACCCAGATACATCATTACTTTTGACATCATTCAGATACTTTAGACTAAGAATATTGGCCCAATCCTGATCCTAACAACAACAACATCTCTAATAGAGTTTAGCCACTAAATCTTGACCATTAAGGGTTGTCAAGCGAAGGCCAACACCCCCTTCTTTCTTTGGTCTATAAACTGAGGACCACTTGACCAAACTCCAATTCCTTGATGCCAAATTGCCTACCCAAAAGAATTGGTGAGAGAGAAGGTCAAATTCTTGAATAAAGCTAGAAGGACCAACCTACACAAAGCACCTATACAGAGGAATAGCTTGAATCATAGACTTGAGGAGAGTAACATGCCCAATAGAAAAAATCCATCTATGAGTCCATAAGAGAATTTCTTGAAAAAATTATCAAAGATATTTTAATAATAACGTTTTGAGAGCAACCCAACAAGAATATGAATACTCGGGTAATTAAAAGGAAGAGAGCCAATTTGAAATCTAAAAATTCTTACAATCCTATCTTGGATTGGCCTGGGAGTATTAAAGAAGAATATTGAGGACTTGTCCTCATTGATCCTTTACCCCAAAGAAACCAAATAAGTATCTAGAGACGTTGGAGTTGAGAAACACAACACCACAGGAGCCTAAAGATCTTCTGCAAGCTAAAACAATCTGTTACAAGGAGAAGCAATGAAGCAAAGCAATTTGAAGAACAAAAACATAGGAAAAATATGCTCAAAAGAGGAGAGCTCAATATTCACCAAAATGTGTAATGACATAATAATACAAAGAAAAGAAAAATAACCTCTAATAGGTCAAGAAACCCTAAAAGGGAAAAACTAGGCTTGCACATAATAATTAATAAAAGAATTAATTATTATGCACCTAAAGTTAGCTTAAGTGTAAAAAGATAATAGGGAACTTAAAGAATTAAACAAATATTGTTTAATTAATCAAGTAAATACCCAATTACTCTAACACCCCCCCTTAAGCTAGACTTAAGGAGAAGCTAAAACCTAGAAAAACTACTAAAAGCAGGAAAGATGGGTCCCGACAACAAGGCCTGATCAGGTACCCAAATACAATGAAATCTCTATGAAACAAAGACAAAGGAGAAAACCCAGTGGGAAAAAAATCCTCTCTAAAAAGAGATAAAAGAACATGCTGATAGAAAAAGAAGAAAAGAAGGCCTCATAAAGACCCCCCAAGGACAGCTTCCTTCACCCCAAGCATAGAGTGCAACTGGAGATAGTGCGGCGATGCAAAAGGTTTTGTGAAGATGTCTGCAACCTGCTCGGCAGTGGGAGTGTACTCCAGAATGAGAACATCATCTTGAATCAACTAGTGGATGAAATGCATGTGAAGTTCAATGCACTTCATCCACTGATGCTCTACCGGGTTGCAGGAAATATGAATAGCACTTTGATTGTCACATCAAAGAATAGTGGGACTCTCGGAGGAAAACCAAACTCAGTCATCAACTGCCGAAGCCATCAGATCTTGTGACTAGCAAGCATAGAAGCTTGGTACTCAACCTCTATAGATGATAATGCATGAACAGTCTGCTTCTTGCAAGACCATGTGATAGGACTAGAGCCAAGAGAGAAAAAAAAGCCATAAGTAGACTTTTGATCAGTGACATCACTAGCCCAATCAGAGTCAATGTAGCCAACAATGTGAGGGTCCCCTGATGTATAGTGAATGCCCTAAATGTACCACAAAATATGTTTGGCTTCTTGCCATTGACTCTCATGAGGATCATGGGAGAATCAAGAGACAAGGCCAACCACAAATGAAACATCAAGACGGGTGTGAGTCAGGTACAACAAATTGCCAACCAACTACCTGTAAAGTGTAGAATCTACTGAAGGAGTGGGGCAAGTGGTGGTAAAAATAGCCCCTGACTAAAATGGAGTGGGAGCAGGCTTGAAATCAAGCATGCCGAAGCATGTCAAGAGAATACTTCTGCTGGTAAATGAAGATCCCATTAAAAGACTGAAATCACCTGAAGACCAAGGAAATAGTGCAGAAGACCAAGATCTGTCATCTCAAACTAATCCATCAAGGCTCGCAGAGTATCTTGAATCATAGAGGATGAGCTACCAGTGATGAGGAGATCATCAACATATAGCACAAGAGTCAGGATCTCACCCTTAAGAAGCTAAATATACACTATGTGATTAGAAATACTACGGGTGAACCTAGTGGAGAGCAAGAAAGAATCCATCTTCTCATACAAAGCCCGAGGGGCTTGTTTGAGACCATACAATGAATGCTAAAGTCTAAAAACCAAAGAACTGTCCTACACAAATCCCTGAGGCTACTCCATGTAGATTTCCTCCTATAGATCCCCATGTAAGAAGGCACTCTTCACATCCATCTGAAAAACAGGCCAACCCCGAGAAGCTGCAAGAGATAGTACAAAGTGAATGGAGTTCATATTGGTGATAGGGGCAAAGGTCTCGGAGTAATCAATACCCTCAACTTGTGAGAAACACTTTGCAACAAGACATTCAATGGAACCATCAACAACATACTTGGTATGATACAACCAACGACACCTAACCATCTTTCTGCCCTTAGGAAGAGGACATAGATCCCAAGTATGATTCCTCATCAAAGAAGAATAATCCTCCTCCATAGCACAGTCCCACTCAGGACGACCAGTAGCCTTTGAAAAAAATTTGAGGATCATCTGAAATAGCATGACTCAAAAGACTAGAACCCACAGTATGAGAACGGGTTCGATGAGTATCTGAAGGATCACCGGCCAGAGGACCCACCGCCTCAATAGTAAAGAGAGCCCACTTGAGCATCTGAGGTGGATCAGGTGGAGGTGGGGATGGTGGATCATCAACACCATCATCAGAATCATCCTTAAAAAAATCCTAAAGAGATGCAGTGGAAGGAGTAGGCAGAGGAGTAGACACTGGAGTTGGGGTATCCACTGTGGGAAGGCGCTCATCAAACTGAACATCTCGTCGAAACAAGACCTCTCTGGAATCGGGATCAAACAACCTATACGCCTTAACATCCTCATAGTAGCCAACAAAAATGAGTGGTCAGCTCTTCCACTCCATGGCTTTTCATTGAGCATCAGGAATAAAAGCCCATGCCTCACTACCAAACACTCAAAAAAAAGAAACATCAGGCTTCTCATGAGACCAAGCCTCCTCAGGAGTCATATGTTGAATAGCCTT
Source organism: Cryptomeria japonica (assembly GCF_030272615.1). Taxonomy (NCBI): domain Eukaryota; kingdom Viridiplantae; phylum Streptophyta; class Pinopsida; order Cupressales; family Cupressaceae; genus Cryptomeria; species Cryptomeria japonica. The sequence continues at coordinate 755,305,772 of NC_081409.1, forward strand.
GTAAGGAATCCGATTCTAAATATAGTTGGCACAATTAAATACCTCAACCCAAAAAGATGAATCCATGGACCTAGACTGAATCATACAATTCACCATCTCCCATAAGGTTCTGTTCTTGTGCTTAGCAACACAATTCTGCTGAGGGGTGTAGGGAATAGTAAACTGATGCTACAAACCATGCTCAGTGAAAAAATCTCTGAGAGCCTGATTCACATACTCCCCCCATTATCTATATGTATCCATCAAATAGAACAACCTGGCTGCTTCTCAACAATTGTCTTGAAGATTTGAAATGAATCAAAGACATCAGACTTGTACTTAAGAAAGTACACCCATGTGCGTCTGGAGAAGTCATCAATAAAAGTGAGCACATACTTGGTCCCAGAAAAAGGAGTGGGAAAGGACATGAGATCACTATGAATCAACACCAAGGGTGCCAAAGCACGAGGGGCTCTTCCCTTCGAAAAGGGATCTCTGTGATGGTTGCCAAGCACACAACCATGGCAAACACCATCAGTGCAGGAAATCTGTGGGAGCCCAAGAACAAGTGCCTGGGTACTCATCTGCTGAAGATATCTGTAATTGACATGGCCCAAGCACTCATGCCAAAGCTTACTCACTAAATCTACATGTGCTAAAAGAGATGAACCAACACCCACAGAGGGCTCAAATTCATCAAATCTTTACAGATGAGATGCAGTATCTACACTCCTAGTAGCCACATCCAAATCAAAGTCATGGAGGTCTCGAATAACCACATCATGTGGTGAGAACTCAACTATCTTACCAGAGCTAGAGTGGCAAATCTAATAAATGGACAGGAGGTTCATCGAGATGTTAGGGACAACCAAAACATCCTGTAGAGTACCCCCATCCAATGAGACAGAATTGGAACCCAAGACTGAACGCTGAGTTGAGTCACCCATGACAATCTGTGAAGTACCACAAGAGGCAAGAGAAGTAACCAACTGCTGAGTGTGAGTCATATGGTGAGAAGCACCATAATCTAGTATCCATGTGGACCCATAGGTCAAAGCCCGAGCAGTGAGAGCATGACCTTTCCCTGTGGAAGGAGAAGATGCCTGAGGTGAGGAGATGTGATGCTGCTGCATGGCTTCCTCTAAAGCCTCTAAACATTTCCAACACTTGGAAATGATATGTCCTTCCTTGCCACAAAAACTACAAGTATCTCCTGATTTCTTCTTAGTCTTGGAGGAAGACTCACTAGACTGTGATGATTTCCCATGCTTGGGAGGAAATGGTGGTTTAGATTCAGACTTAGGAGCAGGCTTGGAGGGATTCTCACTACCTGCAAAAGGCTTCTTTGGCTTCGGTTTCTGCTTTTGTTTCTCTTTAAAGGACTGAGCAACCAATGCTTTGTTCTCAGATCCTGAAAGCATATCCAGCTAAGAAAGATGAGACTTCTCATGAGACAAACACTTACAAAAGACATCAAAGGTAGGCATGGTGAAACGAGCAACCAAGCCATCCATGGTGGAGTAGAAAGTAGAGGCAAAAAACTGAAAAATGACTCCAAATCTTTAAAGAATCAAATGAATGCACTCTGTGTCTGTCTTTATCTTGCCACATCCCTGAAGAACATATCGGGTAGTCTTGAACTTGTTCAAAAAATCCTCAATGGTGGGAAAGGAATCAGGGGACAAAGAAACTAACTCTGCCTCAATCTGTAACGCCTAAATCTCATTAACCCTCCCAAAGAGAGAATCAAACTTCAACCACATAGCCCGAGGAGTGAGCAACTCATCAAGGTGAAATAGAAGGCTGTCTGAGAAATGCAAGGAGAGCAAACCCATGGCCTCATCCATCTTGTTCCTATGCTGAAGAAGCTCATAAGGATGCTGCAATACAGGTTAAACCTCATCAAAACAAGACCACAACCCTCGTTCCCTAAGAAGCCTCGTGATGCGGGGCACTGCTGGCTAGGCGATGTTGTTGGTTGTGTGGCAAGCAGTGCTGGGCCAGCTAAGCAGAGCTATAGAGGGAGCCACAGAGGCTGAGTCGGCAGAGGGGGCTGCAGTGGGATGCCGACGGCAACTACTAGAGGTACCAGAAGGTAGAGGCCAGTGGCAGTCGCAGGGGCCAGAAGGAGCCAGTGGGGCCGGACTGATAGGTCTGGCAGGCCGTATGGCGGCTGGACTGTCAAGTCCAATACCCTACACAAAAACCAAAATTTTTTTGAAAAAACAAACTGCCATTTTCGCCTTTTACCTTTTTTTTTAATTTTTAATTTTTAAATAAAATAAAAAATTCGGCTTGCGTGCCGTGAAAAGGCAAATTTTTTTTTTCTCGATTTGCATGCCAGAGTCGTACGGCCTGGTGTTGGAGAAAAAATTCACCCAGATGCTCAGGAGTCAAAAAATAGGCAAATTTTATATGGCTATAGGATTTTTTGGGCCTTTTGAGCATGATGGTGAGGTCCATTTAGGCCCAAATTCTCAGAAAAGGCCTATCCCTAAGCACACAAAAAAATTGCCTGGAAACCCAGATCTGCTTCCAATGCAAAAGTTCTCAAAAACAGGAATAGATAGCTGCAGATCTGTGCTCTGATACCATGTTGGAGTTGAGAAACACAACACCACAAGAGCCTAAAGATCTTCTGCAAGCTAAAACAATCTATTACAAGGAGAAGCAATGAAGCAAAGCAATCTAAAGAACAAAAACACAGGAAAAATATGATCAAAAGAGGAGAGCTCAATATTCACCAAAATGTGTAATGACGTAATGATACAAAGAAAAGAAAAATAACCTCTAATAGGTCAAGAAACCCTAAAAGGGAAAACCTAGGCTTGCACATAATAATTAATAAAAGAATTAATTATTATGCACCTAATGTTAGCTAAAGTGTAAAAAGATAATAGGGAACATAAATAATTAAACAAATATTATTTAATTAATCAAGTAAATACCCATTTACTCTAAAATAGACTTTCTAAAGTTAAGAGCCTCCTCAACTCTAGAAAGGTCCATTAGAGAATTGTCATCCACAAACTACATGTGTGAATGAGGAGGGATTCTACTACCCTAGTTCCATCCCTCAATTAAACCAACCCTCACCTAAGATTTTATAAATCTCCCCAAACCTTCAACCATCAAAATAAAGAGGTATGGTGAGAGGGGATTGTTGGCATATGGACACTCCAATGAGACATTGTGTGTGATTGAAGGTTTTGCCATTGATGGCAACCTTGCAATCCTATGGCACTGGCAAGACATTATACCGGCAAAGCATTACACAGGCAACCTTGCAATCCTATGGCACCAGAAAGACATTATATCGGTAAAGCATTATTCAAGCAAGACATTATACCGGCATCAGCAAGATCACTCTACACCTACACCGACACCGACACAGAAGAAAAGATGTATACCAGCACAGAGGCCGACAAGATTTTTGATATGTAATATTTTGTTTATTATTGTGAGTCGACTTGGCAAATTGTAAAATGACTCTTGTATATAAAAGAGATCATTGTAGTCATTTGTAGTATATAAAAAAAAAAAAAAAGGAGAAAATTATAAGGCAGACCTAATGTGTGAATTGTAGGTCAAGGGTATATGTAAAGAACAGAGAAAGAACCGGTACTGAATCTAGCATTGAAGATTCTATTGTAAAGCAGTATAGATCATTGGATTTGCATAATCCTCATTGTAAGTCAGTGTGACTTCTTATTGAGCAGTGTGCTCTAGGCAGTTGGCCTTCCTGCATGTGCAGGCCCCTATTGTAAGTAATATTCTCTTATTGGCTAGTAAGTGAATATTGTGGGTCACAAATTCCACCGAGGTTTTTCCCACACCGGGTTTCCTCATTAAACATCTTGTGTTATGGTGTTCTTTTCATGTGGATGTTTCTGATTCTGTTAATTACATTAATTCTTGCATACCGGTACACTGTTACTTTATGTTTTACATGTTCTGTTTTAAGAAAATCACATTACCGATCAAATACTGATTCACCCCCCCCCCCCCTCTCAATATCTGTGGGAACCCTAACAATTGGTATTAGAGCCTGGTCCTCTATTTTCAGAAGCCTAATAGCTTGAGGAAGATCTTGACACCGGTAAAGATGGAAAATCTGATGAAGCAACTTGAAGGAGCTCTTACTGACTATGATGCAGAGAAGTTGAAAAATATCAAATTAGAAGATGATTTAAAAGCAGCTCAGGACATTATTCAAGAACTTCACGAAAATCTTACTGTTACAAGAAATAAGAGAAGAGAACTTTGTGAAAAATTGCAAAATGAGAATGATGAAAAAGAATCACTAAATGATATGATAAGCAAATTGAAACAAGAGATCATGACAACAAAAAATTAAATGCGGGATATGACTATGAGATTTTGCAAAGAGATTGAGGACAAAAAGAAGAATGAAGAAGAATTGACCAAGAGACAAAGAAGAATGAAGAAGAATTGACCAAGAGACTAAGTGATGCAGCAAATGAGAACACAAGACTTAGCTATGAAAATGACATGTTGAAAACAGATCTGATGCATACTCAAAATGACTTGAATGAACTAATGAGACAAAAAGAAATCTTAGAAAGGGAATTGGAAACTACAAATCAACACAAAGAAAAACTCAAGAAAAGCTCAAAAGAACTTGGTACGTTATTGAAGAATCAAAAACCCAAAGGTGATACTTCTAGAATTGGATTTGAAGTTGGAGAAAGCTCTAGTACTGCAAATACTCAGGATCACAACAAACTGGTAAGACCCTCTAATACTTACAAATTCAATGGAAAATGCTTTAACTACAATAAATATGGTCATAGGGCAAATGAATGTAGATCTAGGAATTATCAGAATATCAATCCTCCCACCGGTCAATGCTCCAAATGCAACAAAATTGGTCATAACGCTGAAAATTGTAGAATGAATGTAAGATGTTATGTTTGTGGAAGATTTGGTCATTTATCAAATCAATGCAGAACACAAACCGGCATAGGTTATGGGAAAGCTATTTAGAAAAATAATGTAACTTGTTATCCATGTAACAAGATTGGTCATATTGCTAAATTTTGTAGAAGTAAAGGTACACTGGTAGACAACAAAAGTACTAGCTTGAAAGGTAAAGAAAAGGTTGAAGAGGTTAAGCAAGAATTCTCAAAGCAATGGATTAGAAAAGGTGATCTAAATATTAGGGATACTCCTCCACTAGTAGAACCAACAGGGATCCCCTTGATGAAGGCTTTGGGTAGCTTCAAAAAGCCCTGACGCTTAACCATTAACAAGCACTAAGAAAGAAGAAGAACTGACACAACTCATTACCCACCTAATCCATTCTTGGAAAAATACAAAAGCTTCTAGAATTCTAGACAAAAAGGTCCACTTGACCTGATCATACACCTTGGCCATATCCATCTTGATAAACATATCTTTCTCTTTTGAAGTTGTCATGGAATGAATAGCCTTTTTTGCCACAACCACCCCATCCAAAATTTGTCTACCAAACATAAATCCCCCTTTTTCCTCCAAAATGAGAAGACTAAGCCATGGTTTTGTTAGACAACTCAGATAACCAGTGGACAACTAAGAGGGGGGGGTGATGAATCAGTTGTCAAAAGATAATAGAACTCTAAGCATTAAAACCTTATTATCGGAATACAACAAATAAATACTAGAACAACAAATATAACAGTTAAGCACAAATCTGAACCACAAAACATTTACCAACCATCCACAAAAGATAACACCAATATTTGTGCATGGAAAACCCAGTAAAGGGAAAAACCATAGTGGGAAGCCTACCCTCATTCAAATAATACTTCTACAATAAGTATGTGACTACAAAATAGGGGCCTACACATGCAAGAAGGCCAACAACGTAGAGCACACTGCTCATCACAAAAGGAGCCTCACTAACTACAAAATAAATCCAGACTATAATTTGGAAAGAAGAGTGAACTAGAAGAATAACATCTCCTATGCATGTGTATAGTTCTGGTTAAGCTCAGTACTGGAGGTCTTAAACCTCTTTCACCAACCCAATTCGATCACCTATGATTGACCAAAACCTGTGTATATGAATACAACCTTATTCAAACACAAATAATCCTATATCCGATAAAACCATAACCATAACCATGATCTACAAAGAGATATTACATCATATTTATACCAACCCGAGACCTAAACAATTAGGTCAGCCACCTAAAAGATAATACAATAAATTCATAAAATAAACCCGCAATCAATGATCAACCAAGTCATCCTAAGACCGAAACAACATAATCCAACCAACCGATAATGCATCGGGATCATCCATCAATATGTTACATAAACCGGTCCATAACCTAGTAGAATAAGATAATATTAGGTCCAGTCATAAATGCAACACCACCAATTAATAGGAACACAAACAAGCTAACCAACAACATCCTGAAAGCCATCTAGAAGCCACACCAACACCACTTATCAAGTGCATCAAAATATGTTCAACAAAGCTCTACAGCTAAAATCCTTACCAGTTACCAAAAGGCTTCCTAGAAAAAATGATAGTTCCTGAGTCATCAAATCCTGAACCAAATTATCGTGATACACATCTGAATATCATGAATGATAGATCCAAACTAATTCCACAAACCAAAGCATGCTAAAGCATACCGGATCAATATCATAATCCAACCGCTCTATCGGAACCTACCGGAAATCGGTAAACAACCAAAACAACCGGTGTTGCCATCAATGACAAAACATAAATGCAACACATAATCAATTCCTCCAATTTTCCAACAATCTACCCCTTCGGCATTGATGGCAAAAATAGATGTGAAAAACATCCAAGTGCCAAGAAATGCCAAACAAGTCTCCCCCAAAAGAAGACAACCAGCAATCTCCCATCAGGTGATATTACAATGAAGTGAGCAAACTCCCCCTATGAATGATATCCCTATTAAGCTCCGATCTCTCCCCTTTGACTGATATTCTATTAAGCTCTGTTCTCTCCCCTTTGACTAATTCATCTTCTTCCATCTTCAGGTTCTCATATCTCACCCGGTAACCACCAAGTTTATCAATTTTAACAATAGGGTCACCTTCATTCAGAGTCTCCAATTTATCCCATATAGCCTTTGCAATTGATTTGTCAGTTAGTCCCATAACTTGCTGATCAAAAAGTGCACATAAAAGGGCTTCTCTAGCTCTACAATAATTTTAAATGTCCTTATCCAAGCCTATCGGAGGAGGAATGCTAGATGTTGGATTATGAGGTATATCTCCTTTCTCAGTGATCTCCCAAATCTCCTTGCCAAGACATCTCAAATGAGTTTCTATCCAAATCTTCCATACTCTTTAATTTGTTCCATCAAGACTAGGAATTTCTCTCTGGAAAACAGTTGTAGATGAACTTGATGAACTTGAACTATTATACACCATAAGATCTTCCTCAAGTGGTTAAGCTTCTGCAAAGAGGACCTGTAAAGTGGAAAATTGGATCCTAGTGACTCCCCACCTAGGAGAGAGAAAGAAGCCACTAGGATGATTTTCACTTGGAGGAACTTTACATTCAAAAGAGGGGCTTGAATCCACTAGATCAAAATCTAAGGGAAATAAGAATGTGAATTCCAAGTCTATTACAAGGGTTGAAGTGTGATTTACCCTCTTTTATAAATGAGAAAGTTGACTTGTTGACTATGTGGAAAAGACAGAGAAAATAAGTGAAATGAGGAGCTATCGATTCAGGATCACGCTATAACTTTGGATCTGAGATAATCAGACTGGTATGGATTTTTCCTGCAAATTTGAAGAAAATTCACTAGGACCATGATGGGAGTGTACATGGTCCTCCACAACTTCCGCAAAATGAAAAGGGTTCTTCTATCTCTGCAAATGAAGCCCAAACTTGCAATTACAGCTATGCACCTACAACCTACACACATAAAAGAGAGGGAGAGGGGTTGAGGATAGGGTTTTTCCTTAGTCAAACCCCGATTGAGGAATCAACCTTGAAAGAAAGTAATTACAAATTCTTGAATGTAAATAATAGAAATGTATACCTTGTAGATCTGCAGCTTGTTGGTGATGATTGCTTTGCTTCTTGAATGTAATCACAAATGTTTCATGGAATGACATGTAACATGAAAAAACCCTTACACACATACATTCTTGCAGATGAATGTTTAAATATTGCTCCAATGGATGAATAAAGAAGACTTGAATGCTTGATGATGTCTATCTTTTCCTATGCTTTCTTATCTCCTTGCTCTTGCTTGAATTTCCCCTCCCTTTCTCCCTTATGCAAATGAGAAAACCAACTCCCTTTTATACATGCCTTTGAAGATTAATTCATCTCATAAAAGGTTGACATCATGAAGACTTAGGATCCCAAAGTGCAAATGGGGTCGGGGGGACCTATCTTGGGGCCATCCTAAGAGGGTGGGACAAGGGCGCCATGCCCCTATCCTGCCCTATCTTGGGGCCTGGACAAGGTCCTAAGGCTACCTCAAAGCTCAAACAAGAAGGGGTCAAGGGGAAAAAATGTAGAAAGAGGCTTCAGTTAGGGATGAGGATGTCGTTGCCAAGGTGAGGACCTCAAATATGGTTAAAAGTGCAGGAGGTGCAATTTTATGACACTACATTTATCCCCCAATTTAGTGGGAGTATGATTTATGCCACTATTACCAGTAAAGTAGAAGAGAGAGAGAGATGAAGATGAGAGATGTGAAGCAATACCACAAGGAGTATAAGATTCCACTAATCTTGAGGAACCAAGCCCCCAATCTTAGGATCTTAACTCACTCAAACATATGCAAGAGCACACAAAAAAGAAAAAGGAACAAGATGCACAAAACAAAAACAAAGCCCAAAAGACACATGACAAAAACAAGATGACAAACCAACTAGCCAAAGAGACCTCGGTACTCAGATGTCTCAATAACCAATCAGGACACAAAGACCAATGCCATCACATAAACACAAGTGATCACATAAAAAGGAAAAGTTGACATCATTCATGAACCATCAATAAAAAAACTATGGTTTCATGATAGGAAGAAGAGAGAGGACATGAATACACACTTTGGTTATCCATGAGAAGAAAGGTGAACAATGTTGAAACCATGGACATCTCGCCCCTAAAACAAGGTGATCCATGGAGAGAAGGACATGGAAATCTAGCCCCCAGAGCTTGTTTGGGTGATCCATGTAAGGGAGGAGATTGGGAACACCGTTATTTCCACCCAGCCTCAAGCGCATGTTTGTGCAAGTGAGGTTCAAAATGCCTCATAGGATTCTATCCGCATGTATGCTAAAACCTGTATAGAATATATAGTACAAGTGTCAAGAAAGGTGTGATATCTCACTCTAAGAGTTTGTGCTCTGGTTCCAAGAATAATCACCCTGCAAAAAGTGGCATCATCTCACTCTAAGAGTTCATGCTCTGGTTTTGAGAATGACCCACTATACAAGAAAAGAATAAGTGAAGACATCTCACTCTAAGAGTTTGTGCTCTAGTTCTGAGAATGACCCACTGTACAAGAGAAAAGTGACGACATATTTCTCTAAGAGGCTTCCCTTTAGTTCCAAGAAAGTCCCACTGTACAAGAGAAAAGTGACGACATCTTTCTCTAAGAGGCTTCCCTCTGGTTCCAAGAATGTCCTACTATACAATGCATAAGAGAAGTATATTACAAAGGAGCGGTGTGGGTGCCCCCCCTTAAGATGTCAACATAGAGTAATGGTGATATCTTAAGGAAATAAGAACAAGGATACCTACCTTCATCACAAAGAAGATATCTAGTAAGAAACAATGTCATAAACCCAAGAAAGAGACGGAATACTCTTCAAGCTAGGATAAGATAGTTGAAAATATATATCTTTCTATAAGTGTAAAGGTAATCCTTGAAGGAGAAGAGATCTTTTTTCAAAAGACATCTACCCCCAAGAGGAGTTGTCTTAGACAAATATAAAATCTTCTAGAATGAAGTAAAGGACAGAATAATAATTCAATCCTTCCTCCTATTTCTAGGTGAAAGGGATTCCTTATTAAGGATGACTCAAATTTATCCCCAAGAGGGATGGATGAATTTATTATAGATGTACATTACCAAGTGGAAAAGAGGTTGTAATCAAGGACTTACACCTCTTGTATAAGAGAGAATCCTTGAGCAAACAACTAGCAATTTTGCACAAGGAATGACATCAAGTAGTAAACTCACACCATCCACACAATAGGAAAAGGTGGATCCTTAGAGAAAGAGAGAGGGAGAGAGATCATTTCCCCCCAAGTGTAGGACAATGAGAATAATTACACAGCTTCTAGAGAGATATTACACATAAAAGATGTACTGTTTCAAGAAAGGAATACATCTTAACAAAGGAAAAAACATGTGCTCGCATGAAGGATAACTCCATTCAAGATAGGACATGAAGTTATGAATAACATAATAGAAGAGGTAATTTTCAAAGAGAGAGAAAGAAGAAGAAGAAGGTTCACAAAATTCCTCTAAGAAGAGATTGTTCATAATAGACATACCATTTCAAGCAAGGAGAAGATCCCACTCACGTAACAAGCATGCACTTGCATGAAGGAATACTCCATACCAGAAAGGAAATCAAGTTATGAATAACACAATATAAGAGGTAATTGTCAAAGAGAGAGAAAGAAGAAGAAGGTTCACAAAGGTTCTATAAATAGAGATTATTCATAATAGACATACAGTTTCAAGCAAGGATAAGATCCCACTCATGGAACAAACATGCGCTCACATAAAGGAATACTCCATGCCAAAAAGGACATCAAGTTTATTAATAATGTACCCCACTTAGAAGAAAATAATGAATATTCTTGCCCTCCAATCATAGAGGCAAGAATAAATAGACTATTATGTTTCTCACTAAGTATGATTGCACTTGAAATTGTACCACCACGAATGACAAAGAGCCCCCAACAAATAGGGTAACTATGTCACATAGTGAGGAGGAACATAATAGAAACTTGAATGTCATTTGAAATGATCATGATGAATATGCCATCCATTGTCAGATGTTATTTTTAACATGCCTTAATCAATACAATGTTGTATTTGTGTTTTGAAAGCTTGACACTCATTAGTAAAATGGCCATGGGTTTGATTATATTTACAAAAAGAAGAATTTTGAGAATGTTGTTAATGTTTTCTTCTTCGTTTAGGACAAAGAGGAGATATTAAATTGAAATTTAGAATATTGGTCAACACATTTTCTTGTTGTAACTCAAAATTAGAATGAGAAGGTGTGGGGTGACAAGACAATGAATAATAAAATGTGGACAAAGGAAAGTGTGATCTCTCATGACTTTGTCACTCACATTCAAGCATTTGGCCATTGTATCCACGTGTTTGTTCAAAAGAGGGTTCAATATTAGGGGGAATTGAATTCAATTTTAAAGAGGCCCACTCAATGTAAAGATTCATGTTAAGAGAAAATTTTGGAATGTGAAATTCAGGCATCTTAGACTTTCTAGAAAAGTTAGGAGTGAAATCTAAGGACCCCCAATCACCCTCTAAGAGTCCTTCTTTAAGAAGTTCTTTGGTAGGAGATGGTGTATTTGAGTGAATTGAAGAGATGATTGTAGGAACTAAGAAAGGATATGATGCTTCACTTATGTTCTCATCAATTACCTCATTAGTATATGTGTAAGGCACATCATGATAATCAGGAAGAATTTTTGGTTTCCTAGAAACATGAATGGAATTGATTTGATTTTTATAAGACTCTTGATTTTTGGGAGAGAGAGAATTATGATGAGAAATAATATCATCCTCTTGTTCTAAGGTATCTTGATGTTCAAGACACTCATTAGAAAAAGGACTATCATATGTAATTAATGCTTCATCTTCAGAGGGAAGATCATGAAAAGAAGGTATGGTATCACTAGGATAGGTAGTCATAATATCATCATCTTGCACCAAATAATCGTTATGAGGGAGGTACTTTTTAGGAGAAGAAGGAACACAATTCTCCAAAGATTCATCATTAGGAGTGAGATGTTTGAAAGAAGTGTCCATATTCTCATTTTGCACCAATGTACCCTCATTAATGAGATCAATTTTGGGAGAAGGTATATCATAGCTATGAATGAAAGGGAGAACTAAATTATCATCATATGTGTAGATCAGGAAATTGAAAATCATCAAAACAATAGCAATTAGGACAACCACAAAACCTAAAGCTACTATGAAAGAAATCCTAATCCAATCAATGAAGACATAAAGAAAAGATATACAAATCAAGTGAAATCAAAGCAAATCGACACAGATATCTCCTTCATGTGGCTCCATTGTTCTTTTTCAACTTCAAATTTGATGTGGATCTCACCTACAAGTGCAAAATTCAAGTGGAAAGCAAGTTGTTGAGACATGAAATTCGTAGCATAAGGCTACTCAAAAATGTGATTGATTCCCCCTCATTGAAGAAAATCATCCAATTTATAGACAAATTGGAGAGAGGACAAGATTAGCATGAAGAGATTTGAAAGGAAATTCAAATCAAGAATGGCAAAATTATGACAAATGTAAGACAATTTCTATGCAAGGTGTATGACAAATTATGACAAATTATGACAAGATTGAAATGCCATTCCCATGACAAAAGGGAAGAGAGAAAATAGCCTCCATGATTGCAACAAATGGAAGCACAAACATAGGAGAAAATAAGGGAATGAAATTAGGGGAAACATCAGAAAAATTAAAGAAAATAGGAGAAATAGAAATTAGGTGAATTAATTAATAGGTTTTCATCCATTAATTAACTCATGAAAGAGACCTAGGACTAAATAAATAGATTTATTTAACCCACAAAGAAGAAGAAAAGGATTAAATGAAAAAATCATAAAACCCTAGAAATAAGAGGACAAGGAATTAGGTCAAGACAACAAGAAATTAATGTAGGTTTGATCATGATTCTGATTGACAAAGAACCAATGTTGATAAATGATTGAGATTGGTTGACAAAAATCAATGACAAATTGACCAAGATTGACAAGGAGATCAAATTGATAGGCGCCAATTGACGAGGAACAATAAATAATCAATCCAAATTGACATGATTGAAAAGGACAAGGATCAATGACAAATTGATCACAAAATGACAAGATTGACAAGGACAAGGATCGATGACGAATCAATTGTAAAATGACAAGGCTAACAAGGACAAGGATCGATGACAAATCGATCGCAAAATGACAAGATTGACAAGTTGATAATCGCAAATGATTACTAACAAGCTAAAGATGATTGAAAGTTTGACAAGAGGACAAAACCCTAATTCTATCATCGATTAGGATTGACAATGACCAAAATGATGATAAATGAGCACGCACCATGATGCAACAGGATAAGATCAACCAAAATCATGACTGAAGATTGCTATCAACAATACCTAATTCGAAAGCGAGAAAAATGAGGAATGCAGAAGAAGGACTCGATGCTTGCAAATGATAAAGACCAAGTGTGCAACATAGAAGAAATGTTAATGCGATGCAAGAACCCTAAAATAAGGCAATGTACAAATGTTAAAGTATGACTCCACAAGCGTTGACCATTTTTAGATGTCTACATTTTGCCCCTCTTTGAGACAATGCAATTCTAAGCATTGTTTCAAAGAACAATAATGAAAATGTCCCAAACAATAACAATAACATATGCATGCCCCCTCGAGGAATTGGCCAAAAAAATCCAAAAAAGAGGCCGAGTGGTCGATAAGAATGACAGAAGATGATAGGTTCGAATGGATCAAAAATCGAAGGTCGGATGCACAAAGGACAAGCAGTGGAAGGCGCAGAAGGCCACAACCATCATAAGATGGAGAGCATGCACATCCATCTAGGTACTGACAAAGATCCATATAGGAGACAAGGAGAAGGAAAAGAGTTCATTTGCACTGCCAAAGTGGAGGAGTTGTTGCTCAGGAAAAAGGACCCCTGCAGAGAGATGGCAAAAATTCCAATGGCAGATCACCTTGGGAAACATGTACACACCTACAGATGACCGGACGATGTAGGAGCAGCGGTATGTGGCTAAAAAACCCATATGTTCAATTTCATGAATTTTGCTTGATTGCGGGACATTGCGGGGCCCATAGGGGAGGGAAAAATGCAGATTTGCGCTTGTGTGGGTGCATTCTGTGCCTGTGTAGAGATGTTCTATGCCTGTGTAAGGTACACAGGCACAGCTTGATGCTGCACAAGCACAAGACAGTGTGCACAAGTGCAATTGTGCACTTATGACCAAACTAGACCGAACGGACTGCCAAGACTGATGGAAGAAATGTTAGTGAGAAGAAATTAGACAGAGGATATTTAGAGATGAAGGAAAAATTGCTTTCACAAATGCACATAAGTAGGTGAGAACCTTTATTTATTGTAGCAAAGTGGATGCAGAGCATCATGGCATTGAAGGCTAGAGCTGGAACGCAACCCCTTTTGCAAAAGACAGACACATCACACACAAGGAATGAGTGAAGCATCCTAGGGTGCATACATCAAGGGTCGAAGTATGTGTAGTGTTCACAAAGAGAACATACTTATCATAGACACCCAATGATATAGTTGCCCCAGTTTGTGACAAACATTCCACAAACAACAAACACAACAAAAAAAAGAAAGGGACCATGAACCATCTTGGTCACTCTAAATCACTCAATGACATCATCGAGCAACATAGGAACATGATTGAAGCCAAAGATAAATAAGTAAAAATATAAGACGCACAAATTTAACCAAGTCAAACAAATAGTTTGATCATCATTGTCAAAAGTGGAAAACAAGAATGATCATGTTGTCTAGTTTCAGGCAATGCGGTACCCCATCGAAGACAGGACACAGTCTGGTTTCGAGTATACCACACCCTGTATAAGACCCATGATAATGTTGATGCTATTTGGATTGATGTGACAACTATGATCAGGTTGAATGCTTGCTTGGTCAAACAGATCATCTGTTAATGCATGATTTCATTAAAGCACAATGTTTGATTGATTGTCGTTGCATGTATGCTCAACGATCTGTCTATGCACAAAGGGGACCATTTATTGACAAAATGCAAAATGCCAAAGAAATTGTTTTTGGATTTTGATGTTTTTCACTTTGTAGGAATTTCAAGTTTTTTACAATTTTTTTGTTTGTTTTTTAGGACTTTATTTGACTTTTTAGGGATTTTTTCAAGACATTATATGATTTTTAGGGATTTTTTTCAGGAAATTATATGATTTTTTTGGATTTTTTATGATTTTTGCCCCCAGTGTCTAGCAAGGCAAGGAATATGACAGGTGAATAAATAGGCTTGCTGAAATGATGGTGGATAGAGGGAAGACAAAGGTGTTTTATCATGGAGACAATGCGACAAGAGATTGGATATGGCAATGTAAAGCAGTGACATGGCATGAGGGACATGTCAAGAGGTTTTTGAATCCATGTTTAAATTTTGCATCCTTATGTTAGATCAAGCTCAAGGAACAAAAAAAAAGAGTGTATGTATAGTGATTTGATATGGATAGGATAAGCAAGACCAAGAATGGATAAGGGACATGGACTGAAGGTCGGGGTAGGCTAAGGGATAGTGGCAGAAAGTTGCAATAAGCTAGGGAATATGGATGAAAGGTTGTAATAATCAAATGGATAAATACCAAAAGCTATGATAGACTAAAAGCTGCAAACAAGATGCATGATGCTCATGACGATCCTCGGCCTTGTCAAGATCAAAGGTGGAAAGGGAAACTGGACATGAGGGACAATAGGATAAGAAGGGTAATGATAGGGGTTCGATAGGATAATGGAACAATGAAGGACAAAAGGATATGATAGGATAAAACCTGTCCCCAAGTACGGTATGCAAGAAGTTCATAGATTACGCATGACGCCTGTTTGCCAGGTTTTCACCAGTGGATGAATTATTTTTTCTTTACTTTTTTCTTTTGACTTTTTTTTCTCACATTTTTTTTTTTTTTTTGTATTTTGACTTTTTCAATAGAAGATGGACACATGATAGGGGATGGAAGAAGGACTCAAGCGTCTCTTTTTTTTTTGTTTTGTTTTGGATAGTAGCCTTGAAGAAAAATGGACCATGACCTTTAAAAGTATGCTCAAAGACATTGGTAGGATAAGGACATGGAAAAAGAGATGAAATTAAAGCAAGGATTTATGCAAAGGATGGGATCAAAGGGATCGAAGGATGGAAAATATGCATTGGATAATGGATAGGGTATTAGAAGAATTGGGCTTCACTAGATGGAGATGAAGGCAAGATCAACATTGGAACACACCTTGATGGGTGGTGGATTGATGGAGGAAAAATGGATCTCAGATTGTGAGATTTGGATGGAGGAATAGCTTGGGATTTGGGACATAAGGGCCCAAAATGGATGAAGAAGGTGATGGAGGAATAAATTTGAGAGGGTTGGATGGAGGAATAGCAACTTTGGATGCCAAGTTGGATGTTTCTTTAGGCTTTTGTGCTTCAAGCAGCCGCTTAGGGATCCACATGGTTTGTGATTTTTCATGCTTTTGTGGTTCCTTGGAGTGCATTGCCAACACAAGGGATTTAGGAACCCATATAGATTTTAACTTTTGTTTTTGAGAAATGGGCCTTTGTGACCTTTTGGATTGTTCCTTTTCTTTTTGGATCATATTTTTGTTTGCTTTGACATGTTTATTAGATTGGACATGTTGATCCTTGAATACATGTGGATTTCTAGACTTATGACTTTTATACTTGACATCCAAATTGCTTGGAAGGAGAAAGGAATGCATGGATGGTTATGAATGAAATGGAGTTCTTTTGGATGGATGAAATTTAATCAAGGATTTGTGCCTTTTCTGACCTTGCATAGAGGATGAAGGAATATAAGGACCTAAGATGGATGGAAAGTATGATGGGGAAGGGATATGTTTTGATTTTGATGGAGGGATACCAACGTCTTGAGAGTGAGTTGTGTAGACATGACCCTTAACATTTTCTTTCATATTGAGGAGTTCTTTGTTGTGAAGGTCTACCCCTTGGCCTTTATGAATATCTTGACTTGTAGGATACTCTTTTCTTTGGGAAGAAGACGCAAGTCCATTATGAGGTGGATATGATATGAGAGAAATAATGAGATCTTGGAGTGGATCAGATTGCACCAAAGTGGAAGACCCCATTATGCATGTCGAGGGTTCATGAACATCTTGCACTGACACGTTAGAATCATGAGGGGGATTAGGATCATGAGGGGGACTAGGATTGTGTAGTGGACATGGTTCAATGACAGGCTCTTCAAGAGATGGAATGGGATAAATAATGGGACCATTAAAAGAAATGAGATCTTGGAGTGTATATGGAGGATTAAGACAAGGAGATGGAGGAACAAAAGGATCTTGTGGAGGATTTAAGGGAATAATTTGATCTTGACAAGGAGGAAGATCATTGGAATCCTCTTTAAAGTTGCTTTGCTCTAGATGTTTAATGGGATCATCATAAAGGATGGAAAGGATATCTTGATCTTTCTTAGGAAGTGGAATGTCAATGGGATTTGAAAGGACATTTTTTTTCATGAAATGGAAGGGGATCATTTGGGATTGGATGGACTGGGATATCTTGATCTTTCTCAGGGAATGGAGTGTCAATGGGACTTTGGATAGGATGGACACGAATAGGGGAATCATCGTGAGTGTCTGGGAACATGGGGTCCTGGTCAACAATTGGATGGGATGATAAGGTTTTGGGATCTTGATCTTGATCTTTTTTAAGACATGTTTCTTCATGCTCTAAATTATCCTCTTGACATGGGGTTGGACTTTGGATATGCATGGGGGATTCTGACAAGGGATTAGTGTTTTGGAATGAAGGAAATGCACTTTGAACATTTGTGATGGATTCTGGTAAGGAATCAATGCTTGAACATGAGGAAGAGGGACTTCGAATGGGGTCCTCTAAAATAGGCAATGGCAATAAAGTCCATGGTGGCATTGGGTCTTGTATTTCTAAAACATGACAAGGATGTGCATCATGAATTGGATTATCTTGGCAATCAATTATGGATAGCCCTTGGATAATTTCATCCTTGGGTGTATTGTTTGATGAGGACAATATGGAAGGTTCTTGTGAAACTTCTAAAGGTGTAGGGATAGATGCCATTGGAGAGTCAATTTTTTTGTGGGGGGATGAGGCATTGCTAGACATAAGTGTATTATCTTGATCTTCCTCAAAGAACTCACTTGGTAATTTCCTTAAGATCCTTGCAATAAGGCCACCTTTCTTTCAAGGTTTTGACATAGTTGTATCTGGAATTTGAACTTGTTTGGAAAGGAGTTGGTTCTGGTCTGATGTCATGTTTTGATTTTGAACTAGATGTTGATCAAATTGGTTTGACATGTTCAAAATTTGGCTTGGTGCATGTTGCAAGTTTTGTTTTTGAATTTGTGATTGTAGTTGTTGATACTGAGTTTGTTGTCGATAATTAACAGTTGGTTGGACATATTGTTGAAATTGGACCATTGGTTGTTGTTGTTGTTATGTTGGACCATTGGTTGTGTCTGTTGGAAATGTTGGAACTGTTGAACAATTGGTTGTGATGGCAGAAAATGTGATTGATAGTAAACACCTTCTTGTTCTTGTTGTGGAGGCACATAATGTTGTTCTCTCTTTTCTTGAAATTGTTTCATCATCTCTATTTGTGAGAGAAGAGCTGGTATGTTTGATTGTTCAATAAGAGATCTTACATCAATTGGCTCAAAGTTTGGTTTTGGACATTTGGGATCTAATCTTCTCACTATTTTTCACCTTTTGTTCAATGATCTGTGTTTCTCGAGCTAGTTTCTCCTCTAGTTTTTGTATTTGGAGACTTGTTTCATCATAAAAAGTTTGACTAATATTGCCTTGTTGTTGGGTTGGATATAGTTGTGAAAGAGTTTGTTCCTCATGTAATGTTTGAGTTTGAATTTCATGTTGCAAGTTCAGTTGAGTCCAGTCAAAAGGTGCATTTTCCCTTGGTGTTGGTGGAACACTCCCATATCCCAATTTCATGGGTACAAACACTGGCTCATATAATGGAGGTGGTCCAACTTGAACCATTCCATATTGTGGTAATGATGTGTTTGACGAACCTTCAATTTGTAATGTTTGAATAGGTTGAAACTGTGAGTTTGATACGTTGTCAATGGGTTGATATGTTGGTTGGCCCATCTTCTTAGATTTTGACCTTGTTTCAATAGGCATGTCACTATGCAAATGCAATATCTTTGGGATTTTTTTTTTTTGTTTTGATTTTAAAAGGATGATGTATGATATGCAACTAAATGCAACCTAAATAGATGAAAATGTAATCTATGGCAAGAATGCAACCTATATTTTTGTTGTTTTTCAAGATTTGGACAAACTTTTTGGAATGCAAACCTAAAGACTCAACCTTGGGAAGTTGAAATGAAGCCAGGGCCTTGAAGGACAAAGGACCAAATGACAATAGGACAAATTGACAATGTCTCACCTATATGCTTGGATACTAAGCTAGGTTTGACAAAAATGATATTAATGAAAGGACAAATTTTAGACAAGGTCAAGACTCCCTAACCACAACTTAGGGTATCATCCAAAGTTTTGATTTTTCAAGTTTGACAAACCAAATTTTGGAGACTAAATGCAAGAAGGAAATGATTATGACAATGACTTAGGATATGACATGAAAATGATCTAAGGATATGATATGACAAGATGAAGCCAAGACAAGATGACAATACAATGATAAGGATATGCGAAGACCAATGACTTGGAATATGCAAAATGCAACCTAGGCAAGACCTAATTTTAGCATGACAAGGATAATGCACGAATGTCACCTAAATGGAAATCAAGCTTAGATATGACAATGAAATGCAAACTTAAGGAAATGATTTTGAACCTCAGTGCAAAATGAGGACGCTTGCAATGAAAAGGACTAAAATGAAGGGAGATGACAATATGCCCTAGGACCTAAGTTGGAATATGCAAAACCTAGCCTAAAGTGACATGAATTTTGAAACAAAGATATTCAATGTTTTGACAAGCCATGTTCAAATGTTGGATGAATACTTGGACAAATTTGGGCTTTTTTTTTGGATTTTGTTTTGAATTGAAGGTTGTTGATTTTGAAAACCCAAGTTGATTATGAGCACTTTTGAAAGTTTGTTTTTGATTTAACTTTTGACAATCACAGAAGACAAAATGTTTGTTTGACTTTGACTCAAGACAATCAAGCACATTCACAACAAATCCTATGGATGGCAAGGGCAATATCTATTGAATCCTCTAACCATAAAATACAACACTCAGCCGGATAGCTAGATGCTTGGTAGCACTGGCTCCCCCTTACAGTGCACTCACTTCTCAAGCATACCAAGCTTTGAGTTCAAGGGGCATCACTTCCCAAGAACTTGCTATCTCTAACTGAGGAGTACATGAGAGGTGTCTTCGGCATGCGCATATCACAATGCCTAAGCCAACAGATAGAAGGATTTTGGCATCTAAAAACAAGAGATTCTAGTAAGGGCATCCATTCGGGTGGGTATTGATCCGGTGAATAAATCATCGCAATACCATTCCAGCACCCATTGTCTACAACTTTCATTGCATCCATAGTTATTTAGAGTGGTTCGGAAGAGCTTGGCTTTAGCTCGTCACCACTTTGGGTCGTTCCCTCTCACCAATGCCTGTGTGAAGTGCCAGGCAAATCGGGACTCAGGCCCAGTTCTAAGGGTTAAAACATGCAATCAAATTAAAAACAGACAAAGCATGCATGGTGTTCATTAACCTTTAAGAAATGAAATGTGCAACTACTTTAAAAATCGCAAGCAAGATGTTTTAATGAGAGTCTTTGACCGCGTCCTGCATAAGATTCATTAGTAGTTGCATTTTTAGTCTTCGTCACACGTAATGCCAAGATGTTGCACAAAGAATTAGTACCAAAGAAAAACTAGAATGCAAGAAACAAAATGAAAACAAACAAATTTGCAAGCAAAAACAACTGATTTCACCTCTGTTTCTAGCCTTGCACAGGTGTAGAATGCCTCAACACAGGTGCAGAACCAATCAACACAGGTGCATAAAACTTCAACATAGGTGCAAAAAACTCAAACATAGGCACAAAAAACTCAAACATAGGCACAGAAAACGTCAACACAGGTGCATAAAACTCAAACACAGGTGCATAAAACGTCAACACAGACACAGAAGTGTCCAGAAAGCTCCGAGTCACCCTATTTCTTGAGTTTTTCACCTGCAAACAGCTTAGAAGCACTCAAAACATGGTTAAGGGGTTAGTTCACATCGGGTTCACTAGAAATGTAGATCAGGAAATTGAAAATCATCAAAACAATAGCAATTAGGACAACCACAAAACCTAAAGCTGCTATGAAAGCAATCCTAATCCAATCAATGAAGACATAAAGACAAGATATTCAAATCAAATGAAATTGAAGAAAACCGACGCAGATATCTCCTTCATGTGGCTCCATTGTTCTTCTTTCACCTTCAAATTTGATGTGGATCTCACCTACAAGTGCAAAATTCAAGTGGAAAGCAAGTTGTTGAGAGATGAAATTCGTAGCATAAGGCTACTCGAAAATGTGATTGATTCCCCTCATTGAAGAAAATCATCCAATTTATAGACAAATTGGAGAGAGGACAAGATTAGCATGAAGAGATTTGAAAGGAAATTCAAATCAAGAATGGCAAAATTATGACAAATGTAA
The DNA here is from genome assembly GCF_030272615.1 of Cryptomeria japonica. Classification (NCBI taxonomy): domain Eukaryota; kingdom Viridiplantae; phylum Streptophyta; class Pinopsida; order Cupressales; family Cupressaceae; genus Cryptomeria; species Cryptomeria japonica. The sequence goes on from NC_081409.1 coordinate 755,327,466, forward strand.
GACAATTTCTATGCAAGGTGTATGACAAATTATGACAAATTATGACAAGATTGAAATGCCATTCCCATGACAAAAGAGAAGAGAGAAAATAGCCTCCATGATTGCAACAAATGGAAGCATAATAGGAGAAAATGAGGGAATGAAATTAGGGGAAATATTAGAAAAATTAAAGAAAATAGGAGAAATAGAAATTAGGTGAGTTAATTAATAGGTTTTCATCCATTAATTAATTCATGAAAGAGACCTAGGACTAAATAAATAGATTTATTTAACCCACAAAGAAGAAGAAAAGGATTAAATGAATAAATCATAAAACCCTACAAATAAGAGGACAAGGAATTAGGTCAAGACAACAAGAAATAAATGTAGGTTCGATCATGATTTTGATTGACAAAGGATCAGTGTTGTTAAATGATTGAGATTGGTTGACAAAAATCAATGACAAATTGACCAAGATTGACAAGGAGATCAAATTGATAGGCGCCAATTAACGAGTAACAATGACTAATTGATCCAAATTGACATGATTGAAAAGGACAAGAATCGATGACGAATTGATCACAAAATCACAAGATTGACAAGGACAAGGATCAATGACGAATCGATCACAAAATGACAAGGCTGACAAGGACAAGGATCGATGACAAATCGATCACAAAATGACGAGATTGACAAGTTGATAATCGCAAATGATTACTAACAAGCTAAAGATGATTGAAAGACTGAAAAGAGGACAAAACCCTAATTCTATCATCGATTAGGATTGATGACGTTGAAAATGATGATAAATGAGCACGTACCATGATGCGACAGGATAAGATCGACCAAAATCATGACTAAAGATTGCTATCGACAAGACCTAATTTGAAAGTTAGAAAAATGAGGAATGTAGAAGAAGGACTCGATGCTCGCAAATGATAAAGACCAAGTGCACAACATAGAAGAAATGTTAATGCGATGCAAGAACCCTAAAATAAGGCAATGCGCAAATGTTAAAGTATGACTCCACAAGCGTTGACCATTTTTAGATGTCTACAATATGCATGAAAGGGAACATCATGAACATCTTGAATGTAACTTGAAATTGAATTAGCAAAATAAGATAAGAACACCATATGCACTTATGATCAAACATAATTTTCACCCCATACATGCATAGAAAATTTAATGAAGGAGGTAAAATGGAATTTGAACTGCAAATTGGAAATTTGAATTTTGAAATTTGTGTTCGACCTTAGAGAGTGTTAAAATTGATAAAGTACGCCAATATTATGGATTTAAGTGAAAAAACATAGTCAATTCCGTCTCCTAAAATTTTGGGAAAAAAGTCGAGGACCGTGGTGAAAGGGTACACTGTCCAGCCAACTTTTTTCAAAATTTTTAGAGATGATAGGTATTATGATATTATTGTGGAATCCAAAAAAATAGCTGATTTGGAGATGTCTGGATCGGTCAAATTCGCAGTCAAAGGGCAAAAATAGAAAGATCTTCAAAGTTAGGGTTTTATGATTTAACCACTGAATTTTTAGAATAAAGAGACAAATTTGAATTATAAATCATATCTAAAACAAGTAATTAATATTTTACACTTCACAAGCTTAATTTTCTCAAAATAAAAAATTAGGGTTTTTATGCAATTAACCTCTAAAATTTGCAAATAGATCAAACTTGGAAATGAAAATTTGAAATCGAAATTGCAATTAATCAGATCTAATAATGATATATCAATATTAATGTGTTTCATGGTAGGTTCACCAAAATGTAAGGTGCAAAATTGGATCCTAGTGACTCCCCACCTAGGAGAGAGAAAGGAAGCCACTAGGATGATTTTCACTTGGAGGAACTTTACATTAAAAAGAGGGGCTTGAATCCACTAGATCCAAATCCAAGGGAAACAAGGATGTGAATTCCAAGTGGATTGCAAGGGTTGAAGTGTGATTTACCCTCCTTTGTAAATGAGAAAGTTGACTTCTTTTGATTAAGTAAAAACAAGTTTTTGAAAGGAACCCAAAAATTTTACATATTAGGAGAGAAAAAGAGCTAGAAAGAACTGTGCCTGATCACTTCAATAACAAAAACTAATCTCATCTGATCAAAAAGAGATCTCAACACAAATAACATGAAGAACCACAAAAATACAGCAAAAGGAAACCAAAAAGACATCACAAAGACAGAGACCAATATCAAAATTGAGACAACTAGATATTTTTCATGATATATTTATTGTGGACCACCATCTACTTCATGTTGTTTGCAGAGGTCTTTAAATCATCCAGCTCTCGACCCTTGATGTCGCCCTTATTCCTGGTATTGGCTCTAGTCCTCTTCTCGTGACCTTTTTTGTCCAGCTAATCCTTGTCGCCCTCTTTATCTTTGATGTTATCAAACCTATTAATCAAAATGTTCATATTGTCCACTGAGGCTTTGAGGATTTGGAAGTTCTGTTCAACTATCTTCTTTACTGTGAGTTCCATCCTGTCACCTCTACTGCCCAGATTGTTCATAGCAATTTCCATCCCTTTTACCTCCTTATTTTCTTCCATCTCCTTAACCTTTTTTTTAGTTGCAATAATTTTACCTACCATGTTTTTAATGGATTCAACATTATTAATTGCCATCGCCAATTCTTTGACATTTTTAGACAGGGGTTTGTCGCCTATCGTGACTCTTTTGACAATATTCATATCCTTCTTCAGGTTGTTTTTGTCTTTCACCATTGTGCTGATGGTATCACAAAAACCCTTAATACTCTCATTTTCTCCAACACAATCACTAGATTTTCCCCATTTGTCCTCTTGATCCTCTTTCTGCAGACCTTAAGTATTCAAATCCTCATTGTTGCCCACAACCAGAATATCATCCCCCTCCTTATCCTGCCCATTATCATTTTTATCCTCCTCTGCCTCCTCATCAGAATCAATCAAAATTTGATTAATATCTTTGTTACCTCCCCTGTTGATATTCTTCTTCCTCCTGGTTTTCTTTCCGGTGCCTTTCCCTTTCTTATTTTTGATGAATTTACCTTCGAAGGACTTGGCCTCAGACTTTGAAATATTTGAATCCACCACTATCTTCTTCCTCTTTCCCTTGTTCCTCCCCTTTTTACTTATCTCCTCTGACTCACCTTCAGTCTCTGATCTAAAGTTAAAACCACTAACCTCACTCTTTGTTTCCTCATCCCTTGCATTTTTACCTTTATTAGGTTTTTTAATGCATTTCCCTTTCAGCACTTTATACACAAGAGCCATAAGACCCTAATGAAGAGCATGGTCACCCTTGGGATCTTTCTGTATCTATTTGATAGTATGGTCCATGGAACATGCAAGATAATATGGTAGGCTTACCTTTTGCCCATGGCGAAAATGGTTGAGCAATACAAAGTGGTATCTGTAAGCTCTCATAAACCTGCCATCCAACATTATATAGGTAATTGTAGCAAACAAAATGAACCTCCATGGCCTACATATACATTTTGGGGAGTGATAGGAGTTGTCGACCTTCAACATTTTCTTCTTCTCACCTTCCATGATAGGAAATTTGTCCGCTGCCTTATCAAAGATGCTACGATCTCTATAAAATTTCATGCCCTCTGTCATCATCCCCATGGCTTCAACAATAATCTTCTCATCCACAGTCATCATCTGGGTCCCCACCAAAACTTTGCCATTCTTTCAATTCTTGATAAAGTGTTTAGTGACCATTGGATCTTTCCCACTAAGCCTCTCCATAAAAACACTTAGACACCCCTCTTGAAGAATTTCCCAAACATCTTTGTTCTTCCTCCATTATGAACAAGAAGTAGGTTCAAATATTTTTTTGTTCCCTCCCATTTTTCCTTTGCAATCACTGAATTTCCTTCTCTCGGCTTTGATTCTTCTTCTCTAGTTTTTGTAGTTGCCTTGAAAAACAACCTTGAATCCATGCCAATCAATTATGAAAAGACACTTAAATAAATGCTCATCACCGCCATTGTAAACCTGCATCAAAATAAGTGGAAGAAGAATTTAGAAATTATGGTTAATGGTTCCATGTTGCCTCGTCTGGATACGGTCTAGATCAAGCAAGTATTTCACTTCACATGCAAGTTCGCTTTCACAATTAATAGTAATGATTTCCTCCATTTGACAAGCCAGGTTGGTGGCCCAGTCAACACATGGATTTGTTTCCCTGTACACGTCTGTGAAAACACACATTTCAAATGTATCACTTATTTTCTTTGCTACTTTAATAGCATTGTTTATTGACCAAGATGGTGGGAACTCCTTGTTCAAATAGTTTATTATATTCAATGAGTCTCCTTCACACCAGACTCCGGTGCAGTTGGCTTCCTTTGCTAGGACCATCCCATGATAAGCTGCCATAGCCTCAGCAACATGATTAGTCTGGTTTCCTATAGGTATGCATTTAATAATTTTGCATTTTCCCTGTTAATCCCTTAGGACCACACCACATCCCGCAATACCAGGATTACCCTTTAAATCTCCATCAAAGCTGATTTTCATCCAACCATTGGGAGGACATTCCCATTTCACACCCTCTCTAGGATTAGTCTGAAAGTGATCACATCCTTTTAGTCTCCACTTCTTGAAGATTAATCAATCATCCTTGTCTTGAGGATTAGCAATACCACCTATGATATTCATATTTTCCAATATGTTTCTTTTTATTTTCTCAAAAAAATTTGAGCCTTAGACACCTTCTCTCTGAACACTCTTTCATTTCTCTCTTTCCATATACCCCAACACATATGGGGTAAAGCCAATTTCCACAACAAAATAGTAGACTTATTCCTTGATGGGTGCTGCCAAGAATTAAAAACCTCTTGAATTGATTCTGGGAAACTCCAACTAATATTGAAGTGATCCAGACATTATCCCTAGACAACAACAGAGAAGGGACAATGAAAGAGAAGGTGGTTGATGGTGTCCTCATTTTGCATACAAATAAAACAAACACTAGGCATACACATACCTCTTTTTCTGAGGTTATCAATTGTTATAATTTTATCTTGAAGGGTTGTCCAGAGGAAAATATTAATTTTAGGGGTTAGGCCTTTCACTCAATCCTTAGCCCAACAAGGATTCTCTAGTTTAGAAAACTGTTGATAATAAAGAGAGGCCACAATAAATTTACCATGTGCTGTGAGTTTCCAAATTAATTGATCTTCATCTTCCACCACCACCATGGAGTTCATTATTTTGTTCAAACTTCCCAAGGAAGGATCAACTTGAGATAAATCCTTCCGCTATCCATCTTTCCAGTAGTCACCCACCATAGAGCCATATTTTTCCTTGCACTAGTTTTGAAATCTACTCCACTTAGGACTTTCACTCAAAGGGGACTTGAGCAACCAGGAGTATTCTCAAAATTTGATAAGGTTCCCTTTCCCCATTTTCCATTTCACACCTTTGACAATTAGATATCTTGTTCTAGACACATTTTTCCAGATATTGGATCCAATTGGGATATCTTCCACATTAAGGAAGCTTAGAAGTGTAGGATATTGTCTTTTATACTTGTTGTCCCATATCAGTTTCCATTCTCCCTGCTTATTATACCCTCTCCAAATCTTCCTGTCCATAGGAAATTCATTCATGTTTCTTATTCTTCTTAGACCTAGACCTCCCTTTCCTATTGGCTTACAAATCATGTCCCATGCAATCAGATTCATTCTCTTCTTCTCCTTGACCCTGTTGGCATTTTTGATGTTTATGTTGTGATTGTCATTGATGGACACACACTTGAATAGAGATCCCCTTTATATGTATAAGCTAAGAGCTCAACCAGTATTTGTTCCAACCGGTATGTTGTATTCTAGTCTTTGGACTGTTGATGATTTTGCAGAATGTGTTTCTCGGTCTGAAGTAGCATATCGACCTCAAGCAGTTCATAGATCTCAACTGGTACGATGGAGCAAAGTAGCATAACATATTCTTACTAGTCTTCATTTTTGTCAAACCGGAAACTGGTATTTTGTATGAACCGATAATACTCTGTGATGAGTTACCAACCGACATTTTGTGATGAGTTATCAACCCACTAATTGATTGACGGTGCCGACACACTGACGATGCTTTTTGTGTCGTGTTACTGAGTATGTCTAAATTCATTGAACCTAGGAAATTGTAATGTAATCCTATTGGACCGACATGAAATCAGATTCCTTTAAAAAGGACATCATGTCTAGGGTTTTTAAGTTGTTGTAGTTGTTATTGTTGAAAGGGTTTATGTTGTGGCAAGGGTTTAAGGTGGTTGTTGAGTTGTTGTAAGAGTGATCGTATCTGAGAAGATCAAGTTGTAACAGAAGGAGATAGAGAAGACTGAATTAATGCTGGAATGCATTAGCAGTGAACTATACTGGATCTAACCAAGCAGTCTATGCTATAAGATAGATCAAACACTTGTTGATTACTCACATCTTTGACAAGTCTGTAGCCCTTAACCAGGTAGGCCCACAAGCCTTTGTAAAATCCTCTAACAAGGTAGTTCACTTCTATGAATCTAAAATCCTCTAACAAGGTAGTCTTTAATCAGACTTATCTCCTAACAAAGATTGAGATTCCTAACAGGGTCTATTCTGGTGAAGAACATTGTAAGACTTTAACCGATCTGGTTTCTATTCTACAAATAGTGACTTGTGAGTTCCATCTCACCGTGGTTTTTCCCAATTGGGTTTCCACGTCAAATATCTTGTGTTATGGTTGTATTTCTTTTGTGGGTGAATGCTTTATTTGCATTTTAGTTTGCATGTGTGATAACCGGTCTATTTGTTAGATTGTTTTACCAGTTTATCTTCAAACTGTGTAAGTGTTTAAGTACGAAGATTTTTGGCACACTAATTCACCCCCCCCTCTTAGTATTCATCAATTGGTATCAGAGCCTACCTTTCTATAAGTTTAACCACTTGGAAAGAGATATGGGGGAATACACCTTGAGGGAAATTACTCAATGGCTCATTCAGTCTGAGCAAGCCTATGATGATCTTATGGTCAAATACAAGGCATCTCAAGCAAAAAGGAGAGAACATGCAGAGAAGTTGATGGAGCTATTTGAAAGTAGTTCTGAAGATGAAGCAAATATGGAAGCCATGATTGCAGAAGTAAATAAGTTGAATGATTCAAACTCCAATCTGAGAAAGGAGTTGGAAGGACTGACCATCCGGTTTAGTCAAGAGCTTGAGAACTGGAGGAAAGCTGAAGATCGGGTAAAGGACAGAGATCATGAGATCTCCAAGTTGAAACAAGAGATTAGTGCACTGACTGCTTGCCTTCATGAGAGTAGGATGGAAAAGGAAGACATGCAAGGAGAACTGAACATAGCCATCTCTGAAAATGCAAGCCTAATGGAGACCAATACTGCTATTTCCAAAGAACTCTGAGTCAAAGGAAATACTTGCTAAGTTTAGCAAAAGTACTATCAAGCTAGAGCAAAAGCTTGAGTCATCGAGACCAGTAAAGAATACCAATGGTCTTGGTTTCTCTAGACATGAGGAAGGAGAATCCTCATGAACAAATGCTAAAGCATCAAAGAAGCAACCGACACTCAAAGGAAAAGGTAAGAAAAAATTCAAACCTATTTGCTTTAACTGTCTTAAAGAAGGACACACTGCCAATGTATGTAGGAGCAAAGCCTACAATAATTTTCCTTATTTTATCAACAATGTACCTAGATCCAATAAGTTCAATGGACATTCTTATGCATGCAACAATTTTGGGCATAGAGCATCTGAATGCAGGTCTGTCATGAACAATACCGGAAGATATCCTCAGAGGACCCAAGGAGCTGGTCCGGAATCTTTTGTGAACTGGAACCCTAACTAGTTTAATGCCTACAATTATCAATCAGACAACAATGGTTATCAACGGGCAATCGGATGGAAAGAAAACTATTGGATTTTTCATGGACACGGTCACACTGCTGCTACATGTAGAAGAAAGAATGGAAACATGAACAATGGACCTTGGAGAGCACCTGGATTGGTTTGCTATCACTGCAACAAACTGGGTCACATTGCAAGATTCTGCAAAAGTAGAAAGAGTATATCTGATGATATACCGGTCACTCAGAAAGGAGAAGTTGATGTTGAAAAAGCTCAAGCGTACATGAACAAAACCTGGAGGAAGAAACCAACAATGTTGGAAGAGGAACCGGTTTCTGCACCTAGTGTAGAAATATCGGAACCAGCAAACTAAGATCCAAAAAGGCTTAGGGGGAGAAAACGGTGAAATAATTGTGAACCCCCAGTTACACTGGTAAAAGACCTTAACCAGTATGTAATACCTATCGCTTGGCAGAAGACTAGAAATGGTAAAAGAGGCAAATTAGGGTTTACGCCCTAATAGAGGAGCATTAATGGTGGTAGGTGAGAGACATGTATAAAAGCATATTTCAAATTATTTCTCACTATCTGTTTTTGAGCAAAGAAAATTTTTCAAGTGCAGAGCGAAGAAAAGACGATTTGAGCTAAGATTTCAAGAAAATGATAAATCTTGAAGGAGATTCAAATCTAGTTTGCAAGTGGTTGAGGAGAACACAAAGCGGTGATTTGGCAATCGACGGAGAGTGGAGTGAAGCAGAATCAGGAAGCCCTAAATTCGTGTTGTAAAGGTATTTTTCATGTTCTTGAAATACTCAAGAATGGCTTCTGCATCTCATACCAGTTCTAGTACATCCATTGAGTCAGAAAGTTTTATTCAGAGGAAGTCCAAATATAATGCCTTATCACAAGTTCCGGCTGGAGTCATAGTTGAAGAAGGAATTTTAGATTATATTGATTGCAAAATAGAAGACCTAGGGTCTTTAGCTATTCACACCCAGTTAGGTTTATTTTGTGGCAAGGGAAAAAAGATCAAACTAGAGTTTAGTATCCCAGAGAAGAAGAGAATCCATAATGCAGTATACTTTCTGGAAGATTTTATGGAGAATCATATCAGAATCATTTTGAGCAAAGTCCATGGTGACAAGATGTACCTGGAGAGGATGTATGATATCACACCTTAGGCAATTCATACAGTCACTAGTTTTTGTAACACAGGGGAAGTGCCAGCCCTAAGAACGGTAAGCAAAACTGAAATGGCCAGGCTCACCGGTTCAACAAGTGACTCACGGGGTATGACAGTTAATCCTATCAAGGATGATTTGGTGAAATACGCCTGCATGGTGATAGGCTACAGAACATTCTCAGCTAGCAAGATTAATTCTGTATCTGCTGTAGTGGTAAATGCCGCTTACCAGATGATTAAAGAGGATGCATCATTTGACCTATGCACTGGTATGCAAAGGCAACTCCTATTGAATCTAAAGGTGATCAAACAAGACAATGCACTGAGGTTTAAGTTTGGAAAACTACTGGTAGGGTTGTTCTTCTATTTCCAAGGCTACTTTCCTGGAGTAGGAGATGTACAGTGGTCTCCTGACCAACCGATAACCAAGCAGATCAAGGAAAGCATACAAGCCATTGGAACTAGTTACCCTGAAGTACTGAACAAATATTTTGATAAATTTAGAAGAAAGATGAGTCAAAGGGTAAGGATCTTAGGTGATATCATTAAGAAATACGAAGATGACATCTATTTCACCATTCAGGTGGACAAATGCTTAATGGAGGCTATTGAGCCTAGAATGGAGGAAGTGGAGCCAATGGGCTATGATGTCATGTATGATATGCTGGAAGGGTATGCCTCAACCCTTATTGCCTCACCTCTTGATCCTAAGGATAAAAGGACCGAAACCTACTTGGAGAGGATTGCACCAGTTGAAGAACCATCTATTAAGAAAGGAAAAGAATTGGTAGCAAAGAAAGCCAAGGCAGTGCCTGCAGCATTAGCACCGGCTACCACTGCAACTCCAAGAGTGACCAAGCAGTCACCTGCAAAGAAGAAACCAGAGGTGACACTAGCAAAAGTCTTTGAAAGAAAAAGAAAGACTAAGACAAATGAACCAGACTCTAAAGAGACTGAGTCTAATGAAAAGCCAAAGAAGGCCAGACAGACAAAGAAAATGAAGAAGAATGAACCGGCAGCATCCGCACCGATAAATATTGATATCTCCTCATACAAACCTTTGACACATTTTCAAAGGATAGTTAAGAATATTAGGAGAAAATTACTTCATGATTTAGTAGATTATTATGATGATTGTAGTGATGAGGAGAAGGAAGAAGTATTACAGGAAATCATTATTTATTTGTGCAAAAATGACTAGTTGCCATCAGAGATTAAATCTCAAACACCGGTTTCTTTATTTAAAGCATTAGATAACAAATGGTGCATTGCCATTGAAAAAGAATAGGAGATTAGGGAGAAAGTCTTTTCACAGTACTTTCCTGACCTCTCAAATTCATAATTATTTGATGTCCTGGATCAAAATAAAGGACTCTTCTTCACAAGGAGAAGATGACTCTGGTTGTTGGAGGGGAGAATTGTTGATGTTGAAAAAGATATTCATCAGCATATGGATTATGCTATCAACTCTCACAAAGCAAGAATGGCCAACCTCCAAGTGGAAAAAGAACTGGTTGTATCCAAACCGGATGAAGTTTTTGATCAAGAAGGAAACTTGATTGAAGAAACAATCGACACTATTGATGTCGATGCCCTGGATGTAGAAGATGTCACTCAGGACATACCTTCTCAGGGAATAGAACAGGGGCAACAAGCCAAATAGGGTGGTGAGAAAGCTAAGGACACATAGGAAGCAGCTAAGGAATAGGAAGAGAAGAAGAAGAGGGATGAAGATGAGAAAAAGAGAAAAGAGGAAGAGGAGAAACGAAAAGATGAAGAAAAGAAGAAGTAAGAAGATGAAAGGAAGAAGAAAGAAGAAGAGGACAAAGAAGAAAAGAAGAAGAAAGAAGAGGAAGAAAAGAAGAGGAAGGAAGAAGAAGAAAAGAGGAAGAAGCAAGAGGAAGAAAAGAAGAAGAAGGAAGAGGAAGAAAAGAAGAAGGAAGAGGAAGTAGATAGGAAAAAGAAAGAAGTGGAAGACAAGGAAGAAGAACAGAAGAAAGAAGCAGAGAAAAGGAAGAAGGAAGATGCAAAAAAGGCAGAGAAAGCAATGGAGAGAACATGGATGGAGACTCTGAAGGCAACCGTGAGTCAAGCCAAACTGGCTGAAATCTCTAGTCCCATCGATCTCTAGTCTGCAAGTGAGTCGGAGCTTATGCAGAGCATCAAGGTTGCTCAAGAGCGCTTTGAAATCATCCAAACGAAGAAGGAGAAAGATATCATTCAAGCAGTTGTAGACACCCTTACCAGTTTGATCCCTAGTACCAATCTTCCTAACACTGAATCATCACTAGCACAACTCAAACTACTACGTACTATAGTGGATGATTAGGTGCAGAGCCTGGAAGAAGCAGTTGAGGCAAATGTCAAGAAAGAGCATCAAAAGGCTCTTAACATTGCTCTGGTGAAAAAGTTGAATGAGCTCCGGTGTAAACTTCTGAAAGACCAAAAGGATATCAGGGATGTTTTGGATGAGGGAAACTTGCTACTAAGCAAAATCTATCAACCCCATCTATTTTGTGATGATGTGCTAACTCAGCAGAAAAATATTCAAATAGACTTATAGTCCTACTTGAGCACATTTAAGCCACCCTATGATTCCTTTACAACTTATGGGAAAATTGTTCACCGATTCCAGATCCAGTCAGCCAAGATGGAGCAAGAGATCAATACAAGGTCTAAGGATTTACAGGAGCTTCAACTGGTTTTACTTCCATGTCTACAAATTCTTCAGAAGTGTTATCTAAACCTGGATGCCCTGACAGTCACACAGGAGCTGAGCACAGTTGATGCCATGGAGGAACAGGTATACCAGATGCAAACAGAAAAAGAAGTAGCCACCTCCTTACTTGAGTCCTGGTCTCTATCCATGAAACAATTTTTGCAAGACTATAAATCAATTTTTGACAAATATTATTCATTATTGTCATAAACTTTTATTCTTTCAATATCAAATCGAAACAGGGTTATTCAGCGGTACTTTGTCATTGTTGGCAAAGGGGGAGAAGTATCTGGTTTTGGTTTTAAAATTTTGATCTTCAGATAAAGGGGGAGAAGTACTCTATCTATTTTTTTTGAAAAGAATAGGGAGAAGTATATGGTTTTGGAATTTTGATATATGTTTTGATATATGCTATATGCTCTGATATCTCAATGTTTATGCTCCATATGAAACATTGCTATACATTGTATTGATTAAGGGATAGTGTATATGCTTAGGGGGAGCAATGTTGTTAATAGCATGTTTTTTATTGTAAAACACTTAGATGTCAAAATTTTATTTTCCTAAGTGTTGCCATCAATGCCAAAGGGGGAGATTGTTGGCATTTTTGATGTTTATGTTGTGGTTGTCATTGATGGACACACACTTGTATAGAGATCCCCTTTATATGTATAACCTAAGAGCTCAACCGGTATTTGTTCCAACCGGTATGTTGTATTCTAGTCTTTGGACTATTGATGATTTTGCAGAATGTGTTTCCCGGTCTGAAGCGGCATATCGACCTCAAGTGGTTCGTAGATCTCAACCGGTACGAAGGAGCAAAGCGGCATAACATATTCTTACCAGTCTTCATTTTTGTCAAACCGGCAACCGGTATTTTGTATGAACCGGTAATACTCTGTGATGAGTTACCAACCGACATTTTGTGATGAGTTATCAATCCACCGATTGATTGACGGTGCCAACACACTAATGGTGCTTTTTGTGTCATGTTACTAAGTATGTCTAGATTCATTGAACCTAGGAAATTGTAATGTAATCCTATTGGACTGACATGAAATCAGATTCCTTTAAAAAGGACATCATGTTTAGGGTTTTTAAGTTGTTGTAGTTGTTATTGCTAAAAGGGTTTATGTTGTGGCTAGGGTTTAAGGTGGTTGTTGAGTTGTTGTAAAAGCGGTCTTATCTAAGAAGATCAAGTTGTAACAGAAGGAGATAGAGAAGACTAAATTAATGCTAGAATGCATTAGCAATGAACTATACTGGATCTAACCAAGCAGTCTGTGCTATAAGATAGATCAAACACTTGTTGATTACTCACATCTTTGACAAGTCTGTAGGCCTTAACCGGGTAGGCCCAAAAGCCTTTGTAAAATCCTCTAACAAGGTAGTCTTTAATCAGACTTATCTCCTAACAGAGATTGAGATTCCTAACAGGATCTGTTCTGGTGAAGAACATTGTAAGACCTTAACTGGTCCGGTTTCTGTTTTGTATATAGTGACTTGTGAGTTCCATCTCACCATGGTTTTTCCCAATTGGGTTTCCACATCAAATATCTTTTGTTATGGTTGTATTACTTTTGTGGGTGAATGCTTTATTTGCATTTTGGTTTGCATGTGTGATAATCGGTCTGTTTGTTAGACTATTTTAGCAGTTTATCTTCAAACTGTGTAAGTGTTTAAGTACGAAGATTTTTGGCATACTAATTCACCCCCCCTCTTAGTATTCATCAGACCCTTGTTCAAGAAAAGGTTGTTTGGATTTTTTCAATAGCCTCCGCAAACTTGGCAGGAATTCTAAAAAGGTTGATGGCATAAAGAGGAATACTTTGAAGAGTTGATTTTAACAGCTGAACCTTACCAGCTTGGCTAAGAAGAGAACCCTTCCAACCTACTAACTTCTTATGAAATTTGTCCACCAAAGCTCCCCAAAAAGTATCAAGAGGATCTTGGCATAAGGGGAGCCCCAAATAGGAAGTAGGAAGACTCCCCAATTGACACCCCAAAATATTGCTTATTTTTATCTTTCTTCTCTCCAGAGTATTGATGAAGTAAACAAAACTTTTAGACCAATTAATAAGTTTCCCAGTAGTTGACTCATAACTATCCAATGATTTCTTTAAAGTCCTTGAATCTTGCACTGAAGCCTTACCCATAATTATAGAATCATCCACGAACTACTGATGGGAGAAAACTTCATCTACTAAAGATGGTTTTAGTCCATAAAACTCCCCCTTCTCAACCAGCTTTCCAATGCATCTCCCTAGACATTCTGCCATGATAATAAAAATAACTGGAGATAAAGGATATCCATGTCTGAGTCCCCTTGAGGACTTGAAAAAAGGAGAAGGAGACCCATTAATTAAGATAGAAAAAAAATTCAAAGAGACTAATTGCCTAATAAGACTAATACTTCTAGAACAAAAAACCAAAAGCTGAAAAGAGTTTCATCATTTAATCCCAGTCCACTCTATCGTAGGCTTTGGATAAGTCAAGCTTTATAAGAAAGCCTTCTTTTTTAGCACTAGACAAAGAATGAATGTTTTCATGGACCGAAATTATCAAATCTAAGATTTGTCTTCTAGGGACAAAACCACTTTGCTGAGAAGAAATGATAGAAGAAAGCAACTTTAGAATTCTAGAAGTCAAAACCTTAGAGATGATCTTGTATAGAGAGTTACAAAGGCTTATAGGTCTGAATAGATCCATGGAATCGACTCCCATCTTTTGGGGGATAAGCGCAATAAAAGTGCTATTTATCTCTTTCAAAATTCTTCTAGCACCAAAAAACTCTTTCACAGGTCTGGAAACATCATCTCCAACAATATGCGAATATATTTGAAAAAAGAACATGGGAAAACCATCCGGGCCTGGTGCCTTGTTACCTTTAAAGGAGTTGACAGCTTTTAGAATCTCATCATTGGAAGGGATAGCAGTTAGGTAAGAGTTCTTATCTGCCTCCAGGATAGTTGGAATATGGTCTGTAAGGTTCTTTTGAGATTGCAAATCCAAATTCTGATCCTTAGCAAAGAGGTTGGAGAAAAACTCCATGGCAACCTTTCTCATAGATTCTTCCTCTTCAACAATTCTACCATTAACTTTAATCTGTGATATCCTATTGATGGCCTTATGTTTTAAAGTGGACATATGAAAGAATTTAGTGTTTTTGTCCCCTTCCTTCAACAAAACATTTCTTGACCTTTGTTTCCAAAAAGTTTCTTCTTTTTCTATTATGTCATGATATCTCATAAGAATTTCATCTTCAACATCTCTTGAAGAATTAGTATATCCATTATTCTAAATCTCATTTTGAATATCTTTTAGATCTGAAAGAATAGTGGCTTTCAAAGCAAATATTTTCTCAAATCATTCCTTATTCCACCTTTTAACATTTTCTTTCACAAACTTCAACTTTTTGACCACTTTATACATAACATTACCTTCAATTCTGACCTGCCACCATTCCTTGATTTTTCTTTCCATATCTACCAATTCAGGATAGTTTTGTAACTTTGGATTTAAGCTAATTAGACTGATACAAATCTGCTCTGCAAATTTGGAGAGAAGTTGTTGGGACCATGGCGAGAGTGTACATGGTCCTCCACAAAACCTGCGAAACAAAAAGGGTTCTTGTGTCTCTACAAATGAATCCCAAACCTACAATTATAGTTACACACTTGCAAGATACACATAGAAAAGAGAGAGAGAGGGGTTGTGGAGAGGGGTTTTCCTCAATCAAACCCTGGTTGAGGAATCAACCTTGAAATAAAGTAATTGCAAATGCTTGAATGTAAACAATAGAAATGTATACCTTGTAGATCTACAACTTGTTGATGATGATTGCTTTGCTTCTTGAATGCAATCACAAATGTTGCATGGAATGGAATGTAACATGACAAAAATCTAACACACATACATGCTTGCAAATGAATGTTGAAATATTGCTCCAATGGATGAATGAAGAAGACTTGAATGCTTGAATGCTTGATGATGTATATCTTTTCCTACGCTTTCTTATCTCCTTCCTCTTGCTTGAATTTCATCTCGCATTCCTTCCTTATGCAAATAAGAAAACCAACTCCCTTTTATACATGCCTTTGAAGATTAATTCATATCAAAAAGGTTGACATCGGGGAGATTTAGGATCCT
The DNA here is from genome assembly GCF_030272615.1 of Cryptomeria japonica. Classification (NCBI taxonomy): domain Eukaryota; kingdom Viridiplantae; phylum Streptophyta; class Pinopsida; order Cupressales; family Cupressaceae; genus Cryptomeria; species Cryptomeria japonica. Next base: position 755,343,336 of record NC_081409.1, read on the forward strand.
GAAGTGCGAATGGGGCCGAGGGGACCTATCTTGGGGCCACCTTAAGAGGGTAGGATAGGGGCACCACGCCCCTATCCTACCCTATCTTGGGGCCCGGATAGGGTCTTGAGGCCACCTCAGGGCTCAAAAATGAAGGGGTCAAGGGGAGAAAATGTAGAAAGAGGTCTTGGTTAGGGAGGAGAATGTCATCACCAAGGTGAGGACCTCAAATATGGTTAAAATTGTAGGAGGTGCAATTTTATGACACTACAGGACCAAGCTCTTATACCAATTGTTAGACAACTCAGATAATTGATGGACAACTAAGAGGGGGCGGTGAATCAGTTGTCAACAGATTTTAGAACTTTAAGCATTAAAACTTTATTACTGGAATACATAAACCAAATACCAGAACAACAGATATAACAGTTAATCACAAATCTGACCCACAAAACATTTACCAACCATCCACAAAAGATAACACCAAGATTTGTATGTGGAAAACTCGGTAAAGGGAAAAAACACGATGGGAAGCCTACCCACAGCCAGGTAATACCTCTACAGTAAGTATGTGATTACAAAATAGGGGCCTGTACATGCAAGAAGGCCAACAATGTAGAGCGCATTGCTCATCACAAAAGGAGCCTCACTGACTACAAAATAAATCCAGACTACAATCTGGAAAGAAGAGTGAACTGCAAGAATAAGTTCTCCTATGCCTGAGTACAGTTCTGGTTAAGCTCAGTACCAAAGGTCTTAAACCTCTTTCACCAACCCAATTCAATCACCTATGATCGACCAAAACCTATGCATGTGATTACAACCTTATTCACACACAAATAATCCTATATCTCATAAACAGACAACCATAACCATGATCTACAAAGAGATCTTACATCATATTTATATGAACCCAAGACCTAAACAATTAGGTTGGACACATAAAATATAATAAAATAAATTCATAACATAAACCCACAATCAATGATCAACCAAGTCAGCCTAAAACTGAAACAACATAATCCAACCAACTGGTAATGAATCAGGATCATCCATCAACACGTTACATAAATGGGTCCATAACCTAGTAGAATAAGAAAGCATTAGGTCTAGTCCTAAATGCAACAACACCAATCAATAGGAACACAAACAAGATAACTAACATCATCCCAAAATCCATCTAGAAGTCTGACCAACACCACTTATCAAGTGCATCAAAAGATCTTCAACAAAACTTTGTTGATAAAACACTTACTGGTGACCAAAAGGCTTACTAGAACAAATGCTAGCTCCCAAGTCATCAAATCCTGAACCAACTTATTGTGATACACATGTAAATAGCGTGAATGATAGATCCAAACCAATTCCACAAACCAAAGCATACTGGAGCATACCGAATCAATATCATAATCCAACCGCTCTACTAGAACCTACCATAAACCAGTAAACAATCAAAACATTCGGTGTTTCCATGAATGACAAAACATCAATGCCACACATAATCAATTCCTCCAATTTGCCAACAGGTTTAATTCTCTTATCAATTAGCTTAGTAATAATTTTATAAACCACATTGCACAAAGCAATAAGCCTAAAAAGATCCAAAGAATTAATACTACATATTTTTTAGATAAGAACCAAGAAAGTCACATTCATGGCCTTCAACATCTATTTATTTCTTTGAGATTCTAGAACCACATTCAAGAGATCCATCCTTATCGTGTCCCAGTATTCTTGGAAAAAATCCACTAGAAAGCCATCCAAACCAATTCCCTTCTTAATTTGGAACACAATCCTCTCCAATTCCTCCATAGTGATCGATTTGATTAGTATTTCATTTATCTCATTCAAGACTAAAGATGGAATGCAATAAAAAATGAGATTTTCCTCTTACTCAACCAGAGTGGAGTCCTTTGTAAATAAACTAGAATAATGACAAGTGGCTTCATTTTAAATCAATCTACTAGAAAATACTAGACCCTCGATCCTATATTTAAGAGAAGTGAAGATTTTCTTGCCTCATATCCCTAACAAAACCATGGAATAAATTTGCGTAGTATCTCCTTCCTAAAGCCAATCCACTTGAGACTTGTGTTTCCAAATAATTTCTTCTCTTAACCCTCATTCCTCTAAGTTCTTAACATCTTCATCTTCATGACTGAATAAATCATCAATGAGTCCCTGATCTCAAATTTGATAGGTGATCTCATTCAAGTGAGATTGGGAAACTGTCTTAGCCGAGAAAACATTTTCAATTGAAACACATAATTGACAAAATGAAGTTTCTTTGAAAAAGAGAACATAGCTATCCCAAAAGTCATTTTCCCCTTAGTCCACCACTCAACAGTCAAATTATGTATAGAGGAGTCTTGGAGCCACTTTAATTGGAACTTAAAAGGAGGGATTTTGGAAGTACCAAAAAATACAACAAGGAGTTTGATCGACTAATGGTCCAAGCCCCTCCAATCCAGAATATTTGAACTAGTAGTCCAACTATCACCCACCCAGTAACTAGACACAATAAACCTGTCAAGCCTCTCAAAAATAGCCTCATTACCCATTCTTCTATTATTCCAAGTATAAAAACCATTAGATGGTTTTATATGATCCACCAAGTTCAAAGAATCAATGTTGCTTCTCAAAATATTAGAGGATTGTTCAAGCTTGCTAATCCCACCCCTCTTTTCCTCTAAAATCAGAACAATATTAGAATCTCCTACTAAGATCCAAGGGAGAAAAGAAGCAAGGGATCTAACCAATCTAATATGTCAAAGAAGATCTACTCGAAATACATATTAGTGAGAAGATTAGTCTCACCAATATCTAGACTAGTAGCATCCATGGTCAAAGAAGATCTACTCGAAATCCACCACACCAACACTATCTTACGTCGGTCCCAAAAGGAAGCCACACCACTCAAATTACCTACTGCCCCAATACACTGACACTATCCTCTAGCCCAAATCTTAGAGGCTGAACTTAGCATACCTTCCATTGACATCTTAGTCTCCTAGATAAAAACTATATCAGGAGAATGAATCTAAATTAACTCTTGAATAGGTTTTTTTATGGATGCTATCAATACCCCTTACATTCCATGAGAGAAAAATCATTTCTAAGATGGGGTAAAGTGGGAATCTATGGTTTTCATAGAACCAAATTCAACCAAAGTCTCCCCTTAACTTCACGTTTTCTTGGTTGTTCTTTCTTCCCAACTTAGATGTCTTCTTTAGAAATCTATTTTTGAGAAACTTTTGTTGATTCCCTAAAGTAGGAGCACCGACCCTACCTTTTCCTTTAGTTTTTGGATCCTATAAAGGCTTACCCTTTGCACTAGGAACCTTTGGAGTGGGTATTATCTTCATGTCACCACTTTCCCCTACCTCAAATGAAGTCACAATAGGGGTATCTGTAACCATACTGGTATTCATGCACCCCTCCTAGAAAAAACTGGGGGGGTGACTAATTTGATCTTAAAGTGGAAGCTCCAAACTCTTAGGTTCTTGTCTAGTAGGTATCCCAACAAGTGATTCATTGAACCAGTCCATTCTTCTAAAACATCAAACCTATTAAACATTTCATAAATCCACCTCTCCTTCTAGGTTTGCTTCTAGGTATGTACACCAATATGTGGTACCAAAAGGGGGTCTTAAGATGCCACTATTTTTTTGAAACTAGTAAAGTCTGAATTTCAACAACAAATTGAACATATTTACACTCCAAATTTTAAGATGCAACAACAACAAGAGTTAGAGTGTTTTGATTCTACTTTATAAACTACTAATTTGTTTTTAAAATGATGGATATTAAGGGCAACCACAAAAAGTGATGTTATTTTTATCCAAAAAATATAACATAACATCTATTGTGGCACCCCTAAAATGTTAACTTTTTTCTTAGAATTTTTAAAATCACTTTGGTGAGAAATTAGCTAACATCTTGTAGTTTATGTTAGATTTTTTGACTAATTTTTAAACAAGTATGTGATTTTTTACTAATTTTCAAAGCGGACACATCCTAAAAAATAGAAATTGGAGCATGCTCCCCCCTAAAATCATTGACAACTAATCAAAAATAAAAAAATAAATCAAGGTGTGTAGAATGGAGTCTAGTTTCTAAAAATTTAAGTTTGTTTCAAATTCGATGAACATTAAAAAAACTATACCCAAAATAGCACATATTGTTTTTCGACCAAAAAAAGACACACTAACAAAAGAAATTAAAGATGGAAGCCTTAAAATATTCAAAATATGAAAAAAATTAAATGATTGGATAGCTAAGAGAGATCTTAACGTTATTATGGTATTTATTTTTAGTGTGATTGAAACACATGCAAACCTGATGGAGAGCATGACCAAAAATATGCCAAAAATTTCAATCTTCTGATAAAAGCACGTCTCTGGCCTGAAATGGTCATCCAAACCTTTGGGTTGGGTGCCTAAGGGAAATCCAACCCATAGGTTTGGTGTTTCTTAGTGTAGAAAATTTGGTGCATGCCAAATATGGTGTGTGCGAAATGTGGTGCGTGCAAAATGTGGTGCGTTCCAAATATGGTGCTCATCCTATTTGGCACACGCCAAATTCAAAAAATGATTTGCATTTGGTATGTACCAAATATGGTGCTAACCAAATTTTCAGCATTGAAACAATGTGTAAGATTCTCACTTTATTTCCAAGTTTAATTGAATTTTTAGAACTCATTTCACACTCAACCTCTCTCTGCCATCTTGTCTACCTCACATTCCCTCCTTAGCCCCATCTCTACCCTTTCCTCCCTCTCAATTTTTTTCTCTCGATCATTATCTATTCCTCCCACCCTCTCTCCCCCCATCTATAGGTATCTCCCTCCCTCTTTACCTCAATAAATATCCCTCCCTATCTAATTACCTATATCTCTCATTCTCTATCTATCTCTACATCTTGTGTCTCTCATCTATCCCCCCCTAGGCTCTAGGTATGTCACCTCTACATGTCTCTCCCATATTTATTTCCTTCCTCTCCACTTCTCTCCATACCTATTTTCCCTTCTTTTTCACTTTGTGAACTCTCTCCCTCACCTATCTACCTTTACCCTCTCTATATCTCTCAACAACTCACTATCTATCTTTCCCTCCCTCCCTCCTTAGCCATCTCTTTCTCTTTGTTCTTTTCTCTCTCATGTTTTATCTCTCACTCCCCTCTCTCAATTATCACCTCTCCCTTCCTCCCTCTCCATCTCTGTAGATATTCATCAATGTATCATTACCCACCTCTCAAGGTATCCCCCTCTACCAATATAACATCGAGCTATTTCCCTTGTCAGGTCTCTCACATCTCTCTCACCCTCTGGGTATGTGCACCAGGTTGTGGTACCAAAAGGGGGTCTTAAGATGCCACTTTTGTTTTCTAAAATCAGCAAATTCTAAACTTCAACGACACATTTAACATAGTTACACTCCAAATTAGAAGATGCAACAAGAACAAGAGTTAGAGTACATCAAGACTACTTTCTAGACTACTAATTTTTTTTTAAATGGTGGAGATTAAGGGCTTCAAAAAGGGGGGCCACAAAAAGTGGTCCTGTTTTTATGCAAAAAACATAACATAGCGTCTATTGTGGCCCCCCTAAAATGTTAACTTTTTTTTTTTTTTCTTTAAATTGCTTTGGTGAGAAATTAGCTAACACCTTGTAGTTTATGCTAGATTTTTTGGCTAATTTTTTAACATGAGTAAATGAATTTTTACTAATTTTTGAAGTCACACTATTGGAATTTGCATGAAGATTGCATTAATGAAGTTTAAGTGTTATCATTGATATCAATTGTAACCGGTAATGAAGTTGTATTGCAATTGGTAGTTATGCAGTTATGCAACCGATAGTGATGTAGTTATGCAACCGATAGTTGAGAAAGTGAAGGAAACCGGTATTACTATTGTAGCTGAGAGATCAACCGGTAACCCCTACCCATTGATATAACAAACCCTAACTGATGGATCTTGGTGAATTGGTTGTCTTGATATATGATCAAATGGTGATCAGAGATGATTATGCCACGTATACATGATGCACGTGATGATTTTCAAGTGGTTTTTGGTGGGTAGAGATAGTTGTTTTATCTTGAGAATGAGAGAGTACATTGCATAAAGTGGAAACAATGTGATGAGTTACAAGATTCGATCAAGGTTGTCTTGGAAAATTTTATCTAACAGTCATGTTTGAACCAATTTGTTTATAATCTCTATGAGATCTTAGGTTTTGTGATGTGTTACCAACCTATTGTTTTGCTTATAAGGTCTATGAGTTGTTTTGTAGTAGTGTTGGTAATTTAGGTTAAGTGTCAGTGTGATTGATTAATGAACCAAAAGGAGTATCTGCAGAATGTTTGAAGGCAGATAGGAGCATGAATAGGATCTAATCAAGTAGAGTATTGCTATTAACAGATCAACAAAAACCTATTTGTTCTCTAACAATTACAACAATTAAATCCCTTAATCGAGTAAGCTTTAACAGGCTTGGTATTTTGTAAATCTTCTAGCTAGGTGGTCCATTAGCTTGGATTTCAAATCCTCTATCAAGGTTACTCCTAACAGGGTATTGTAATCAATCCCTTAACCGAATTTGTTCCTAACAGGACATTTTTGTAAAGCTTCTAACAAGGCTTGGCTTCTAACAGGGCGAACTTCAGAGGAGTTTAGAATACTTGTGGGTATTCATCCCCACCGTAATTTTCCCATTTGGGTTTCCATGTCAAAAATCATTGTGTCAAGTGGTGAATGGTTTTTGTGGTTATGTTTTGATATGGTTAATTTTTTTAACTGGTAAAGCCACTTAGATGTGTTAAGATGATCGGAAGTGATCTGAAATGCACTTTTTAATGTTAGTAAAGTGGTTTGATGTTTTGGTTAAATGGTTTGAGAGTTTTAGATCTGTTTCACTATTATTTTGTTATGCTAGTCAACCGGTAAACTTGACGGTGCAATTGGAGTTTATTACTTAGTGTTGAACCGATTAGTTTAGTGATTGATTCATGAGTTGGTTTTGATTTTGGGGAAAGTTTATATTGTTTTATAACTACTGATTCACCCCCCCCTCTCAGTACGTGTTTGGATCCATATTGATTCATCATCTAATCAATTGGTATCAGAGCATTTTAGTTCCTCTAGTGTTTAATCCTAACAGCTCGAGGTAAAGATCTAGAAGACAATGATGAAGAAATAAGGTCCGAAGTTCAATAGGGAAAACTATAGAATCTGGAGTGATAGGATGAAGATCCATATCAAGATTCTAGGAAGTGAATATTGGGAACATGTTGTTACCAAATATACCTTGCCTAGTGAGATTTTGTCTGATGATCAAAAGAAGGAGCAACAGGAGAATAATCAAGCATTGGAGGCCATTATCAGTTCCTTGTCTAATTCAAAGTATGTTGATGTCCATGGTTTGGAGACTACTTATGATGCATGGAAGAAACTTGAGGATATCTATAGTGGTGATGAGCATGTGAAGATTGCCAAAAAAGAGAGTTTGAGAGGTAAATTTGATGACATACGGATGGTTGAAGGTGAGAATATTCAATAGTATGGTCAGAGGATCAAGGAGATAGTTAGTGAGATCAAAAGTGTTGGTGGTAAAATGGAGGATACCATAGTGGTTAGCAAGGTTTTGAGAACCCTTCTATTGGTCTACACTATCTGAGTTGCAGCCATTGAGGAACTCAAGACTATTGATAAAACAAAGGTAACTCTTAACTCCATCAATGGTAAACTAACTGCATTTGAATTAAATGGTTATGATGGTAGTCCTCAGAAATTGGAATCTACATTTAGAGCTTCAGTTTCTAATCCACTGGTAAGGAAAGCAGAAAATCAAGTCACAGTCATGAGTCTAGATCCAGCAGAGAATTTGATGATGAAGACAGACTAATTGATCTTGAAGCATTGTTGGCCAAGTGGTTACCCATAGGTACTGATAAGTAAAGAGGTAAATTGCGTTTGAAGTGTTTATTGCAGCTAACTATCCAAATGGAGACAATGAGCATAAATGTAAAAAGTATAATAAGTACAAAGGCAAAGGTAAAAGATATTGCCTCATTGTAGTTGATGGAGGAATCTGAGGGAGATGCAAATGAGGACATTGTCTTTGTTTCCCTTAAAGAGGAGACATCAGATCAAAAGGCATTGGTCCCTTGTATGGATAGTTGTTATTGTTAAATTATAGATAGTGGTTGTTCACACCACATGACTGGTGATCGAAGTAAGTTTATTACTTTGAAGGAATTTGATGGACGTGTTGTGAGATTTGGAAATGACTCACCTTGCATGGTAAAAGGAAAGGGAACCATTTCTCTTAATGGAAAGAACAGTGTAGATGGTGTCTATTGGGTTGAAGGAAAGAAACACAATCTTTTGAGTGTTGTTCAACTCTATGATAGAGGTTATCCACTGGAATTTAAGAATGGAATGTGCAAAATATATGGTAGCAAAGGTGAACTGATTGCAACCAGCAAGTAGACAAAAGGTAACTTATTTCACCTAAATCCTTAAGTCAACAATTATTTAATTGCTAAAGTTGATGATAGATGGCTTTGGCATCGAAGATTTTGTCATGTAATTTTTTATAACATTGTCAAAGTCAGTAAGTCCAAATCGGTAAGAGGTTTGCCTCAGTTGGACAAACGGTAAATTCTCTATGTAAGGAATGTCGGTTAGGGAAGATGACATCCTCAACTTTTAAGAGAAAATTTTTCTCAGCAGATGATTTGCTAGATTTGGTTCATACAGACCTCTGTGGACCAATAAGGACTAGGAGTATTCAAGGTGATCGGTATTTTATAATCTTCATGAATGATTTCTCAAGAATGACGCGAGTCACATTCTTGAAGGACAAAACAGAAGCCCTTAGCAATTTTAAGGAATTTGGGACCTTAGCTGAAAAGGAAAGTGGAAAGAAGATAAAGTGCTTAAGAAATAATCAAAGTGGTGAATTTACTTCAGAGGAATTCACTAGATACTATGAATACAATGGAATTAAGAGGCAACTTTTTGCACCTAGGACACCACAATAGAATGGTATTGCAGAGAGGAACAGCTGGTTAGTTGTTGAAGCTGCTAGAACTATGCTAATATGAGGCATTAATAAAACATTCTGGAGAGAAGTTGTTAGCACAACTATCTACACAATGAACTGTATATTGGTTAAAAGAGGTAAGGATAAAACTTCTTATGAATACTGGTATGGTAGGTTGCCTAATGTCATTTACTTTAAGATTTTTGGCAGTAAATGTTTTATCAAAAGAGGTGACTATGTTGGTAAGTTTGATGCTAAGAGTGATGAAGGCATATTTCTTGGTTACTCCACCAAGAGAAAAGCCTACAAATGTTACAACAACCAGACAAAGAAAATCACTGAAAGTGTTGATGCCTGAGTGGATGAGTGTCCTGAAGATACAAGAGAAAATAGTGAGGAGAAGAAGGAAGACAAACCTTACATTCTAATTTTGGAGCCAGAACCGATGAAGCCAAAAGTTGGTGAAATGAATGATGTCGTACCAGTTCAACCGGAACATGTAGATTTTGTAGAAGATGAAGATAGCAAGTAAGAAGAATCTTAAGATAATGATCATTTTATTCCAAGGTATGTTAGACTCAATCACAATCCTGATTAGATTATTGGAGATAAAGATGTTGGAGTGTTAACCAGAAGAAGAATAAGAGAAAATTCTTGTATGATCTCCACTATTGAGCCTAGAACAGTAAAGGAAGCCTTTGGAGATGATCACTGGATCAAGGATATGGAAGAAGAGCTTGACCAGATTGAGAAGAACAATACATGAACCCTAGTACCAAGGTCGATGAACAAAAATGTAATAGGTACTAAATTGGTATTCAAAAATAAACAAAATGAAGACGAAATAGTAGAAAAAAACAAAGCCAGATTGGTATGCAAAGGTTATGCACAGGAAGATGGAGAAGACTATGGCAATACTTTTGCACCAGTTGCTAAATTGGAAGATGTTAGGACTCTACTTGCATTTGCATCATATAGGGGATTCAAAGTATATCAGATGGATGTAAAGTCAGCATTTCTAAATGGAATACTAGAAGAGGAAGTCTACACTGAACAACTAGATGGTTATTCTTTGACTGATGCAAAGGATATGGTGTGTAAACTACACAAGGCACTATACAGTTTGAAGAAAGAACCAAGAGCATGGTATGAAAGACTACATTCACACTTGGTGAAGATAGGTTTTCAGAGAACTAGTGAAGACAACAACATATATCTCAAGATTGAAGGAGATAAGATACTCGTTAGTGATGTGTTTGTAGATGATATCATTTTTGGAGGCAATGATGACATGACTAATGACTTTGCAAATGAGATGAAAAGTGAATTTGAGATGTCTCTGGTAGGAGAGATAAAATTCTTCATAGGTTTGCAAATTCAACAGATGAAGAATGGTATCTTTATCACACAGTCCAAATATGTGAAAGAGGTATTGAAGACATTTGGAATGGGAGACCGTAAACCAGTTGGGACACCAATGGCTACATGTTGTAAACTGTCTAAGGAGGATGATGCCACATACATTGATGAAAAGGAGTACAGGTCTATGATAGGGAAACTACATTATGTTGTTCATAGTAGACTAGATATTGCTAATGCAATTGGATAAGTTGCCAGATTTCAAAAGAACCCGAAGGAAACACACATGGTAGAAACTAAAAGGATATTTAGATATTTGAAAGGTACTATTGATTATAGATTATGGTATCCATATGCAGGTAACTTTGATTTGAAAGTTTATACAAATGTGGACTCGGTAGGAAATGTTGATGACCGAAAGAGTACAACCGAAGGTGCATTCTAATGATTCAATGATGAACAGTTAGTACCAAACCGGTACTGAGACGGGGGGTGAATCAATACTAGTAAAAACACTTTTCCCTAAACCAGTTTGACTGTGAACCCTACACATTGACTGGCAAGCAATAACACCAGTCTAAACCAAATTACTACCAGTTAAGCACAGTGAAAGACATAAACCGGTAACTCAGCTTTCCACACAATCTAACATCTTATTTCCACTTCACCCATATACATACACTAGTAATACTACAACATACATGTAAAGACTTACTGGTTCAACATGCTTTACCACTTAACAGACAATAACAAAGCATCACATGAAAAGCATCACACATAACACACATATTTTTCACATGGAAACCCAACTGGGAAAAACCATGGTGGGGATGAATACCCACAAGCCACTCTTTGAACCCTTTTGAAGTCCGCTCTATTAGGAGCCTAGTCTGGTTAAAGACTTTACAATAGGTTCTGTTAGGAACCGATCCTGCTAGGGATCGCCTGGTTAAGGGATGGCTAAAATACCCAATTAAGGATTAAACCTTGTTAAAGGTTACCTTGTTAGAGGATTTTTAGAACTCAATGATTTTGAGTCACCCTATTAAAGGATTTATAGAAAGCCGGTTAAAGCTACCCTATTAAGGGATTTTCCAACTGTTGAAGTGGTTAGAGGTCAACAAGTATTACAATTGATCTAGTAATAGCACTCAATACCAATGTAGATCCTCTTTACTTCCTTCCTTCTGCACTCACACTCTATAGGTATCTATTCTCTTATCTAATCTAGCAAGAATCACGTATCTTTGCACTTAGATATGTTAGGTCCCAAAGACAACTGAGAGGGGGGCGATGAATTAATTGTATAATAAATTCAAACCAAAAACAACTTAACCAACTTAATGCTTAATACCGGTAAACCAGTCTAATATGTCGGTAGATAGTTTTAATAGTTAATTGCAATACTAGTAAGGATTAATGCATGAAACAAAAAGACAAAATCATCCACAACACATAACACCAATATTTGTACATGGAAACCCTATAAGGGGAAAAACCATGGTGGGAAACCTTACCCACAATCAGATGATACTATTGCAGATAGTAAGTGTATACAAATGGGGTCTGCACATGTAGAAAGGCCAAGCGCCTAGAGCTCACTGCTCAATCACAAAATCGGAGTCACACTGACTACAATTGGATGGTTAAATCCAATAATAATGTATTGCTCAAAATAACATCTTCATGTGCTGGATTTAGTACCGGTGTAGTTCTGATTGTCTTCTCAAAAAACCTCCTTCAATCTTCAAATGATGTCTGTGTGTATAGCTCTACATATTCTTGCATATACCTTCACACAATCCTTTTTCGCATTCCACATTTGATCTTACAAATAAGATCTTACATTTATACCATAAAGGACCAATTTTAGTAGGTCGGCTCTACAAGATATTACAATAAAATTAATTTACATATCAATTAATACCCGATGCAATAATCGATTCAATATGTCGTCTTAATGCATTTACAACAATAATAAGTCATCTCCATAGTGTGTCATGCTGATCTAGAAAACATAAACCTATCGGTGTAACCTGGACCTGTTTGTCAGTAACAACAAATATGCTAATGTTAATATACCAATAAAAAAAACTCCAAGACAAAGTGTCCACATGATGTCTTCCACACAACTAAGTGTTTTCCATATCATTCCAAGTGCCGGTGATCATTATATCTTGCCGGTGTACCAGATACCGGTGACTATGCATAAGTCACTTGCTTGCTAGTGAATGTTACTGATACTCCAAAATGCCAAAGTTGATAAGTGTTTAGTAGGTGTTGACATCAATGACAAAACCATACCAAAATACCAACAATCTCCCCCTTTGGCATTGATGGCAACACAAGATGCAAAAACCATCAAAGTGCCAAAACAGAAATGCCAAGTACCAAAAACCAACAATCTCTGAAAAGAGATCATAACCAGAAATCAAAATACAGATACAAAGAGTAATAATCTCTCCCCCTGGGAGCAACATGTGTTTTCCTTATGTTTTTCCATACCAATCTCTCCCCCTTTGACATCAAATGCCAAAGTTATTACCAAGCCAAGTTCATATATAAAATACCAATCAATTTAGTATACCAACTACTCCCCCTGAGAATTAGCTTCCTCATCAATGCTGGGGTATAAAATTTCTCTTTTAAATCTGTCGATTGATGACAATCATCAACTTCCTAAGTCTCTACCGATGGGGGTATGACCCCAAGCTGGTCTCTGAGATATTCAAAAGTCTCCTAAGGCAGAGGTTTAGTAAAGATATCTGCAATCTGCTCTTTAGTATTCACATAAACCAGTTTTATTTCCTTTGCTTCAACATTTTCCCTTAGAAAATTTAGTTTGATAGAAACATGTTAGGTTTTAGAATGTAATACCGGATTCTTAGATATATCAATTGTTGCAGTGTTATCACAATAGATAGTAATAGGTTCCTTGAATTTTACCTTTATGTCTTTCAACATTTTCTTAAGCCATAGTACCTGTGTATAGTTAGTTGCTGCTGCAACATATTCTGCTTCTATAGTTGATAAAGATGTACAACTTTGTTTCTTACTCAAACAAGAAACTAGTCTATTTCCAAGAAAGAATGCTCCACCGGTGGTTCTTTTTCTATCATCCACATCTCCTGCCCAATTTGCATCTATGTATGCACATAATTCAAAGTTTTCATCTCTAGGATATCATAATCCAAGATTTATAGTGCCTTGTAAGTACCAAAAAATCCTTTTTACTATCGATTCATGATTTTCTCTAGGATTACTCTAAAATATTGAAACAATAAATACTAAATTCATAATATCAGGTCTGGTTTGGGTCAAATATAGTAAACCTTCTATCATAGATTTGTATCTAGTTGGATTAACAGGTGTAGATTCATCCCTTAGTGATAGTTTGTCATTTGTAGTCATAGGTGTGCTTATCGGTTTAGAGTTCTCTATCCCAAATTTCTTTAGTAACTCTTTTAAGTACTTGGATTGACTCAAGAATATACCTTTATCAGTCTATGAAATCTGCAATCCTAAAAATAATTTTATTTCTCCAATCATAGACATTTCAAATTCTCGCTATATTTTAATAGAAAATTCTTTACATAATCCATCTTCTCCTCCAAAGATTATATCATCAACAAATACTTCTATAACCAAGATGTCATCATTAGTCACTTTATAATATAAATTGTTGTCTACATTACCTTTAGAAAAACCAATCTTCAAAAGATACTTATCCAATCTTGCATACCAAGCTCTTGGAGCATGCTTCAATCCATACAAAGCTTTTCTTAACCTGCAAACCATATCTTTGTTATCTGTCGAAGAAAATCCATCAGGTTGTTCAATGTAAACTTCTTCTTCAAGATCTTCATTCAAAAATGCACATTTAATATCCATTTGATATACTTTGAAGTTGTTATGTGCTGCAAAAGCCAAAAATAATCTGACTGCCTCAATTCTAGCTACCAATGCAAAGGTTTCATTGTAACCAATTCCTTCTTTCTGAGAATATCCCTTACACACTAGTCTTTCTTTATTTCTGATAACCTTACCATCTTCATTAAGTTTGTTTCTGAATACCCATTTGGTTCCAATTACATTTTTATCTTTAGGCCAGGGAACTAATGTCCAAGTGTTATTTTTCTCAATTTGTTCTAATTCTTCTTCCATAGCTTTAATCCAATATCTATCTTCACATGCCTCATTAACTGATGATGGTTCAATTTGAGAAATAATACATACCTCTTCATTTTCCAATCTCCCTCTTGTCATAACTCCTTTATACTTGTTTCCAATTATCTGATCTTCAAAGTGATTCAGTCTTACATACAGGGGTGTCTTTGTTTGTTTATCAATCTTTACATTTGTACTTTCAACAATTTTCTGCAATCTTTTGTTAAAACATCTATATGGATTGCTCTTAGATGAATAAATAATAAATATTCCTTCATCACTTCTAGGGTCAAATTTGCCAATATACTCATCTCTTCTGATATAACATTTACTTCCAAAAATTCTGAAATATTTAAGAGTAGGAGTAATACCAAACCATAGTTCATGAGGGGTCTTACCAGTTTCACCTTTGATGTGAAATTTGTTGAATGTATAGACTGTTGTACTGACTGCCTCTCTCCAATATACATGTGGTAGGTTTGATTCTGATAACATACTTCTTGCTGCATCCAAGATAGTTATGTTTTTCCTTTCAACAACTCCATTCTGCTGTGTTGTCTGAGGTGTTGATAGCTATCTTCTAATTCCATTTACTTCATAGAATGTATTAAACTCCTTAGATGTAAATTCTCCTCCTTGATCTAATCTTAGACATTTGATTTTCTTACCGGTTTCATTTTCTACCTTCGCTTTGAATAGTTTGAACTTTCCAAGTGCTTCTAATTTTTCTCTGAGAAAAGTAACCCAACACATTCTAGAATAGTCATCAATGATTAGCATGAAATATCTATCACCTTGTAAGCTTTTAATTCTAGCTGGACCACATAAATCGGTATGAATCAAATCAAGAGCATTATTGGATTTTTCTGGAATACTTTTGAAACTAGCTCTAACTTGTTTTCCAAATTGACATTCCTTGCATGCTGTATTGTGAGGTTTGACAATTTTAGGTAAATCTCTAACTGCCTTAATAGTACTAATTTTCACCATGCAATCAAAGTTTACATGACAGAGTCTCTTATGCCATAGCCAACTTTCATCAATATGTGCAATTAAGCATGTCTTTTCACTATTATTCAAATGAAAGATATTACCTCTAGTCTGATTACTGGTTGCAATTTCCAAACCAGTTCTATTCATGATTTTGCATTTTCCATTTTTGAATTGTAACTGAAATCCTTTTTCAACTAATTGACCAACACTCAAAATATTATGCTTTAATCCTTCAACATAGTAAACATTTTCAGTGTTATGCTTACCATCAAGAGATATTGTACCCTTACCTTTGATCAAACAAGCTTTGTCATCTCCAAAACTCACTAAGCCTCCATTGTATTCTTGAAAGTTCAAGAATTTACCTTTGTCTCCTGTCATATGATGTGAGCATCCTAAATCAATGATCCACTCATCCTTTACTTCAACTTTATCTTCCAAGGCCTATTCTACCAGTTGAGCAGTAGGTGTCGGTTGATCTTCTATTATAGCAACAAAAACCCATCCATTGTCTACCGGATCCTCATCAGAATCATCAGTCACTCCTCCATCAGCAATGTAACAAGATTTGTCTTTATTCTTCTAAATCTGTATCTCTGATATTCAGGGTTAGGCTTGTATGTTCTTCTAGCTTCTTCTCTTAGTCTATCATGTCTTTCAGGGCATCTTGAAGCCATATGACCGATCTTATTGTAGTTAAAACATTTAAAGGGTGCTTTACCTTCATACTTACTTCCAACTGGACCTTTAGGCATTTTCCTTGCAAATCGTGCCTCAAGTTCTTCAAGTTCTTCATTTTCTTTCCTTCTTTCTTCAAGTTCTCTTGCATAAAAATATTTCCAATCAGATTTGTCAAATGATGGAGCAAATGATATTGATGCTTTAAATGCTAAATCTATCTTTATAGTAGCAATAGGACCAAATTCTTCATTTCAAAAGCTGAAAGTTTTCCAATCAATGTATCCCTAGTTACTGATGTATTAGGCATTGTTCTTAACTCATTTATAGCAGTGACTTTCATTTTATATGCTGGTGGCAATCCTCTTAAAACTTTTGAAATAATTTCATCCTCACTTAAGGTTCCTCCACAACATTTAATACCCAAAACAATCTCATTTACTCTTTCCATTAAAATAGAAATCCTTTCATCTTCTTCCATTTTCAGATGTTCATACCTGACTCGGAAGCTTTCAAGTTTTGCAATTTTGAATATGGAATCTCCTTCATTCAATGTTTCCAAATGATCCCAAATAGCTTTAGCAATAGACCTATCTGATAGTCCCATGATTTGTTGATCAGATAATATGCTCAAAAGTCCTTCTCTTGCTTTGCAATCATTTTCCTCATCTTTAGTCAAGTTGGGTGGATTGGGCTGACTCTTAGTAGGAGCAGTATAACCATTCTTTGTAACATCCTAGACGTCCTTTCCAATGCAATTTAAATGTGTCTCCATTCTGATCTTCCATATGCCATAGTTGGTTCCATCAAGTTTAGGACTATCCTTCCTGAAATAGTTTGTAGACATTGGATCTCCTCAAGTTGTTAAACTTCTGCAAAAGAGGACTAAGCGTTGATACCAATTATTAGGTCCCGGAGACAACTGAGAGGGGGGGGGAATAAGTTGTCTAATAAATTCAAACCAAAAACAACTTAACCAACTTAATGCTTAATACTGGTAAACTAGTCTAATATGCCAGTAGACAGTTTTAACAGTTAATTGCAATACCGATAAGGATTAATGCATGGAACAAAAAGACAAAGTCATCCTCAACACATAACACCAATATTTGTATATAGAAAACCTGTAAGGGAAAAAACCATGGTGGGAAACCTTACCCACAATCAGATGATACTACTGGAAATAGTAAGTGTTTAAAAATGGGGTTTGCACATGCAGAAAGGCCAAGCGCCTAGAGCTCACTGCTCAATCACAAAATGGGAGTCACACTGACTATAGTTGGATGGTTAAATCCAATAAGAATGTACTGCTCAAAATAGCATCTTCATATGCTGGATTCAGTACCGGTGTAGTTCTGATTGTCTTCTCAAAAACCCTCCTTCAATCTTCAAATGATGTCTGCATGTATAGCTCTACCTATTCTCGCATATACCTTCACACAATCCTTTTTCGCATTTCACATTTGATCTTACAAATAAGATCTTACATTTATAACATAACCTAGGACCAATTTTAGTAGGTCGGCTCTACAAGATATTACAATAAAATTAATTTACATATCAATTAATACCGGATGCAATAACCGATTCAATATGTCGGCTTAATGCATTTACAACAATAATAAGTCATCTCCATAGCGTGTCATGCTGATTTGGAAAACATAAACCTGTCGATGTATCTTGGACCTATTTGCCGGTAATAACAAATATGCAAATGCTAATATACCAATAAACAAAACTCCAAGATAAAGTGTCCACACAATGTCTTTGACATAACCAAGTGTTTTCCATATCCTTCCAAGTGTCGGTGATCATTATATCTTGTCGGTGTACCAGATACCAATGACTGTGCATAAGTCACTTGCTTGCCAGTGAATCTTGCTGATACTCCAAAATGCCAAAGTTGATAAGTGTTTAGTAGGTGTTGACATCAATGACAAAACCATACCAAAATACCAACAAGATACACACACAACATTTGCCAATAACCTAAACATAAAAAACAACATCGATCTTATAGGAAACAGATAGGTCGGTAGCATAAACCCTAAACCCTAAACATTTAGGTTAAGCAATTCAGTCGGTTCAATCCTAACAGTTGATCATATTGCATTGATTACAATAGCCTTGAATAGATCTCAAGACATTCTCCATCGTTCGTTCTTCACCGCTTCTTGGAGGCTGATAACCGATCACACGTTCTCCACCATTTACAGAGACTTTGCACATTCCCAAGGTAGATAGGATCAATCTCCTTCATGCAAGATCCTTCATGCGCACAAGGCTAACGTGGCAACACAATCTATTCTTCATTACAATGCTAACTCATCACACGATGTCATCGGTTGAATCACATAGGCATAGAACACTTCAACCAGAAACTCTGAAGCTAAGACTACCTACCGGTAGTCATACCATATCAATCCTTGATACAACATATTCCATATACCGGTTCACATTCCAACATACTGGTTCACTTGGACAAACATACCGCTTCACTTTTTCACATATACCGGTTCACATTTCAATATAATGGTTCACTCTTCATCATATTGACATCAATGACAACATACAATATCATCATGTCAACATACTCTACACATCTTCCTTGACTACTACAAACACAATATCTTCATTTTCTTCATCTTTTGTTTCCTCATTAGTGACACCTTCATCAACTGCTACAAAATAGTTTCTCCGGTTTCCTCCTTTTAACTTCTTGAACCTCTCTGGTTTATCCTTGTTTTCACCATTAGGGCGGTTTATAACAATGTGTCATATCTGGTTACAAGAAAAACAATTCAAAGGAAGTTTACCTTTTTATTTACCGGATCCCTTGGGAAGTCTCTTGGCAAGAAGAGCTTCAAACTTCATCAGGATCTCCTCATCATCCATTTCTCTACTTTGTCTTGGTTCACCACTGGTACTAGCTTTTTTGCCTTTTCTAGATGGTGCAACAGATGCTCTGAAGGCTGATTCAGTCTTCTGAATGCTACCATCATAATTATTTAGCTCATAAGTTGTTAACTTTGCAATGATGGAGTCCAGGGATACCTTTGTCTTGTCTATATACCTCAACTCTTGAATAGAAGCAACCCTTATTGCATAGACCAGTAATAAGGATCTCAAAACTTTGCTAACAACAGTGGAATCTTCCATTTTACCACCTGCACTCTTGATATTTCCAACAACAGTTTTGATTCTTATTCCATATTATTGAATGGTCTCTCCTTCAACCATCTGCATGTATTCAAACTTTCACCTAAGGCTTTCTTCCTTAGCTTGTTTCACATGCTCATCACCGACATAGATATTCTCAAGGGCATCCCATACTTCTTTGGTATTCTCTTTGTCTTGAACATCAATAAACTCAATGTTAGATAAACTGCTAATTAGGGCTTCCATGACTTGCCCATTCTCCTGAATCTCTCTCTTTTGAACATCGATGAGCATACTGGTAGGGATAACATAAGCATTCTCAACATAGCTCCAATGTTGACCACCCATGCTTCTAATGTATATCTTCATTCTATCCTTCTATATTTTAAAGTTGTCTCTGTTGAACTTTGGACCTTCCCTCTTCATCATTAGAGTGGGATCTTTACCTCAAGCGGTTAAACTTACAACATAGAGGACCTAGAGGATGCTCTGATACCAATTGATGATTCAATGATGAACAGTTAGTACCAAACTGGTACTGAGAGGGGGGGGGTGAGTCAGTACTGGTAAAAACACTTTTCCCTTAACCAGTTTGACTGAGAACCCTGCACATTGACTGGAAAGCAATAACACCAGTCTAAACCAGATTACTACCGGTTAAGCACAGTGAAAGACATAAACCGGTAACTCAGCTTTCCACACAATCTAACATCTTATTTCCACTTCACCCATATACATACACTAGTAATACTACAATAGAAATGTAAAGACTTATTGGTTCAACATGCTTTACCACTTAATAGAGAATAACAAAGCATCACACATAACACACACATTTTTCACGTGGAAACCCAACTAGGAAAAACCATGGGGGGGATGAATACCCACAAGCTATTCTTTGAACCATTTTGAAGTCCACTCTGTTAGGATCCTAGTCCAGTTAAATACTTTACAATAGGTTCTGTTAGGAACCGATCCTGCTAGGGATCACCTGGTTAAGGGATGGATAAAATACCTGGTTAAGGATTAAACCCTGTTACAGGTTACCTTGTTAGAGGATTTTTAGAACTCAATGATTTTGAGTCACCCTGTTAAAGGATTTACAGTAAGTTGGTTAAAGCTACCCTATTAAGCGATTTTCCCACTATTGAAGTGGTTAGAGGTCAACAGGTATTACAATTGATCTAGTAACAACACTCAATGCCAATGCAAATCCGCTTTACTTCCTTCCTTCCGTACTCACACTCTACAGGTATCTATTATCTTATTTGGTCTGGCAAGAATCACATATCTTTGCACTTAGATACACACACAACATTTGCCAACAACCTCAAAATAAAAAAAACATCAACCTTATAGGAAATAGATAGGTTGGTAGCATAAACCCTAAACCCTAAACATTTAGGTTAAGCAATTCAGTCGGTTCAATCCTAACCATTGATCATATTGTATTGATTACAACAGTCTTGAATAGATCTCAAGATGTTATCCATCATTTGTTCTTCACCACTTCTTGGAGGTTGATAATCCATCAGGCATTCTCCACCGTTTATAGAGACTTCACACATTCCCAAGGTAGATAGGATCAATCTCCTTCATGCAAGATCTGTCACGCACACAAGGCTAATGTGGCAACATAATCTGTTCTTCATTACAATGCTAACTCATCACACGATGTCATCAATTGAATCACACAGGCATAGAACACTTCAACCAAAAACCTTGAAGCTAAGACTATCAACCGGTAGTCATACCATATGAAACCTTGATACAAAACATTACATATACCGGTTCACTTGGACAAACATACCGCTTCACTTTTTCACATATACCGATTCATATTTCAACATACTAGTTCACTCTTCATCATATTGACATAAATGACAACATACAATATCATCATGTCAACATACTCTGCACATATGCCAACACATTATTTCTTGGAGGAAGGCTTGTATCTTGGAGCAGCAAGAAGCAAAGTTGTATGTCATAGTCAACTGTTGAAGTTGAATATGTTACAACATATATGAATTGTACCCAGGCAATCTGGATGAACCATATTCTGGAAGGTTTTAAGTTGAAGATCATAGAACTGGTAAGGATTTTCAGTGATAACACTAGCACAATAAATATTTCAAAGAACCCGGTGTTGCATGTTAAAACCAAGCATATTGAGTTGAAATATCATTTCTTGAAAGAGAAAGTGCAAAGTAAAGATGTGTTACTAGAGAATGTATCTACTAAGGAACAACTAGCAGATATCTTTACTAAACCTCTACCTAAGACTACTTTTGAGTATCTTAGAGGTCAGCTATGATGAATACTAAGAGGGGGGGTGAATTAGTATACCAAAAATTACTATACTTAAACCCTTTACTAGACTACCAGTAAACTGGTAAAACAGTTTAGCAAACAAACCAGTTAGCACACATGCAAACCAAATAGCTAATAATGCATTCACCCACAGAAGCACAAACACCATAACACAATAGATTTTGATGTGGAAACCCAAATGGGAAAACCATGGTGAGATGAAACTCACAAGTAACTATCTGCAGAATAGGAACCAAACCGGTTAAGGTCATACAATGTTCTTTACCAGAATAGATCCTGTTAGGAATCTCAATCTCTGTTAGGAGATAATTTTGATTAAAGACTACCTTGCTAGAGGATTTTAGATCCACGGATGTGAACCACCTTGTTAGAGGATTTACAAAAGGCTTTTTGGGCCTACCCGGTTAAGGGCTTCAGACTTGTCGAAGATGTGAGTAATCAACAAGTGAGTGATCTAGCAAATAGCACAAATTGCTTGGTTAGTTCCTTGATAGCTCATTCCTAATGCATTCCAGCATTACTTCAGTCTTCAACACATTCACACTCTACCTCTTCTCATAGACCTAAACTTCTCTTCTGTATACGCCCTTATAAAAACTCATCAACCACCTTAAACCCTCGCAACAACATAAAACCCTAGACATGATGTCCTTATAAAGGAATCTGATTTCATGTCGGTCCCATAGGATTACAATACAATTTCCTAGGTTCAATGCATCTAGACATATTTGGTAACATGACACAAAAAGAATCACTAGAGTGTCGGCACCGCCAAACAATTAGTGGATGGTAACTCATCACAAAATGTCGGTTGGTAACTCATCACAGAGTATTACTAGTTCATACAAAATACCAGTTGCCAGTTTGACAATAATGAAGACTGGGAAATATGAGTTGTGCCACTTCATTCCTTGGTACTGCTTGAGATACTCGAACCGCTTGAGATCCTCGAATTGCTTGGGGTCTTCATATCACTTCAGATAGGTAAACACTTTCTGCAAAACACCAGTAGTCTAAAGACTATAATACATCATACCGGTTGGAACAAATACCTGTTGAGCTTAAACTCATACATACAAAAAGTGATCTCAAATCAAGTGTGTGTCCATCAATGACAATCACAGCGTCAATAATCAAAAATGCCAACAATGTCCCCCTTTAGCATTGATGGCAACACTTAGGAAAATTTTGACATCTAAGTGTTTTACAACAAAAATATGCCATAATCAAAATTACTCCCCCTAAGCATATACACTATCCCTTTTGCAGAAAATACAATTTATACTACTCCTTAATAGAAACAACATGAAAGTATACATCAAAACATTCAAAATTTATACTTCTCCCCCTTTTCCAACAATGACAAAAGTATTGCTAACTAACCATTGTTCCATTAGTATTAAAATAATAAGTGTTTATGATAGTAAAGAGTAAAACTTCTCAAAAACTGATTTAAAGTCCTGCAAAAATTGCTTCATGGATAAGGACCATGAGTCAAGTAGGGAGGTAGCCACCTCTTTCTTTGTCTGCATTTGGGAGACCTAGTCTTTCATGTCATCTATCATGCTCATCTCTTGAGTGACCATTAGGGCATCAAGATTTAGATAGCATTTCTGGAGAAATTACAGTCTTGGTTGTACGACCAGTTGAAGTTCCTACAAGTTGCATGTCTAATTGCTTATCTCTGCTTCTAGTCTTGCAGACTGCAGTTGAAGCCGGTGAATAGTTTGACCATATGTGGAAAAGAAATCATATGGCATCTTGAAGGTGCTAATAAATGACTGCAAATCAGATTGCAGTTTGTCCTTTTGAGTGAGCACATCATCACAGAATAAATGAGGTTGGCAAATCTTGTTGAGTAGTAGATTGCCCTCATTCATTGCATCTTTAATGTCCTTTTGTGCCTTCTAGAGATTAGACCGAAGCTCTGTTAGCTTTCTCACCAGGGCAGTGTCAAGAGCCTTTTGATGTTCCTTCTTGGCATTTGCTTTTGCAACCTCTTCTAGGCTTTGTACCTGGTCTTCTACAACTGTGCAAAGGAGCTTCAATTGTGCAAGTGAGGAATCGGTACTGGGAAGATTCGTACCAGGTATCAATTGGTAAGTGTTTCCACCGCCGTTTGGATAACATCTTCCTCCTTTTTCCTCCTTAGAGCATCCAATCGCTCTTGAGCAAGCTTAATGCTCTACAATAGCTCTAATTCATTTGCAGACTGGAGATCAATAGGACTGGTGATGCCAGCTGGTTTAGCCTGACTATTGGTTGCCATTGGAGTCTCCACCTGTGTGCTCTTTTCCGCTGCTTCCTTGTCCTTGGCTTTTTGTCAGTCTTCTTGAGCCTCCCTCTGCTCCTCTTCTTCTTGTCTCTTTTCTTCATCTTTTCACTTCTTCTCTTCTTCATTCTTGTTCTTCTCCTCTTCCTTCTTCCTCTTTTCCTCTTCTTGTTTCTTCTCTTCCTCTTTCTGCTTCTCCTCTTCTTTCTTTTCCTCTTTCTTCTTCTTCCTTTCTTCTTCTTGTTTCTTATTTTCCTCTTCTTTTCTCTTCTTCTCCTCTTCTTTTCTTTTATCCTCTTCCTCTTTCTTCTTTTTCTGCTCTTTTCTCTTATCCACTTCCTCTTTCCTCTTTTCCTCTTCTTTTCTCTTATCCTCTTCATCTTTCCTCTTTTCCTCTTCTTTTTTCTTATCCTCTTCATCTGCCTGTTTCTTCTTTTCAAATTCCTGTTGCTTCTTTTCTTCTTCTGCCTTATTTTCCTATCTTGTTCCTTCTGACAGTGTATCCTGAGTAACATTTTCACCATCTAAGGCGTCAACATCAATGGGGTCCATTTTTTCTAGTGACCGGTTCTTCTTCACTGTCATACACCTCATCCGGTTTGCCAGTTTTCGGTTCTCACTCAACTTTTCTGTTGGCTTCAACCACTTGATGCATCTTAAGAGATTATTGAGCATGAGTATGTGTATCTTTGATCACTTCATGACCCTTTCCTTCCAGTAACAGGAGTCTTCTTCTTCTCATGAAGAAGAGGCCTTTGTATTTATTCATAACTTCGAAAAGTTATGAATTTGATACATCAGGAAAATGTTGACCAAATATTTCCTCCCTCATTTCCTGTTCCTTTTCTATGGCAATGTGCCATTTATTGTCTAAAGAATTATACAAAGAATCTGGTATCTCAGATCTAATTTCTGAAGGCAACCAGTCATTAACACACAAATACTTAATGATTTCTTGTTGAACTTCTTCCTTTTCATCATCATTGAAGTCATCAAAACAATCAATTAAATCATTCAGCACTTTTTGCCTAATATTCTCTATAGTTCTTTGACAATGTGTCAAAGGTTTGTAAGAAGAAATGTCAATATTTACCGGTGCAGATGATGTCGGTTCATTCTTTGTCTTTTTCTTTGTTTGCCTAGTCTTCTTCTTAGGCGGTTCTTCTGACACAGTTTCTTCTGAGTCAAGTGTATTGATTTTTGTCTTCCACTTCCTCTAAAAGACTTTTGCAGGTGCCGCTTCCGGTTTCTTCTTAACTGGTGACCGCTTGGTCACTTTGGGACTCGCTGCAGTAACCGGTGTCAATACTGAAGGTACTGCCTTTCCTTTCTTTTCTAAGGGTTCTACAATTGGTGTAACCCTTTCCAAATAGGTGTCGGTTCTCTTTGCCTTAGGATCAAGGGGTGAGGCGATTAGGGTAGAAGCATACCTATCCAGCATATCATTCATTACCTCATAGCCCATAGGCTCTACTTCTTCCTGCCTAGGCTCAACGGCCTCCATTATGCATTCATCCACTTTGATGGTGAAGCAGATGTCTTCCTCATACTTTTTGACTAAATCACCGGATATTCTTATCCTTTGGCTCATCTTGCATTTGAACTCATCAAAGTATTTGTTCAGTGCTTCCGAATAGCCAGTTCCAACCACTTGTAGGCTCTCCTTGATTTATTTTGTCAATGGTTGGTCGGCAGACCACTGAATGTCACCTACTCCTGGAAAGTAGCCTTGGAAGTAAAAGAACAACCCAACCAGTAGTTGTCCAAACTTAAATCTCAGTGCATTGTCCTATTTGATCGACTTAAGATTCAACAGATCAAATGATGCATCTTCTTTGATCATCCTGTAAGTGGCATTTACCACTGCAACAGAGACAGAATTAATTCTGCTGGTAGAGAACGTCTGATAACCTATCATCATGCAGGCATACTTGACCAGATCATCCTTGATTGAGTTGACGGTCATACCACGTGAGTCACTCACTGAACCGGTGAGCTTGGACATTTCAGTCTTGCTGACATTCCTTAGGGCTAGCACTTCCCCTGTATTTTAGAAATCGGTGATGACATGAATCACTACGGTGTGATATCATGTGTCCACTCTAGGTACATCTTGTCACCGTGTACCCTACTTAGAATAATGTGAATGTGATCATCCAATAATGCGAATGTGATCATCCAAAAATTCTTCAAGAAAGTAAACTGCATTTTGAAGTTTCTTCTTTTCCAGAATCTTGAATTTTGGTTTAATCTTCTTATCCTTTCCATAGAACAAGCTCAGCTGGGAATGGATCACAAGAGACCCTAGGTCTTCGATTTTGCAGTCTATGTAATCAGAAATCCCTTCTTCTACTATAACACCAGTTGGTACTTGAGACAGGGCATTATATTACGACATTCGCTTAATGAAGTCCATAGAATCAACAGTTGCACTAGAACTATCATGAGATGCGGAAGCCATGATAAATGAAGAATTATGAGAAATACCTTCATAGATTGAAATTTAGGGCTTCGCAATTTGAACTTCGCTTCACACTCCTTCGGTTGCAGAGATACCGCTTTGTGTTCTACACTCCTCCAACAGATGTTTGCTTCAGATTCTTCTTCGGGAATTTGATATATTCTTTGATTCACAATGTAAATCTCTTTCCTTCGCTCTGCACTTGAAAAACTTGTTCGCTCAAAAAATGATAAGTGAGAAATGCTTCCAAAATTTCTTTTAAACAGGTTCTCCAGCTACCATAATAAATGCTCCAATATTAGGGTGTAAACCTAATTTACCTTTTACCATTTTCGGTCTTCTGCCGACTGATAGGTATCTTATACCAGTTAAGGTCTTTTATCGGTGTAGACCGGGGGTTAGAAGTATTTCACCATTTGCTCCCCCTAAGCTTTTCTGATGCTTAGTTTGTCAATTCTGTGATTTCCACACTCGGTGTAGAAACCGGTTCTTCTTGCAACACCGTTGGTAACTTTTTCTAGGTTTTGTTCATATCTGCTTGAACAGTTTCAATATCAATCTTTTCTTTTGGAGTGACTGATATGTCATCTGATATGTTCTTTCTTGTTCTGCAAAATTTGGCAATATGACCCTATTTGTTGCAATGATAGCAGGCCATTCCAAGTGCTCTCCAAGGTCCATTATTCATGTTATCATTCTTCCTCCTGCATGTTCCAGCAGTGTGACCATGACAATGATAGATCAAACAATTTTCTCTCCTTCCAGTTGCTGCTTGATAGCCACTGCTTCCTGACTGATGATTAAAGGCATTAAACTGATTGTGATTCTGGTTCACAAAAGGTTCTAGACCAACTCCTTGAGTCCTCTGAGGATATCCTCCAGTGTTGTTCATAACAGACCTGCATTCATATGCTCTATACCCAAACTTGTTGCATGCATAGCAATTACCATTGAACTTATTGGATCTAGGTACATTTTTTATAAAGTAAGGAAAGTTATTGTAGGCTTTGCTCCTACACACATTGGCAGTATGTCCTTCTTTAAGACAGTTAAAGCAAACAGGTTTAAACTTTTGCTTACCTTTATCCTCTAATGCGGATTGTTTCTTCAATGCTTCAGCATTTGCACCAGAGGTCTCACCTTGCTCATGACTAGGGTAACCAAGTCCATCAGTATTCTTGATAGGTTTGGCCGATTCAAGCTTTTGCTCTAGCTTAACGGTACTCTTGTTGAACTTAGCAAGCATTTCCTTTGACTCAATGAGTTCTTTGAAAATAGCAGCATTTGTTTCTATCAAGTTTGCATTCTCGGAGATGGCTATGTTCAGTTCTCCTTGCATGTCTTCCTTTTCCACTTTTCTCGCATGGAGTTGAGTAGTTAGGGAACTGATTTCTTGTTTTAGCTTGGAGATTTCATGATCTTTGTCTTTTACCAGATCTTCATCTTTCCTCTGGTTCTCAAGCTCTTGGCACATTCGAATAGTCAGTCCTTCCAACTCTTTTCTAAGGTTGGAATTGGATTCATTCAGCTTTTCTACTTCTTGAATTAGGGCTTCCATGTCCACTTCATCAGAAGAACTATTTTCAGATAGCTCCATCAATTTTTCAGCATGTTCTCTCCTTTGTGCCTAAGAGGCCTTATATTTGACCATAAGATCATCATACGATTGCTCAGACTGAGTGAGCTGATGAGTAAGTTCCCTCATAGTGTACTCCCCCATATCTCTTTCCAAGTGGTTAGACTTATAGAAATGTTGGCTCTGATACCAATTGATGAATACTAAGAGGGGGGGTGAATTAGTATGCCAAAAATTACTATACTTAAACCCTTTACTAGACTACCAATAAACTGGTAAAATAGTTTAGCAAACAAACCGATTAGCATACATGCAAACCAAATAGCTAATAATGCATTCACCCACAGAAGCACAAACACCAAAACACAATAGATTTTAAAGTGGAAACCCAAATGGGAAAAACCACGGTGAGATGAAACTCACAAGTAACTAGCTGCAGAATAGGAACCAGACCGGTTAAGGTCATACAATGTTCTTTACCAGAATAGATCCTGTTAGGAATCTCAATCTTTGTTAGGAGATAAGTCCGATTAAAGACTACCTTGCTAGAGGATTTTAGATCCATAGATGTGAACCACCTTGTTAGAAGATTTACAAAAGGCTTTTTGGGCCTACCCGATTAAGGGCTTCAAACTTGTCGAAGATGTGAGTAATCAACAAGTGAGTGATCTAGCAAATAGCACAGATTGCTTGGTTAGATCCTTGATAGCTCATTCCTAATGCATTCTAGCATTACTTTAGTCTTCAACACATTCACACTCTACCTCTTCTTGCAGACCTAAACTTCTCTTCTGTATACACCCTCACAAAAACTCATTAACCACCTTAAACCCTCGCAACAACATAAAACCCTAGACATGATGTCCTTATAAAGGAATCTGATTTCATGTCGGTCCAATAGGATTACAATACAATTTCCTAGGTTCAATGTATCTAGACATATTTGGTAACACAACACAAAAAGCACCGCCAAACTGTCGGCACCGCCAAACAATCGGTGGATGGTAACTCACCACAGAGTATTACCGGTTCATACAAAATACCAGTTGCTAGTTTGACAATAATGAAGACTGGGAAATATGAGTTGTGCTGCTTCATTCCTTCGTACTGCTTGAGATCCTCAAACCGCTTGGGGTCTTCATACCGCTTTAGATAGGTAAACACTTTTTGCAAAACACTGGTAGTCTAAAGACTATAATACATCATACTAGTTGGAACAGATACCAGTTGAGTTGTAACTCATACATACAAAAAGTGGTCTCAAATCAAATGTAGAGTGGACCTACTCCATAGGGGGAGCATCTTGTTGCAGAATAGTGAGGTATGACACTGAATGTTTTACTTTCACTTTGGCATTGTTGTCAAAGGGGGAGAAGAACTGTAGCTAGTTACAAGCTGAAGACATGGAGACTCAGTTGAAGGAGAGTACATGGAAAAATGTAAACCAAGATTCCTATACCTATGTATGTGCATTATTCTCAATCATCACAATCAAAGGGTATTGATACTTTTATTGTCATCAATGCCAAAGGGGGAGATTGTTGGTATTTGCATGAAGATTGCATTAATAAAGTTTAAGAGTTGTCATTGATGTCAATTGTAACTGGTAATGAAGTTGTATTGCAACTGGTAGTGATGCAATTATGCAACTAGTAGTTGAGCAAGTGAAGGAAACCGATATTACTATTGTAGCAAAGAGATCAACTGGTAACCCCTACCCATTGATCTGCTAAACTCTAACTGATGGAGCTTGGTGAATCGGTTGTGTTGATGTCTGATCAAATGGTGATTGGAGATGATTATGTCACGTATGCATGATTCACATGATGAGTTTCAAGTGGTTTTTAGTGTGTAGAGATAGTTGTTTTATCTTGGGAATGAGCGAGTACATTTCATGAAGTGGAAACCACGTGATGAGTTATAAGATTCGATGAGCGATGATCAAGGAGAGATTGAGGTTGTCTTGAACAATATGCTAATGATTGCTATGTGATCTAATGGTCATGTTTGAACCGATTTGTTTGTAATCTCTATGAGATCTTAGGTTTTGTGATGTGTTATCGACCTATTGTTTTGCTTATAAGGTCAATGAGTTGTTTTGTAGTAGTGCTGGCAATTTTGGTTAAGTGTTAGTGTGATTGACTGCCAAACTAGAAGGAGTATCTGAAAAATGTTTGAAGGCAGATAGGAGCATGAATAGGATCTGATCAAGAAAAGTAGTCCTATTACTAGATCAGCAAAAATCTTGTTGTTCTCTAACAATTACAACAGTTAAATCCCTTAACCGGGTAAGCTTTAATAGGCTTGGTGTTTTGTAAATCTTCTAACCAGGTGATCCATTAGATTGGATTTAAAATCCTCTATCGAGATTACTCCTAATAGGGTATTGTAGTCAATCCCTTAACCAGGCAGTCCTTAACCAGATCTGTTCCTAAGATGACATTTTTGTAAAGCTTCTAACAAGGCTTGGCTCCTAACAGGCTGAACTTCAGAAGAGTTCATAATACTTGTGGGTATTCATCCCCACCGTGGTTTTTCCGATTTGGGTTTCCACATCAAAAATCATTGTGTCAAGTGGTGAATGGTTTTTGTGGTTATGTTTTGATATGGTTAATTTGTTTAACTGGTAAAGCCACTTAGATGTGTTAAGATGACCGAAAGTGCTCTAAAATGTGGTTTTATGTTTTGGTTAAATGGTTTGAGAGTTTTAGATCTGTTTCACTGTTATTTTGTTATGCTAGTCAACCGGTAAACTTGACAGTGCAGTTGTAGTTTATTACTCAGCGTTGAACCAATTAGTTTAGTGATTGATTTATGAGTTGGGTTTGAGTTTGGTGAAAGTTTAGTTTGTTTTCTAACTACTGATTCACCCCCCCTCTCTCAATAGTTTTCCAGATCCTTATTGATTTATCATATTATCAATAGGTATCAGAGCATTTCAGGTCGTCTAGTATCTAAGCCTAACATCTCAAGGTAAAGATCTAGAAGAACGTGATGAAAAAAGAAGGTCCGAAGTTCAAAAATTTGAGCATGCTTACCCCTAAAATCATTGGAAACTAATAAAAAATAAATAAATTTAAATTTTGTAGAATGGATTCCAGCTTCTAAAAATGTAAGTTTCTTCAAAATCCAATGAACGTGCAAAAAACTATAGCCAAAATAGTGCATGTTGGTTTTTGACCAGAAATGAACACACA
The DNA here is from genome assembly GCF_030272615.1 of Cryptomeria japonica. Lineage (NCBI taxonomy): Eukaryota > Viridiplantae > Streptophyta > Pinopsida > Cupressales > Cupressaceae > Cryptomeria > Cryptomeria japonica. The sequence goes on from NC_081409.1 coordinate 755,374,557, forward strand.
CACTAAAGAAATTATAGATGAAAGCCTTGACAAAACCAAAATGTGAAAAAATTTACACACTTGGATAGCTAAGAGATATCTTGAAGTCACTATGGTGTACTTTTTTTAGTTTCATTGAAACACATGCAAACCTCATGGAGAGCACGACCAAAAATATGTGAAATTTTCTAATCTTCTGATAAAAACACGTCTCAAGTACAATCCAACCCAAAGGGTTAGTGTTTTCCAAAGCAAACCATTTGGCAACCACCAAATATGGTGCTCACCAAATTTTTAAAAATGGCTTTTCACATTTGGCGTGCACCAAATGTGAAAAGTCATTTTTTTCATTTGGTAAGCACCAAATTTGGCACATGCCAAATGCTTTGCATTATCCAATTTTTCAACTTGCCACTTTTTTAAATTGATCACAAGTTATACCCACCCTAGCAGGAGAATATATATATGAAATATAATATTTAAGTATAAGTCACATTTCAATATGTCTTTTTATGTCTTTTTGCCTTTCTTATACTTCAAGTTATATTTCATGTATATATTGGCATGATGTTTTAGAGTGGTTTCAACTCTATAGGAGTTATAATGTATATTCTAGTTTTTAGAGGATCATATAAAATTTTAGACTTAGTCAAATTTCAGTAATCAACATGTCAAATTTTAGTAATCAGCATGCCTCTATAAGAATTCTTTATCTCTATATCTCACTCTTTTTCTTCCCCAAACTCTATATCTATCTCTCTCCCTCTCTTGTCTCACTCACTTCTTTCTCCCCTCTCTAGGTATATCCCATCCTCTATACCTTTCATTCCTTCCTTGTACCCCCATTTCTATCCTTGACTCCTTCCCTCTCTCTTCTTCTCTCTCACTCTCTTATTGTTTATCTCCCCTCCCACTCCTTTCTCTTGGTCACTACATATCCCTTCTATCCTCTCTCTCCCCATATCTAGGGATATCCCTCCCTCTCTATTCTCCTCACTACCTCTCCCTTCCTATATTATTACACACCTCTCTCTTCCCCTAGATAGGTTTATAACTTATCTAATGTCCACCCTCTATTTCTCTCCCTTCACCTTATCCCTATCTATTTATGAAATCTCTCCCTCTCTTCTCTCTCTCTCCAAACCTATCTATCTCCTCATTCACTAGGTCTCTTGCTCCCTCTATGTCTACCTCTCCATCCATCCCCTCTTACTTATCTCTTTGTTCTTATATCTCTTCTCTTCTCCCTCCTTCCTCTCTCTAGGTCTCTCCCTTCCTTTCTTCCCCTCTCCCTCTCTATCTCCCTCCCCCACTCTCTCTTCTTCTCTCTTCCTCTCTTATTCTCTATCTTCATTGTCTAGGTCATTACCTCTCCATCCCACCCTCTCTCCCTTCTCTAGGTTTCTCCCTCCCTTCCTCTCCACCTATCTACCTCTGCATATAGGTCTCATTATCCTACCTCTCTTTATTCCCCTCTATCTATCTCACTCCTTTCTCACCATCTAGGTCTCTCACCTATTTATATATCCCCTCGATATTTCTCTCTCTCCCTCCTCCTTAACTCTATCCATTTATGAACTCCCTCCTCTTCTCTTCCTCCCCTTACCTCTTTATCTCCTTCTTCCATAGGTCTCTCACTCCCTCCATGTCTACCTCTCCATCCCTACCCTCTTACACCTTTCTTTTTTCTTTTGTCTCCTCTTCCATCACCCTCCCCTCTCTAGGTATATCCCTCCCTTTCTTCTCCTCTCCCTCTCTATCTCCCCATCCATACATACCCTCATATATATCTTGCTCCCCCACTTTGTTATTCTCTCTCTACATTCTAGGTCATCAACTCTCTCTCCCCTCTCTAGGTTTCTTACTTCCTTCTTGTCCACCTATCTACCTCTGCATCATGTCTCATTACTCACATCTTTCTATCCGCCCCTCTATCTATCTCAATCCTCTCTCTTTTCATCTAGGTCTCTCATCTCTCCTTCCCCATATAGTTCTCTCACATATATATTTGTCCCCTCTCTAGTTCTCTCCCTCTCTCTTCCCCTCTATCTCCCTCCCCCTTTACCCCTATTTATTTTTGAACTCTCTCCCTCTCTTATCTTTCTCCCCCCACCTCTCTATCTTATCCTTCCTCACATCTTATAGTCCCTCCATGTATACCTCTCCCTCAATCCCCTCATTCTCCTCTTTCTCTCTATTCTTTCATCTCTCCTCTTATCCCCCCCTCCCATTTCTATGTATCTCCCTTCTTTTCTTCCCCCCTCCCTCTCTATCTCCCTCTTCCTCACTATCCCCATCTCTCTCTCGCTTCCCTACTAATTCTTATTCTCTCTTTACCATCTACATTATCAGCTTTCCATCACCCCCTCTCTACCCCTCTCTAGGTTTATCCCTGTTTCCCTCTCCACCCCTCTACATCTCCATCCATATCTCATTACCAACCTCTCTATATCACCTTCCATTTATCTCAACCCTCTGTCTCTCCCCCTATCTAGGTCTCTCACATCTCTCTCCCCCTCTAGGTATCTTATATCTCCATCTAACCCATCTCTAGTTCAATCCCTCCCTTTCCACTTCTCTCCCTACCTTCTTACCTCTCTCTCTCTCTCTTAAAATTATTTATCATTTTCTTCTCTTTCTCCCTCACCTATCTACCTCTCTCTTCTTTAGGTCTCTCACTCCATATATACCTCTCCCTCTCCCCATTTTTGGCCCTCTCTTTCTCTTTTTTCTCTCTCCCTTCTCTTCTCTTTATGAAGGGAGATGAATAAATGGAAGGAGTTCATAAAGGGAGAGGGGTAAGTGGGGATAAGTTAGATAACTATAGGGGGAGAGATGTGAGAGACCTAGATAGGGAGAGAGAGCAGTGACATAGATAGAGGAGGATAGGGAGGTGGGTAATTATACAAGGATGGAGAATTAGAGAGGTAGAGAGGGAGGAAGGGAGAAACTTAAAGAAGAGAGAGAGAGAGAGAGAGAGAGAGAGAGAGAGAGAGAGAGAGAGAGAGAGATAGACAGACAGACAGACAGACAGACAGACAGACAGACAGACAGACAGACAGACAGACAGACAGACAGACAGACAGACAGACAGACAAAGAGACAAAGAGACAAAGAGAGACAAAGAGAGAGACAGAGAGAGAAAGAGAGGGGGTAAGGAGGGAGGAGGGATGGAGATGGAGATAGGAATAAAGGGAGAGAAACATAGAGAGGGGAGAGACAGGTGAGAGAGAAGAGAGAGAGAGAGAGAGGAAGATGGAGAGATAGAAATAAATATCAATACAACCGATACCCTCAACCTTATGTACCCTAAAATGTGTACCATCAATCATGTACCCTATACCCTAAACCTTATATTCTACAACCTATTATCTAAATCCTATACAAGGGAGGGAGAGGTGATGACTAGAGAAGGTAGGGAGAGAGAAAAGGAGAGGGAAGAAAAAAGAGAAAGAGAGAGCTAAGAAGAGAGGGAGAGGTGGGAAGGGAGAGACTGAGAGACCACGAGAGGGAAGAGGTACATAGGTAAGGGAGAGAGCGAAGCAAATAAGAGAGAAAGAGGGGTAAGGAGGTAGAGAGGAAAGAATTATAGAGGAGAGAGATGTAGACTTGAGAGATCTAGAACCTAGGAAGAGAGATGTGAGAGACCTAGGGTGGAAATATTGAGGTGAGGGAGATAGATGGGGAGAGACAAGTGGGTAATTAGACAAAGATAAAGAGGTATAGAGATAAAGAAGGAGGGAAGGAGAAACATAGGTATGGAGAGAGAGGTTGGGAAGAAGAGGTAGTGATTAAGAGAACAAAGAGAGAGTGGAGAGAAATAATAGGAGAAGAAAATAAATGTTAAAATGGATCATATGGTGTCTTAAGGGGTCATATAGTGTCCTAAGGGGTCATATTGTGTCATTAGAGGTCATATGGTGTTCTAAGGGGTCATATGGTGTTGTTAAGGGTCATTTGGGGTTCTTAGGGGCCACACATATGTTAGAACACCATATGACCCTTTAGGACACCATATGACCCATTAGGACATCATATGGTCCTAATGGTTCATATTGTGTCCTAATGGGTCATATGGGGTCCTAAGGGACCACACATGTGTCAAAACACCATATGACCCCTTAGGACACCATATGACCCATTAGGATATCATTTGGTTCTAAGGGGTCATACGGTGTCGTTAGGGGTCATATGGTGTCATTAGGGGTCATATGGGGTCTTAAGGGGCCCCAAATATGTTAGAACACCATATGACCCCTTAGGGCACCATATGATCCATTAGGACATCATTTGGTCCTAAGGGGTCATATGTTGTCCTAAGTAGTCATGTTGTGTACTAGGATGTTAAAAGGGGTCATATGGTGTCCTAAGCGGTCATATGGTGTCATTAGGGGATATATGAGGTCCTAAGGGGTCCTATGGTGTTGTTAAGGATCATATGGGGTCCTAAGGGGTCACACATGTGTTAGAACACCATATGACCCCTTACGACATTATCTTGTCATAAGGGGTCATATGGTGTCCTAAGGGGTCATGTCATACATACCAAGATGTCCTCATAGGTTATATGGTGTGCTAAGGGGTCATATGGTGTTCTAACACATGTGTGGGCCCTTAAGTTCCTATATGACCCCTTAGGACACCTTATCACCCATTAGGACAACATATGGTTCTAAGGGGTGATATGGTGTTGTTAGGGGTTAATTGGGGTCATAAGGGGCCACACATGTATTAAAACACCATATGACCCCTTAGGACACCATATGACTCATTAGGACAGTATATGGTCCTAAAGGGTCATATGGTTCCCTAAGGGGTCATATGGTGTCATTAGAGATCATATGGAGTCCTAAGGGGCCACACATGTGTTAGAGCACCATATGACCCCTTAGGACACTGTATGACCCATTAGGACATCATATAGTCCTAAGGAGTCATATGGTATCCTAAGGGGTCATATGGTGTCATTAGGGGTCATATGGGGTCCTAAGGAGCCACACATGTGTTAAAACACCATATGACCCCTTAGGACACCATATGAGCCATTAGGACATCATATGGTCCTAAGGGGTCATATGGTGTTCTAACACATGTGTGGCCCCTTAGGACCCCATTTGACCCCGAACAACACCATATGACCCCTTAGGTCACCATATGCCCCCTTAGGACATCATTTGGTCCTCAGGGGTCATATGGTGTCCTAAGGGGTCATGTCATGTACTAGGATATTAAAATGGGTTATATGGTGTCTTAGGAGGTCATATGGTGTCCTAACGCATCATGTCATGTACTAGGATATTAAAATGAGTCATATGGTGTCTTAGGAGGTCATATGGTGTCTCAAGGGGTCATATGGGGTCCTAAGGGATCATATGGTGTCTAGAGGGTCATATAGTGCCCTAAGGGGTCATATGGTGTCGTTAGAGGCCATATAGTGTCCTAAGGGGTTATATGGTGTCATTTGGGGTCATTTGGGGTCATTTGGGGTCGTAAAGGGCCACAGAAGTGTTAAAAAACCATATGACCTCTTAAGACACCATATGACCACTCAGGACCCCATATGACTCCCTCTCTTATATCTCTTTCTCCTCTCTCTCCCTTCTCTAGGTCTCTTCTATGCACTCTCTCTTTCTCTATTGGCAGTGGGCTAGCATCCCTCATAGGGATTCATGACATGGTTTAACAGCCTCCTGTGGATTCTATAAGTCTAGTGGTTATAGCGGGCATTGACATGTTGATCTTTTGGTGTAACGACAACCACACTTGTAACAAATGGTATCAGAGCTTGGTCATAGATTCGAATCATGTAGGCCGCAATGAGTGATGCTAGGAGGGGGATTGTTGGCAGTGGGCTAGTGTCCCTCGTGGGGATTCGTGACATGGTTTAACAGCCTCCTATGGATTCTATAAGTCTAGTGGTTGTATCGGGCATTGATAGGTCAATCTTTTGGTGCAACGACAACTACACTTGTAACATTCTCTCCCTCACCTTCCCTCCTTATCACCATATATATAATTACCTCCCTCTATCTCTCTTCTCCTTCTATTGTTTCTCTCCACTCTCTATTTGTTCTCTTTATCACTACCTCCCTCCCAACTTCTCTCTCCATCCTTATGTCTAGAATTAATATCTCTCCTTAGGACCATATGATGTTCTAATGGGTTATATGGTGTCCTAAGGGGTCATATGGTGTTCTAACACATGTGTGGCCCCTTAGGTCCCCAAATGACCTGTACCAACACTATACGGCCCCTTAGGTCACCATATGACCTCTAGCAACACCAGATGACCCCTTAGAACACTATATGACCCTCAAGACACCATATGACTCCTTAGGATCATATATGACCTCTTATGACACCCTATCACCCCTTAGGATACCATATGATACATTTTAACATCCTAGTACATGACATGACCCCTTAGGACCACATAATGTCCTAAGTGGTCATATGGTCTTCTAACACATGTGTAGCCCCTTAGGACCTCATGTGACCCCTAACGACACCATATGACCCCTTAGGACATCATGTGGTCCTAAGGGGTCATATGGTGTCCTAAGGGGTCATGTCGTGTAGTAGAATATTAAAATGGGTCATATTGTGTTATGAGGGGTCATATGGGGTCTTAAGTGATCATATGGGATCCTAAGGGGTCATATGGTGTTATGAGGGTCATATAGTGTCCTAAGGGGTCATATGGTGTCCTAAGGGGTCATATGGTGTTGTTAGAGGTTGTTTGGGGTCCTAAGGGACCACACATGTGTTAGAACACCATATGACCTCTTAGGACACCATATGATCCCATATGATACTAAATGACCCCTTAGGACCACATGATGTCCTACGGGGTCATATGGTGTCCTAAGGGGTCATATGGTGTCCTGAGGGGTCATATGAGGTCCTAAGGGGTCATATGGTGCCCTAAGGGTCATATAGTGTCCTAAGGGGTCATATGATGTTGTTAGAGGTCATATGGTGTCCTAAGGGGTCATGTGGTGTTGTTAGGGGTCATTTGGGGTCCCAAGGAGCCACACATGTGTTAGAACACCATATGATCCCTTAGGAAAATATATTGTCCTAAGGGATCATATGGTGTCCTAAGGGATAATTTCATGTAATAGGATATTTAAAGGGGTTATATGGTGTCTTAAGGGGTCATGTCATTTACTAGGATGCTAGAAGGGATCATATGGTGTATTGAGGGGTCATATGGTTTCATTAGGGGTCATATGGGTGTTGGCCATTTGGAGGAATTGATTATGTGTTGCATTGATGTTTTGCCATTGATGTCAACACTAACTATTTGGATGTTTTACCAGCACCCTTCTAGTCTGAGTAGGTTGAGTATTTTCTGGTTGGTTTGGATCCGGCATGATCCGGTAGGCTCCGGTATGGTTTAGTTATGGAATTGGCTTATTCATGATACTCATGTTCTTGGTTTTGGTCTTGTGATCGGATGCTATCCTGTTTGCTTAGCAGCTTGGCTTGTCGTTCCACCAAGGGTTTCATTAGCAGAGCTTTCGATGATATCCATAAGTGGTGTTGGTGTAGCTTCTGGTGGATTTTTGGGATGCTGACAATGATCATGTTCGAGACTTGGTGGGTGGAGATCATTGCTTTAGCATGTGGACCAATATTGGGTCCTGATTGATCTAGGTTATGGACCGACTTAATGTAACGTGTGGATTGGATCTCTCAATGTGTTTCTGGGATGTCTTATGTGTTGGATATTATTTGTTTTGTCTAATACCAACATGTTTTGTAATTATGTATTTGGTTTATTGTCTGGTGGCCAACCTAATTGTTTATGGTTGAGGGTTTGTATATATATGATGTAAGATCTCATTTTAGATCATCATGGGAATTAGATCATAGGTATAAGGCTAGCGAATGGATATGTATATGTAATTTGCAAATAATGTAATATCATTCAAGAAGATGATTTGGTTGATCATTGGAGATCGAATGGGGTTTATGTAAGAGAATTTAGTCCTCTAGTATTGAGCTTAACTAGAACTGCTCAGGCATAAGAGATGTTATCTTTGCAGTTCAAACACTTCTTCCGGATTGTAGTCTAGATTTCTATGTAGTCAGTGAGACTAATTTTGTGATGAGAAGTGTGTTGTAGGCCATTGGAATTCCTAAAAATGCAGGCCCCTCAATTATAATTCACATACTTACTATAGAAGTATTATCTGATTGTGGGTAGGCTTCCCACCATGGTTTTTCCCTTTACTGAGTTTTCCACGTATAAATCTTGGTGTCATGTGGATGGTATTTATTCTATGATTGTTGTTCATGCTTAATTGGTTTAACTACTATTCCAATATTTTTTTTAAGGATTCCTTTATTAATGTTTTGGGTTCCATTATTAAAGTTTTAATTGCTAAATGTTCTGGTAATCTGTGACAACTAATTCATCCCCCCCTCTCAGTTGTCTTCCTGTTATTTGAACTGTCTAACAATTGGTATCATAGCATCGATCCTCTCTATAGAAAGCTTAACCACTTGAGGAAGATCCTATGGTGACTAACAGTTCAAGTTCATCCAGTTCATCTGGAGCTATCTTTTGGAGGGATATCCCTAGGCTTGATGGAACAAATTACACAGTATGGAAGATTCAGATGGAGACTCATCTGAGATGTCTTGGCAAGGAGATTTGGGAGATCACACAGAATGGTGTTACACCTCATAATCCAGCATTTGGAAATCCTCCTCCGACAAAGCTGGATAAGGAGCTTGAGAATGATTGTAGAGCAAGAGAAGCCCTCTTGTGTGCACTTTTTGATCAGAAAATAATGGGATTGACTGACAAATCATCTGGAAAGTCTATATGGGATAAGTTAGAGACTCTTAATGAAGGTGACCCTACAGTGAATATTGCTAAACATGATGGTTACCAGGTCAGATATGAAAAGATGAAGATGGAAGAAGATGAAAGGATTACTGCATTCATGGAAAGGGTAAATGAAATTGTTATGGGAATTCAATGTTGTGGTGAAACTCTAAGTGAAGATGAAATTGTTTCTAAAGTTTTGAGAGCCCTACCACCGGCTTAGAAGATGAAGTCTACTTCTATTAATGAGTTGAGAACAATGGCTAATACATATGTCAATAGAGATACATTGGTTGGCAAATTATTTGCTTTTGAGCTTGAAGAATTTGGACTTTCTGGGGCTGTGAAGACTGAACCTGCTTTTCATGCATCTGCATCAGCAACCAGTAACAAGATTGGAAAGCTTTATATGCAAAGGAATTGGATGATATGAAGAAAGAAGATGATGAGTTTGAGAAACTTGAACCACTCTTTGCTAGAAGAGTATCTAAAGGACCGGTAAGAAGTATGAAGGAAAAGCACCTTTTAAATGTTTTGCATGTAATAATATTGGTCATTTTGCATCTAGATGTCCTGAAAGGAATTCAAGATTTGAAGAAAGAGTATCTTTTAAGCCTGGCCCTAGATATCAGAACAAGTATAAGTACAAGAAAAATAGAGACAAATCATGCTATATAGTGGATGAGGAAGGCATTACTAATTTTGATGATGAACCGGTAGAAGACTCTGCTAGTGGTTCCAACAATGGGAAGGAATGGGTGTTCTTGGCTATCAAGGAAGATGTTTCGGCACTAGAAGAGAATTTACCTGAAGACAAGGAACTTGTTGCTAAAATTTAAGACAAGAATGAATGGGTAATTGATAGTGGTTGTTCACATCATATGATTGGAGATAAAGGGAATTTTCTATCTTTGCAAGAATTCAGTGGTGGTATGGCTAGATTTGGAGATGACAAGCATGTATGATCAAAGGAAGATGAACTATATCATTGGATGGTAAGAACAATACTAACAATGTTTGTTATGTTGAAGGTTTAAGGTATAATCTTTTGATTGTAGGACAATCAGTGGATAAGGGATTTCAATTACAGTTCAAAGATGGAAAATCCAAAATCATTAACAGATCTGGTTTGGAGATTGCAACCGGTATACAGACAAAAGGTAACTGAATTCTGATGAGAATACATGTTTAATTACAAAACTTGATGAGAGTTTGATATGGCATAAAAGGTTGTGTCATGTGAATTTTGATTGCATTGTGAAGATCAGTTCTACTAAGGCAATTAGAGATATACCTAAGATTGTGAAGCCCTATAATTTGGTATGTAAAGAATGTCAAATGGGTAAATAGGTCTGAACCTCTTTTAGGAGTATACAAGATAAATCTAATGATGTTCTTGATCTTATTCATACTGATTTGTGTGGCCCTACTAGAGTTAAAAAATTTCAAGGTGATAGATATTTCATGTTGATCATTGATGATTATTCTAGAATGATGTGGGTTACTTTTCTAAAGGATAAAATTTGAAGCATTTGAAAAGTTTAAAATCTTTAAGGCTAAAGTGGAAACTGAGACAGGATTGAAGATTGAATGTTTGACATCAGATCATGGTGGATAATTCACATTTGGTGAGTTTAATAACTTTTATGAGAAGCATGGTATAAGAAGACAATTTTCTGCTCCCCGGACACCCCAACAGAATGGAGATGTGGAAAGGAAGAACAAAAGTATCTTGTGTGCTTCTAGAACAATGATGATGGAAGCTAGTCTACCTCATATCTATTGGAGAGAAGCAGTGAGCACAATGGTTTATACATTCAACAGAGTACATATCAAAGGAGAAACCAGTAAGACACCTTATGAATTATGGTTTGGAAATACACCTATAGTTAAGTATTTCAGAATCTTTGGTAGTAAATCTTCTATCAGGAGAGATGATATCATTGGAAGATTTGATCCTAGATGTGATGAAGGCATATTTATTGGTTATTCTAATGAAAGTAAGGCATATAGATGTTATAACAAGAGATTGCAAAGAATTATGGAAAGTGCTAATGTCAAAGTAGATGAGTTGAATACAAGTCAAATTAGAGTTTATGAGAAGGAACTGGTGGTGGAAATGATTATATTTGAACTAGTAGCACCTCTACCAGAATAGAGTGTTGAACCAGTTACTCTGGCAATATCAAAAAATTATACAGTTACTAAAGAACCCGGAAGAGGAACAGAGAGTCAGAAGACTCCTAGGTATGTGATATTGAATCATTCAAAAGATCGGATCATTGGGGATAAGAACAATGGAGTAATGACAAGAAGAAGATTGACAACTAATGAGGTATGTTTTGTTAGGACCCAGAGGCAACTCAGAGGGGGGGTGAATCAGTTGTCTATTAATCTCAACCCAAATATAAATTAATCAAACTTGATACTTAATACCGGTAAACCAAACTTAATGTTGGTAAATAGATTAACAGTTAATAACAATACCGATGAAACTTAATGCATGAAACAAAAAGAGAAACAACATCCACAACACATAACACAGATATTTGTACGTGGAAACCCAGTAAGGGGAAAAACCACAATGGGAAACCTTACCCACAATTAGATGATACTACTACAAATAGTATGTGTATACAAATGGATTCTGCACATGCAGAAAGGCAAGTTGCCTAGAGCTCACTGCTCAATCACAAGAATGGGAGTCTCACAGACTACAATTGGATGATTAAATCCAATGATAATGTACTGCTTAAAGTAGCATCTTCAATGTTGGATTCAGTACCGGTTAAGCTCTGATTATCTCCTTCAAACCTTCCTTGAATCTTCAAACGATGTCTATGTGAGTGGCTCTACTAATATTCGCATATACCAAATATCACAACCTTATCATACCATATTACATACCATTCCCTTAATCTCACAAATGAGATCTTACATATATACAAAAACCTAAGACCAAATGTGTAGGTCGGCTCACTAAGAATGTTACAATAAAATCAATTACAAGTAAGTCAAGATGCAATGCATCATGTCGTCTCAATAACAATATTAATTAATTAAACCATCTCCATAACGTGTAGTGCTGATCTGGAATAGATAGCGCATGTCGGTCCATAACCTAGACCAATTTGCCGGTAACATCAAATTTGCCAACCTGATTAGACCAATAACCAATCAAAACCAAGTGTCCAAACCATGTCTTTGACATAACCAAGTGATCTCTAGATGATAACAAGTCATCCTCAGTGCCAGTGAACCAAATACCGGTGATTGTGCATAAGTCACTAAACTTGTCAGTGAACATAACCAAAGATCTCTAGAAGGATAAGTGTTGATAAGTGTTGACATCAATGACAAAACCAATGCAACATATTCATAATACCAACATATTTAATTTCTCAAGTTGAACCGGTATCAGTAATTGAGGCATGTAAAGATGAATATTGGTTGAAATCTATGGAAGAAGAATTAGATCAGATTGAGAACAATAACACATGGACTTTGGTTCCCCAGCCTAAAAATAAGAATGTTATTGGAACTAAATAGGTTTTTAGGAATAAATTGAATGAGGATGGTCAATTTGTAAGGAATAAGGATAGATTGGTTTGTAAAGGATATTCTCAGAAGGAAGGAATTGATTATGGTGAGACTTTTGCACCTGTAGCTAGGATTGAAGTTGTAAGATTATTTCTTGCCTATGCTACCCACAAGAACTACAAGGTTTATTAGATGGATGTTAAGTGTGCATTTTTGAATGGGGATCTTGACGAGGAAGTTTATATTGAGAAACCTGATGGTTTTTCACTATCAGATGACACAAACATGGTTTTCAAGTTAAGGAAAGCTTTATATGGATTGAAACAAGCACCTAGAGTTTGGTATGCAAGGTTGGATAAATATCTTTTGAAGCTTAGTTTTACTAAAGGTAATGCTAACAGTAATTTATATTATAAGATCATTGATGATGATATACTAATTATTAAATTATTTGTTGATGACATTATTTTTGGAGGTGAAGATAAGTTATGAATGGAATTTTCTAAGAATATGGAGAAAGAATTTGAAATGTCTACGATTGGGGAGATTACATTTTTCTTAGGTTTGCAGATTACTCAAACTAATAAAGGTATTTTCATCTGTCAAACTAAGTATGCTAGGGAATTGTTGAAGAAATTTGGTATGGGAGATTCTAAACTGGTAAGTACTCATATGGTTACAAGTGAGAAATTGACAAGAAAATATGTTTCTGCATCAGTAAATCCTACAAGATACAAATCTATGATTGGAGGTCTGCTTTATTTGACTCAAACTAGGCCTAACATAATGAATGTTGTTTGTATTGTATCAATATTTCAAAGTGATCCTAGAGAAAATCATGAGTGCAATGAAAAGAATTTTTAGATACTTACAAGGTACAACTGAATATGGTTTATGGTACCCTAAAATTGATGACTTTACATTATGTGCATATACAGATTTTGATTCGGTTGGAGATGTTGATGACCAGAAAAGTACTTCTGGTGGAGCTTTCTTTCTTGGAAAGAAGTTGGTTTCATGGATCAGCAAGAAACAATCATGTACATGTTTATCTATTGTTGAAGGTGAGTATGTTGATGTTGCTACTAATTTTACAAAAGTTCTATGGATGAAGCAAATGTTGAAGGATATAAAGGTGGATTGTAATGAACCGGTAGTTATTCACTATGATAACTTTGCTGCTATTGATATATCAAAGAATCTGGTATTTCATTCTAAGACAAAGCACATATCTATCAAGTACAAATTTTTGAAGGAAAAGGTGGAAGCAAATTAAGTTAGACTAGTTTATGGGAACACTAAAGAGAAGATTAGAGATATCTTCACTAAACCTTTGCTTAAGGAATCATTTGAGTACTTCAGAGACAGACTGGGAGTTTCTACCCCTTCGGTAGAGACTTGATTGATGTGGTTTGGCATCAGTTTGATATGCATTATCAGAGATATTTTTCATTCTAGCAGTGATGTGGGGATGCTACTGCTCAAGAGGAGTAGTTATCTTTGTTATTGAGTGGTATATTTTTTTGCTTTGATATTTTTCTCAGATTTTTGGCATTGATGTCAAAGGGGGAGAGATATTGATGTGAAAAAGAAAAACTTAAGGAGTTGTATATGTTAGGGGGAAAGATATATGTATAATTCAAAACTTTACAGAGATATCATTCATAGGGGTAGTTTGGTCTTTGTTTCAAAACTTCATTACTACATCTATATGTGGGAGATTGTTGGTTGTCTTCCATTGGGGGAGACTTGTTTGACATTTCTTGGTACTTAGATGTTTTTCACATCTAGCGTTGCCATCAATGCCAAAGGGGGGAGATTGTTGGCCATTTGGAGGAATTGATTATGTGTTGCATTGATGTTTTGTCATTGATGTCAACACTAGTTGTTTGGATTCTTTACCGACACCCTTCTGGTCCCGGTAGGTTGAGTAGTTTCTGGTTTGTTTGGATCCAGCATGATCCGATAGGCTCCGGTATGGTTTGGTTATACAATTGCCTTATTCATGATACTCATGTTTATATTCAATCAGTTGGTTTTGGTCTGGTGATTGGATGCTATCATGTTTGCTTGGAAGCTTCGCTTGTGGTTCCGGCGAGGGTTTCACCGGCAGAGCTTTTGATGAAGATCTTTGATGATATGCATAAGTAGTGTTGGCGCAGCTTCTAGTGGAGTTTCAAGATGTTGATGATGATCATGTTTGAGACTTGGTGGATGGAGATCATTGATTTAGCATGTGGACCTATATTGGGTCTCGGTTGATCTAGGTTATGGATCGACTTAATGTAAAGTATGGATTCGACCTCTCAATGTGTTTCTGGGATGTCTTATGTGTTGGATATTATTTGTTTGGTCTAAGGCCGACATGTTTTGTAATTATGTATTTGGTTTATTGTCTGGTGACCGACCTGATTGTTTATGTTCGAGGGTTTTTATATATATGATGTACGATCTCATTGTAGATCATCATGGGAATTAGATTGTAGGTATAATGCCAGGGAATGGATATGGATATGTAATGTGCAAATAATGTAATATCATTTAGGCAGAGGATTTGGTCGATCATTGGAGATCGAATTGGGTTTATGTAAGAGGATTTAGTCCTCCGGTATTGAGCTTAACCAGAACTATACTCAGGCATAAGAGACGCTATCTTTGCAGTTCAAACACTTCTTCTGGATTGTAGTCCATATTTCTATAAATTTAGTGAGACTCCTTTTGTGATGAGCAATGCACTATAGGTTGTTGGGCTTCCTGCAAGTGCAGGCCCCTCAATTTTAATTCACATACTTACTGCAGAAGTATTATTTGACTGTGGGTAGGCTTCCCACTGTGTTTTTTCTCTTTACCAGGCTTTCCATGTATAAATCTTGGTGTCATGTGGATGGTATTTATTTTGTGATTGTTGTTCATGCTTAATTGGTTTAAGCATTTTGGTATTAATGTTTTGAGTTCTAGTATTAAAGTTTTAATTACTAGATGTTCTGGTAATATGTGACAACTGATTCAAGCCCCCCTCTCAGTTGTCTTCCAGTTATTTGAACTATCTAACAATGGGGTCCTAAGGGGCCACACATGTAATTGAACACCATATGACCCCTTAGGACGTCATGTGGTCCTAAGGGTTCATATGGTGTCCTAAGGGGTCATATGGTGTCCTAAGGGGTTATGTCATGTATTAGGATGTTAAAATGGATCATATGGTGTTCTAAGGGGTCATATGATGTCTTAAGGAGTCATATGGTGTCCTGAGGGGTCATATGGGATCCTATGGGGTCATATGGTGTCTTGAGAGTCATATAGTGTCCTAAGGGGTCATTGGTGTTGTTAGAGGTCATATGGTGTCCTAAGGGGTCATATGATGTTGTTAGGGGTCATTTAGAGTCCTAAGCGGTCACCCATGTGTTAGAACACCATATGACCCATTAGGACATCATATGGCCCTAAGGGGTCATATGGTGTTGCTAGGGGTCATATGGGGTCGTAAGGGGCCACACATGTGTTAGAACACCATATGACCCATATGGTGTTGCTAGGGGTCATATGTGGTCCTAAGGGGCCACAAATCTATTAGAACACCATATGACCCCTTAGGACACCATATGACCCATTAGGATATCATTTGGCCCTAATGGGTGGTATGATGTCCTAAGGGGTTCTATCATGTACTAGGATGTTAAAAATTGTCATATGGCATCTTGAGGGGTCATATGGTGTTTTTAGAGGACATGTGGGATACTAAGGGGTCATATGGTGTTGTTAGGGGTCATATAGGGTCCTAAAGGGCTATACATGTGTTAAGACACCATATGACCCCTTAGGACATTATATTGTCCTAAGGGGTCATATGGTGTCCTAAGGGGTCATCATGTCATACATATCAGGATGTTAAAAGGGGCCATATGGTGTCTTGAGGAGTCATATGGGGTCCTGAGGAGTCATATGGGGTCATGAGGGGCCACACATGTGTTAGAACACCATATGACCCCTTTGGACACCATATAACCCCTTCAGACATCATATTGTCCTAAGTGGTCATATGGTGTCCTAAGGGGTCATGTCATGTACTAGGATGTTAAAAGGGGTCATATGGTGTCTTAAGGGATCATATGGTGTCTTCAGAGGTTATATGGTGTCCTAAGGGGTCATATGGTGTTATTAGGGGTCATATGGGATCCTAAGGTGAGGGAGAGGTGATGAATTAGAGAGGGGAGGGAGAGAGAAGAGGAGAGAGGGAAGAATAAAGATAAAGAGAGAGATAAGAAGAGAGGGAGAGGTGGATAGGGATTGATTGAGATAGAGAGAGGGAAGAGGTAGATAGGGGGGAGAGAGAGAGAGAGAGAGAGAGAGAGAGAGAGAGAGAGAGAGAGAGAAGAAAATAAGATTTATAAGTTCACAAAGAGAGAAAGAGGGGTAAGGAAGTGGAGAGGAAAGAATTAGAGACGAGAGAGATATAGAGGTGAGTGATCTAGAGGCTAGGAAGAGAGATGTGAGAGAGCAACGGTGGAATGATAGAGGTGAGGTAGATAGAGGAGGAGAGAGAGGTGGATAATGATACAAAGAGGGAGTGGTAGAGAGGTAAAGATGGAGGGAAGGAGAAAAATATGTATGGAGGGAGAGGTTAGGAGGGGCAGGTAGTGATGAAGACAAAGTGGAGAGAAACAATAAGAGAAGAAGAGATATGGAGTGAGGGAAGGATATATGTGGAGATAAGGAGGGAAGGTGAGAGAGAGAGGGAGAGAGTATAGGAGAGACCTAGAGAGGGTAGAGAGAAGAGAGGGAGAGTAATAGATCTATAGTTTATGGGAGATAAAGAGGTGATGGGAGATATAAGCGAAGGAGAGAGTTCATAAAGGGAGATGGGTAAGATATGACACAGAGAGAGAGAGAGAGAGAGAGAGAGAGAGAGAGAGGTGGAGAAGAAGGGAGAGAACTAGAGAGGGGATAGATAGAGAGATGAGATATGTAGAGGGTGAGAGAAAGGTTAAATACCTAGATGGGAGAGAGAGGAGAGAGATGGATAGAGGGGCATAGAGATAGGTCCCTAATGAGACATGGATGGAGAGATTTAGAGGTGTAGAGGAAATGAGGGATAAACCTATAAATTTGAGAGGGAGGGAAATAAATTAGGAGGGAGAGGTGATGGCCTAGACAATGGAGAGCGGGAATAGATAAGATACCAAAGAGATGAATAAGAGGGCATGGATGGAGAATTAGACATTAAGGGAGTCAAAGACCTAGGGAATGAGGATATAGATAGGTTTGGAGAGAGAGAGAAAAGAGGGAGAGATTTCATAAATGAATAGGGGTAAGGGGGAAGGGAGAGAAAGGTGGAGATAGAGGGAGAAAACTAGAGAGATAGGTGAGAAATCTAGAGGAGGAGAGAGAGGTGGGTAATAATATAGGGAGGGAGAGGTATTGAGGTGAATAGGGAGGGAGGAAAAATAAATGATAAGAGAATGGCAAAGAAGAAGAGAAAGGGAAGGAGTCAAGGATAGAAATGGGGTTAAGGAAGGAATGAAAGGTAGAGAGGGTGGGATATAACTAAAGAGTGGAGAGAGAAGTGAGAGAGATAAGAGAGGGAGAGAGTCAGGTCTAAAGTTTGGGGAAGATAAAGAGAGTGAGATATAGAGATAAACAATGCTAATAGGAGCATGTTGATTACTAAAATTTAACTAAGTTTGAAATTTTATATGATCCTCTAAAAACTAAAATCTACATTATAACTCCTATAGAGTTGAAACCACTCTCAAACATCCTGCCAATATATATATGAAATATAACATACTTAAATGTTATATTTCATGTATATATTCTCTTTCCAGGGTGGGTATAACTTGTACCCAAGTTCAAAAATGTGCCAAGTTGAAAAATTGCATAATGCAAAGCATTTTCCGTGCACCAAATTTGGCACTCGCCAAATGCAAAAAATTGACTTTTCACATTTGGCGCGCACCAAATTTGGCGCTCGCCAAATGCAAAAAATGAATTTTGACATTTGGCGCTTGCCAAATAATTTTCATTGGAGAATACCAACCCTTTGGGTTGGATTTTCCTTGGGCATCCAACCCAAAGTTTTGGATGACCTTTTCATGCCAATGACGCGTTTTTATGAAAAGATAAAAAGTGGCACCTTTTTGGTACAACTTGGTGCACATACCCCTCCAGGTATCTCACCTCTTGAAATCTATTTATATTCAAGTTATCTCCCTATCTATCCATCTCTATCCCCCCTCCTCATACCCATGTCTCTATGAACTATATTTCCTCTTTTCTCTCTCCCCTCACCTTTGTCTCCCCTCCTCCTCTCGGTCCCTCACTCTTCCTCTCTTATTCTTTCCATCTCCTCTTACCCCTCTCTCTTTGTTATTATATCCCTCATATTCTTTCTCCCTCCCCTCTCTAGGTCTCATAGTCTCTTTATTCCCCTATCCCTCTCTATCTCCCCCTCCATCCTTGCCCCCATCTCTTTCCCTCTCTCATCTATTTCCCTCACTCCCCCCTCTCTCTAGATCTCTCCTTCCCTTTATTCGCCTCTCCCTCTCTGTCTCCTTGACCTTCCTTAAAACCCTATCTCACCTCTCTCTCCCCTCTATATCTATCACCTCCATTACCCTCTATATCCCCTATCCCTAAGCCTTTCATTCCCTTCATTTTTACGTCTACCTCCATCTCATCTTACTCTAGATCTATTATTTTATTTTATCTCATCTTGACCCTCCTCTTTTCTAGTTCTCTTCCATTTTGTACAACACCCTCTCTCCCCCCTCCCCCATCCCTTCTCTCTCTCTCTCTCTCTCTCTCTCTCTCTCTCTCTCTCTCTCTCTCTCTCTCTCTCTCTCTCTCTCTCTCTCTCTCTCTCTCCCTCTCTCTCTCTTCCCCCCCACCCCTTGTTCTTCTATCCCTCCTCCTCTTTCTCACTCCCCTCTCTAAGTGTCTCACCCCCTTTATTCCCTCATCCCTCTTTATCTCACCCTCCATCCTTTTATTCCCTCATCCCTCTCTATCTCACCCTCCATCCTTACTTCACCTTTTTCCTTCTCTAACCTCACTCTTATCTATAGGTCTCTCAGCCTCACTTTGTTCCACTCCCTTCCCTCTCTGTGTCTCTCCCTCACTTTCTTCCTCACTCTCTCCTCTCTATAGGTCTCTCACTCACTTTGTTCCTCACTACTTCCCCTCTCTAGGTTTATCCCCCCTTTTATTCTCCTCTTTACACCACCCTCTATCCCACTCCCTCCTTACCCCCTTCTCTGCCTCTCCCTCAATCATACCTTCTCTCTATCTCTCTTTTTTCTTATATCCCTCTTCTTTCTCCCTCCCCTCTCTAGGTGTATCACCCCCTCTATTCCCCCATACCACTCTATCTCACCCTCCATCCTTACCCCATATTTTTCCCTCTATCACCTCACTTGTGTCTATAGGTTTCCTTACCTCACTTTCTTCCTCACTCCCTCCTCTCTCTGGGTCTCTCTCTCACTTTCTTCCTCACTCCCTTTTCTCTCTAGGTATCTCTCCCACGTGTTTCCCCTTTCCCTCTCTATCTCCTCCTCCATCCTTACCCCAATATGTTTCCCTCTCCACATATCCTTGTTCCCTAGTTCTCTCACTCCTCTTTGTTCACCTTCCCCTCTTTATGTCTCTCACTCCCTTTATTTGTCTAGGTCTCTTATTGTTCTTTTATCTCTTCATATAGTCTAGCTCTAGGATACATTGTTTATATGGTCGAGGGTGTAGGGTATATTGTTTGGCTTTATGATTGAGGTATAAGGTATAGGGTTGAGAGTTTAGCATATGGGGTTATAGGGTCTATAATATTGGTATATGTTCAAAGGTTTAGCATATGGGGTTATAAGGTATAGGGTATTGGTATAGGGTTTAAATGGTTTAAGTTTTATGGTTGAGGCTATCGAGTATAGGGTATAGAGTATATGACTAAGGGTGTTGATCACATGGTTTAGAATATTGGAACTATACTTGATGTTTTGGAGTATTCGTATAGAGTTTTTGATTGAGGGTAAAAGGTTTATGGGTTAGGGTCTTTTTTCTATGTTTGTCTCTCACTATTCACCTTCCTTCTCTCTTTTTGTTTTCCTCTTATCCCTCTCCATCATTTTTCCCAATTTATCAAAGGTTGTAAAATTTCAATCAAATTTATTTGGCTAGTACCAAATCTGGTGCTAGCCAAATAGGTTGCACTTAAATCAGTAAAAAGGTACCTTTGACTCATGATTCTTCCCAACATTCTCTTATTTTATCTTGTTTATGTGGATCATTTGACAAAAAATGTGTTTTCATGGTGTTGACAATTGACACATATTTATTTTGCATATTACTTCACCTCTCCACCACCTTTTTATTTGTTTGACAACAGAGAAGAGGAAGATCTAAAGTTTTTAGATCAAATTTGATTATCTGAGGTAACATTTTAATTAATCTACAATTCAAATACTTATTAAGTTTGTTTGTTTTTTTTGTAAATTTTAGAATAGACATGTTCTTTTCATAATTTATACTAATCCTATTAGATTTACATTAGATTGAACATTGAATTTGAAGGAAGT
The DNA here is from genome assembly GCF_030272615.1 of Cryptomeria japonica. NCBI lineage: Eukaryota > Viridiplantae > Streptophyta > Pinopsida > Cupressales > Cupressaceae > Cryptomeria > Cryptomeria japonica. The sequence continues at coordinate 755,395,479 of NC_081409.1, forward strand.
TGCATAAGAAGATTAATTGTTGAGTAGTTTAAAGAAAAAAACAAAAGAATATGAAATAATTTGCAATTTGTAATGTCTATTTTAAAACATGCATAATTTGCAATTTGTAATATCCATATTAACTTATCCATTTGTAATATTTATTTGATTTAATTCTTTTTGTATAATTTATGTTTAAGTTTGACTTTAATATGATTATGTTAGCATAATTCTAGTTAATGTGTTGTAAAAGTCAAAGATTAATAATCATACAAATCAAGGTGACCAATTTCAATGATAATTAAATTGACAACCAACCATGTACTTAAATTGAATCATCCTTGATTAAATTGAACGAAGCTTTGTTCATTAGCATTGTCCTAACTTCATTAGAAAAATCATAGATGCATTAGGAATTCCCTAACTTCATTTAGACATGCATAGATTTATTAGGACAATACCAAAGATTCCTTAGCACTACCAAAACTTCATTAGGATAATCATATATTTATTAGGACTGTCCTAACTTCATTAGGATAGTCATAGATTCATTAGGACTGCCCCTTCTTATGAATCTTGAGGTGTCGTTATGAATTAACTTCATTCTCTTGTATGTTAATGTACATGTATAAATCATCATCATGACAAGGAAATAACCAAATAATTTAACACTGAAAGAGGGCGGAGCTAAGAATGCAAAGAAAAGAGAAGGAATGAGTCAACTTTGTGAAGCAAGGAAATTGAACGCCATAGAAGAAGACATGCCAATGAAGAGGAACATGAAACATCCACCCAATCTAAGAGAGAGATGGAATTGGCCACACAAAGGAAACACATACAAAACCTTCATGCAATGAGACAATTGAATCCTAAGGTTGAGATCATGTCATCTACCACAATTTAAGTTGAAGGCACGCCATCTCTTACATCTCAAGTTCAGTGAACACCTTCTCTTACATCTCACATTAAATGCACGCCATTGGCGTCTACAACATATCATATCAAATGCACTCCCTGTATGACATCTCACATTGTAAGTACATCATGATCGACATCAAGTGCTGGAGTCACACCATATTTGTACACCTAAATTTCAAGGTGCGTCATCATTTTCATCTCTAGTTGAAGGTATGACATCTATCCATAATGTTGAGGCATATCAAAGTTTGAGAACACCTTCTAGAGTTTTGCATAAAAAACCCAAGTATTTGATTGATATTGATGCTAATGTTTGAAACTAATGGTTTATAAGATTCCAAAGCGTACTTGTCAAAGACATACTAACCGGATATGGAGATTATTTAAATGAGTTAGGAAGATGTCAACTATTTGTTGAAATGCTGAGATATCTGAAATTTAGGCCCATAATGAAGATTCTTGGGCTATTGAACATCAAGTAAATCATGCGAAAAATCTATTGTAAATAATCTAATGAGTGCATATGATAGTGTGAGTTCTAACTCATGCACAAAGTATAGTAATGCCACATGACATGTCATTACATCAATGAATGTAAGAACTCAAACCATGAAAGCCTACCTCATTAGAAAGATAAGTTAATCATTGAAAATAAGTAGATAGACTCTAATGAGAGCTATGGGAAGGCATGAAACAAAGGAGCATCCAAGTAACAATGAGTTATAGGCATTCTTTATTAGACTACCATTGAAAGATAAATCAATTGTTGAAGCCCTGATATCCCTAATTGAAGAATTTTGGAAGAATAAGATAAGGGTCTCTCCCAATAAAAGAGATGTTGTAAGGAGGATTGGTAGTAAAATCCATGATCCACATCCAAAACATTTTTTGGATATGATTCAAACAAAGAATTTTGCCAAGTTTCTACATATGTATCCTCAACTTAAAATTAGTCAAAGATTATTTGAAATGATAAAGCCTTTTTATGTCAAAATAAATCACACACACACACAACTTCTTGTTGTAGAGTACATATTGAATTTTCTAACCATTATGATGTTTATCAACATATATGTGTAGATTTGAATACTAATAGTATTTTTCAGGAATTTAACATAAATGCTTCACCCACATCTTCAAGGGATCTCATATCTAGCATCTTATGTGAAAGAGTGGATGGTTAGCTATATTACAAGAAGTGCTACTTGGATGGCACATGTGTTAATTGTGGTGGCTTGTAACATTTACAAATTTATGAACATATGGAGAGTACACATGCAATTGGAAATGAACTAGTGGAATTTGGAATTTATAAGATGGTGGCCTACATTCTTAAAAATGGAAAAGAAGCAAAAAGATGTGAATTGGTTAGTGAAAAGATTTTAGTGTATTATTTTATGGGCATCTTTTGCGAGAATATAGTGTATGAGTATGCAAGGCATAACCATCAAGCTCAATGGTTGGACTCACAATTCAAGCTATTCAAGGACACATTTCCACTTGATACAATCATTTTAGTTGTTGAATTTGTAGATAACTACACACTACAACCACATAACAAGGTGCAATCATAATATTACAACCCAACACAAGTTACTATATTTGTGCATATAAAATTCATTCATGTAGATGATAGTATGGAGGATGAAAGGAGGATATTGAGGGAGTATCATTTTTACATCAGTAATGATCGCACACACTCTACAAATTTTGTGCAAGGTTATTTTCAGATATTCTACCATGATTTTGCTAGCAAGGGCATATCATTTTGTCAGTATAGCATATGTTCAGATAATTTTGCATCACAATTCAAGAATGCTCAGAGGTTTTATTGGTTGAGTAGGATGCATAAGATCAATGGTGTTCAACATATGTGAAATTATCTATGGTTGGGCATGGAAAGGAGGAGCATGATGTTACAGGAGCATGTATTAAAAGAGCTTTAGCATGAGAAGAGTTAAAGTACAAAGAGAATGCAAACTTGGAAGATGTGAAATAAAATTCAAGTGATGCCATACTACAATGGGTCCAAGTAATGTAGGTGAGTCTTTGGTTCATATAATTTTTTGGTTGGTAGATGATACTAACATTGCAAAATTTTACGATTGTTGTACATTAACGAGATCAAGTGAGCTACACTCTTTTAGAAGCTCTAATGTGGGTTCATGAAGTATCCATACATGAAAAATGGCATGCTATTGTTCTTCATGTAGAGATCAAGTCTAGAATGAGTGTGACTCAAAGGAGTGGGTGGATGAATGGTGTATAAGACCTCTAATCCTTCTTAAGACATATCAATCCCCAAGTGCGCTACAACTCACATAGATGGAAGAATCGGTTGACTTTGATTGTGTGTCATATCTACTCCAACAGAGTAAATTATCCCCATGAAAATTTAATAAATTTTAATATTTTACCTTAATTTTTTGCTAAATCCATCTCATTTTATCATTGCAAGGAATGTTTATATAGTTATTACCATTAAAGACAATGAAGAAGGAACAAATTATTATTTGTGCCATTGTGTGGAGGCAAAAAAGAAATTCGATTTTCCTGTGGTAGATGGAAAAAATATTGAATACCTTGCAGGATCAATGGTTATTATCGGTACATGGCTTAAAAGGTACCTAGTGAAGAAGTCTAACTTGTGATTGTTTGAGGACTTTGAGACACATATACGAAGATTAGTCATTATTCTAACCTTGTTATCACATCAAATGTTCATTTGATCAAATATGGGGGTAGATCACTGAACAAGAACCTATGGAATGTTCGTGAGTCTGACCATGAGTCAATACTTGACATGATAAAGAGTAGAGTGGATCTAGATGGTTCACTAGATTAAATGTAAATGCAAATAAATTGTAATGTCAATCTTATTTGGATATATGTACATATGACTTGTATATTTAAAAATATGAAATGCATGAGGCATTGTAATATCAAATGTCTTTACAAGATACTTATGTGCACTATAATTTTATTTTCCAATAATTTAGATACTTAGTGTTACAATTGAGGTTTGATTTTTGTAATAAAATATAAAAATGTTGTATTGTAATAATGTTGCATGATTTGTCACTTTTTTGCCCTAAATTCCTAAATGCAATTGATAAATAGGCCTAAGAATTATAATATAACTTTTCTTCTTATCATCATGGGCACAAACCATCAATTTGAACCTATCTAAGAGGTTGGTTTTATGCTAGGAATGCTCCTTTTTTGCTTGCCAACTCTCCCAAATGCTCTCAACCATACTCTACCGACGCATTCCCTTAAGTGCTTGAAGTGTAAAAATTGTCAAACTTTGACAACATGTTTCTTAGCATCTATGACACATATGAATGAGTTGTCAAAACCTATGGGGTCATATTACACCCATCTAAAATAAATTCTCTTTGTTTTCAAATAATCTAATCCATTTTCTCATGGTGACACTTTTTCTATTACAAGAAAAAGCATAAAATGCATTCAATGAAAATTTGTAATATACCCTAACTTTAATTATTCTCATTGTAGGCGTGAACTGTTAGCACATATGCCTTTGGGAGGTCGGGTTTATGCTAGGAATAACCCTATTTTTCTCACCAACTCACCCAAACATTCTAGGCCATCTATCGCTGCATTCCCTTAAGTGCTTGAAGTTTCAAATTATCAAACTTAGACGACATGTTTCTCAGTGCCTGTGACACATACGAATGGGTCATCAAAAACTATGGGGTTGTGTTATGCTACTCTACAAAAAACTCTCTTGGTTTTTGAATACTCGAATCCATTTTCCTATGGTGGCACTTTTTTTCTTGCAACAAAAAGCATAAAATATATTCAATGAAAATTTGCAATATACCCTCATTTTTCTCATCATGGGCGCAAATCACTAGTGTGTATGCATCAAGGAGGCTAGGTTTACACTAGGAATGCCCCTATTTTCTCACCAACTCAACCGATCACTTCGGGCCATACTCTACCGACGTATTCCCTTAAGTGCTTGAAGTGTGAAAATTGTCAAACTTTGGAAACATGTTTCTTGGAACTCGTGACACATACAAACAAGATATCTAGACCTAAGGGTCATATTATGCCCCTCTAAAAAAACCTCTCTCAATTTTTGAAGACTTTAATCCATTTGTCCATTGTGATAGTTTTTTTGTTACAACAAATTGTATAAAATGAATTCAATGAAAAGTTGCAATATACCCTAACTTTTATTATGTTTGTCATGAGAAAGAACCATGAGTGCATACATATCTAGGATGATGAATTTATACTAGGAATCCCCTTGTTTCACTCACCAACTCACCCAAACATTCTGGTCCATACTCTACTAATGCATTGCCTTAAGTGCACGAAGTGTGAAAATTCTCAAACCTTGATGGAACCTTTTCTTAGCGCCTGTGACATATAATAATGAGTCATCTGATCCTACGAGGTTATGTTACATCCCTCTACAAAAACCTCTCTCATATTTTGAAGACAAAGAAAATTTGCAATATATCCTAACTTTCATTGTGCTCATTGTGGGTGAAAACTATCAGTGCCTACATGCCTAGGAAGAAGGGTTCATACTAGGAATACCCTTGTTTCACTCGCTAACTCATCTGAATGTTCTAGGCCATACCCTAACAACCCATTCACTTAAGTGCTTAAAGTGTGAAAATTGTCAAACTTTGATGGAGTATTTATCAATACCCATGACACATAGAAACGAGACGTCTGATCTTACGAGGCTGTGCTATGACCCTCTTAAAAAAACCTCTCTCATATTTTGAAGACTCGAATCCATTTTCTCATGGAAATAGTTATTTTGTTATAACAAAAAGCTTAAAATACATTCAATCAAAAGTTACAATATACCCTAATTTTCATTGTGCTCATCATGGGTGCAAACCATCAATGTGTATGCATCTGGGAGGTGGGTTTTATGCTAGGCATGCCCCTTTATGAATGCTCTGGGCCATACCTTACAAATGCATTCTCTTGAGTGCCTTAAGAGCTAAAAACTATCAAAATTTGATGACACATTTCTTGATGTCCATGGCCTAGACAAATGATCCATCTGGTCCTACAGGGTTGTGTTACAACCTTCTACAAAAACTTCTCTCAAATTTTGAAGACACAAAGCCATATGACCATGGAAAATGGTTGTTTGCTGCCCTAAAATTCATAAAATTCATGTAATATGAAGTTGCATGTAGCCTATATTTTTGTGTGTTTTGGGATTGAATTGTCAGTTCCAACACGTTAGGGTGGGCATGTCAATGCTAGGCATGTTCCGGTTTTGCATCTACGCTCTCCGAAATGTTCCAAATTTTGAGGTAACTTCTTATGGTGCTAAAATGAACACATTCAAATGAAAAGTGAATCAATATAAGCTCAAATATAAAAAACATATAAGAAACAACCATTAATCTAGCATATAAGAAATTTCTTTCATGATAAAATTTGGGTAAGTCCTCATATGTACACTCATTTTTTTTCAAAATTGGAATATTCATACATTCCTAGTGAACCTATGAAATAAACATGTAGGATGTAGGAAATTGAGTGAAAGAATAAATCAAACATGAAAGCACCTTTGATCTAGACATAATCATGTTATCACATTACTTGCAATATGAAAAATTATTGCATCATGTAATAGGCTTGTAACCATTGAAATTGATAATAACATGGTAAGTATATGTGCTATAGAGATGCATATTTAGGTTGGAATCTTAATTAACAATCAACTTTGTGCATTTTTTCATTAACTCATTTGTACGACATTCATGGATAGCCATAGTAAAGACATTGTGCATTAACCAAAAATCTATAAATCCATACAACATTATATGTTGATAAAAGTGTAAAATACATTCAATAAAGTCAAATAGGCTTGCCAAAATCCATATGGAGAAAGAATGTCACATATCCATAATACAAAACATATGTTCACAAATACCATATAGGCATACAACATAGGACCCTAATCTAGTCATTTCCCTCTAGGAGTAGAAAATAGATCATGAGATATATTTGGCTATCGAGTGGGTGGAGATGAATATGATGCAGGTTTTGTTAGGCTTTAGGCAGATCTGGAGCAAATACAAATTAACAATTATATGCAAATGCAGACACAAAAGATGCAGAAAAATACACAACACAAATAACACAGAGATTTAACTTGGTTCACCCAAGATGGGCTACATTCATGGAACACAGTTGTCCAATCTTTTCTTATTATCCAATAAATCAGTACAAAACCATTACCATGTCCTTTTACATTCCATCTACTTATAACAAGCAATTTTTAGGGCAACACTCATGTCAGTTAGGGTTTTTTTAAAGTCAGTTTTTTCAACAAAAAAATGGCAAAAACAATTTCCTCGGGGGAAGTGCCCCCAAACCCCAGCAAGGATACATAACAAGTGTATAGTTGTTGCATGATCAGTACCCACATATCAATAGGTTTCTTTTGAGTGCACCCACTCAGCCTCCTCTCTAGACTTTTCTATAATTCCACCTAATACAATAAAAAGAATAACGTTAATTTATACATAAATTAAAATTGTATATTGACATGTAATAGAATAATCACTTACCACATAGAAATAATCACAACGATCATCCACAATAGGAGCACATTCATCTTCTATAGTGACAAGCCCTTACTGTAGGCATCACGATATAAATTAAACTAAATACAAGTATCATTAAAAATTTTAATAATATACTATTAAAAGAATAAATGTAATGCTAAATTTACTAGTCTGTCTCATACCTATTTCAAAGCAACTGAACTTGCTACTACTATAACAAAACCACGCTCCATTGTGGTGCGAACACCAAGAGGAGTCTCTAATGTCAATATGTAAAAATGAAACAATATATGTTGATTAGTTACCAAAACAACCTTAATTGTTTTATAACAACATTAAATAATAAATTGCCTACCTAGGTGAAAGATTGTCGATGAAATTTACTCTGAGGTATCGATTCTAAAGCTCCAGCATCAAACTATTTGAAATCTAAAATGAGTAATGAGAAAATAGTTCACATAAGGTTAAACTATTCACATATAACAATTATATTTCTTTACTCGTTATATACCTATGTAGTCGATGAAGTCATAAAAAAGGGTGATGTGGGAACATTGCTAGTATTATCAACACTTTGATCCTAATTTTTTATCATAATAATTTACTAATTTAGTTATATTCTTATATTTCTAAATAAAATTTAATAGAAAGAATGAAATGAACTTATAAATTAAATTCACTTGAGTATCAATGTTGAATGTTTCATTTAACAAAGATTTCATCGTGACAATATTCTCTTTAGCAAAATCCTCTCAAGCAAGTGTGATAAACCTAGAGGATCTGATTAATACTAAGAGGCAAGTGAATCAGTATTAACAAAAACTGAAACTTTCAACACCAAAATAGACTTATCTCAGATCTAAAAACATTCAACACTTAAACCAAATCTTCATTACAGATTTCCTTATCAGATCTAGATAATAATTTCCTCTTATGCAAACTTATTAATCAGATCAGCCATCAATTCAATATCAGATCAACAAACATAGTTACCAACTTATTAACCGATCATAAATCTTCATCAATCATATAATCATGAATACCGGTAACCACTTTAAGATCTCTAATAAACAAACATAAACTATCTTTACGGGTTATCAGAAATAAAACAAGAACATCACAAGAAAAGCATACCACACATGAACACCATGTTTTTCACATGGAAACCCAAATAGGGAAAAACCATGGTGGGAATTGGTACCCACAAATATTTTGCACTCTTTTGGAGTGTGCCATGTTAGGAGCCAAGCCCAGTTAGAATCTTATAATGATGCCTTGTTAGGAGAAAACCCTATTAGGAGTCACCAAGTTAAGGGATTTACCTCATCCCTATTAGAAGCTTTGATCTATTAGGATCAACCTCACAAGAGGATTTAGAACTTAGATTTTGAGTCACCCTATTAGAGGATTTTACAATCTGAGGTCAATTAGGACCTACCCAGTTAAAGGATTTTAGTTGTTATAATTGTTAGAGAACAACAGTGAATGATCTATGTATAACACTCTACTGCTTGCTTGAGCAGATCTGATTAAGTTCTAAGATCTTCTCACACACACTGGTTCGACTTCTCACACTTCTCAGAATCACTGACACTATAAAACATCAACCTTGCCGACATAAATAACTTTTAAAACTAGGTCGGCATCGAGACCCCAAGACTTACTACATAGATCATCACATATCTTTACAACTCATTGCAAATCATCATAGGGATCATTACAATCAATTACAAATCAATATCGGTCGTTGAATGATCATAAATCATCATAACAAGTCGAACTGGGTACAAAGTCAAACCCTTAGCACATTCCCAAGAAATTTGTTCTCCAAATGAGCCAAAACATCTTTCAAACTCATCATGTGAACTTGATGTAGATCACCACCACACCAAAAATCATTACCAATTAAGAGAATCCTTTACCGATTCTTAAACCCTTCTTAAACCCTGGCAAAACTTCATCAAAAATTCAAAACATGCCTCCCAATAACCATCATAGGATGTCGTTTCAGTTACATACTAAAATCCATCATAAAAACTTATGTGTCAAACCACAAGTCACCAAACATTGCCAATCACCCGATTCCATCAAAACTTATCTGCTTTACCGGTTAAGGTCCTAATTCGCAGTCTTGTCGGTAAACTCTGTCAAACTGTCAAACTCTTACTCTGGTAGACCAAATCACTTAGCCAACAAGTCAATCACCAAAAACCAACTGTAAACATCATTAAATATCAATTGAACCTGGTTGCCATCAATGAAAATATAAATAACCGATCATGTCATCTTCCTCTATCGGTACAGTCATCCACCATCATCTCATCTTCATCAATTATGCCAAGCATGCCAATAAAGTGTATGCTCACTACTCTCAAGATCATAAGCGCAAAGAGACCCACATAATCGATAAAAATGAGTTGGAACTCAAGGCCTAGAAGAATCACCTACATCACCCTCTACTAGAGGACTAGCATATTGTATAAGGGTCTGAGTGGGTGAGCTAATGGTGTCTAAAGTTTTGACCTCAACACTCTCCTTCACAACAAAATGAATAATGACATGCTCCACCATAGGTCTAGCCAAGGGTCTTTGTGGGAGGTTGGTGTCATATTGTGCACCCACTCTATCATGTGAGGAGCCCCCACCTCTACCCTGGAAATCTAGATAATCAAAATAGTTTGGGATCTCATTCAAGAAAAACTCACAATAGAGTTTCCTCAAAAGGAATTGGGGTAACTCTGATAACTCAATGATGAACGAATAGTACAAATTCGGTATTGAGAGGGGGGGGTGAATCAGTATAGACAAAATATAGACCTAAACCGGTTTAGCAGCAATCCCTCCAAATGATTGGCAAATAGTGACACCGGTTTGAAATAGAGTGCAACTGGTAAGACTCAGAACAACTAAAACAATCATAAACCGGTTACTCACTGAGTTTTCCACTCAACTAAAAACTACACTACCATTTCACCCTTATGCATGAACAAGTAATCTATCATCATATTTTCACAATAGCTAGTTTGAAATGTTTTATTGACAGACATAAAACATAGGAACCATCATATGCTTAACAGGCAATAACAAAGCATCACAAGATAAAAGCATCACATATGACACACATATTTTTCACGTGGAAACCCAACTGGGAAAAACCATGGTGTGGATGAATACCCATAAGCTTGTTGTTGAACTCTTTGGAAGTCCACTCTGTTAGAAGCCTTGTCCGGTTAAAGACATTACAAAAGGTTCTGCTAGGAACCGATCCTGTTAGAGATCACATGGTTAAGGGATGGCTACAATACCCTATTAAGGGTACCTTGTTAGAGGATTTCAAGAACTCAATAGCTAAAGGATTTCCAGAGCTCTCTAGCTTTCCAGATCTCAATAACTTTGAGTTACCCTATTAATGGATTTACAGCAAGTCGATTAAGGCTACCCTGTTAGGGGATTTTCCAACTGTTGAGGTGGTTAGAGATCAACAGGTATTACAATGATCTAGTAACAGTTCTCAATGCCAATGCAGATCCGCTTAAGCTCCTCTTCACCTTCTGCACTTACACTCTGCAAGTATCACTTCTCTCCTTTGGTCTGGCAAGGATCTCGTATCCCTTCTCTTGGATACTCACACACAACTTTTTGCCAACAACCTCTGAAAGAGTCACAAAATCGACCTTATAGGACAACAGATAGGTTGGTAGCATAAACCCTAAACCCTAGACCTATTAGGTTAAGGAATTCAAATGGTTCAATCCTGACCGTTGATCATACTGTATGGAATGCAACAGTCTTGATCCAATCTCAAGACATTCTCCATCGTTTGTTTTCCACTGATTTCATGGCGGCTGATAACCCATCACATGTTATCACCATTTACAGACTTCGCACATTCCCGAGGTAGATAGGAACAATCTCCTTTATGCAAGATCCTTCACGCGCACAAGATCGACGTGGCAACATGATCTGTTCTTCATTACAATGCTAACTCATCACACAATGTCATCGGTTGAGCCATACAAGCTTGAAGCACTTCAACCGGAAACCCTAAAGTTGAGACTACCAACCGGTAGTCATACAATGCTTCCATGTGTCGGTTCCCATAACCATATGCCAATTCATCTTGAACAAGCACACCGCTTCACTTTGGCACAAATGTCGGTTCACAGTGTTATACTGGTTCTCACATATGCCGGTTCATACCTCTTCAACATATTGACATCAATGACAGCATACAATGTCATTATGTCCACATACCGGTTCACATAATGCCAACAATCTCCCCCTTTGGCATTGATGGCAATATACAAAGATATCTCTTCACTTCAACAAAGATATCTCTCTGCTTCACCAAAGATATCTCTCCACTTTACATCTCTGCTTTACATCTTCTCCCCCTTTGACAACAATGCCAAAGTGGAGGCACAAGCTTCTTGGTTCCATTATGTTGCTCCCCCTGAGGAGTAGCATCCTTCAACACATCAATCCTGAAGAAAGATTTGACTATGCAATACATGATTGATGTGGAGAATATACCTTTAGTTCACCTCTTGAAGGGGCAGTACCCCAAATTCACCTCTTAAGTGTGTAAATGTAGTCTTTGGAAGAGGCTTGGTGAATATGTCTGCTAACTGCTCCTTACTGGACACATGCTCCAGTGCAATCTCTTTGTTCTTAACCTTTTCCCTTAAGAAATGATACTTAAGCTCAAAGTGCTTGGTTCTAGAATGTAAAACTGAATTCTTTGAAATATTGATAGCACTTGTGTTATCACATAATATACTTACTGGTTCAGGTACAAGGATTTTGAAGCCTTTCAGTACATGCTTCATCCAACTTGTCTGAGTGCAGTTCATGAAAGCTGCAACATACTCCACTTCCGCTGTAGACTGAGAGATACAACTCTACTTTTTACTCATCCATGAGACCAGTCTACCACCAAGGAAGAATGCACCACCGGTTGTGCTCTTCTAGACATCTACATTACCAGCCCAATCAGCATTTGTGAACACTTTCAGGCTGAATTCCTTGCTATATGGATACCACAATCCATAGTCAACAGTTCCCTTCAGATACCTAAGAATCTTCTTGACTGCAACCAAGAGGGATTCTCTTGGACTTTTCTGGAACCTTGCAGTAATGCCAATTGCATGTGCAATATCTGGTTTGCTATGCACTACTTAATGCAATTTACCAATCATTGATTGGTATTCCTTCTCATCAACCAATGCTAAGTCATCCTCTTTGGATAGTTTACAACCGGACACCATCGGTGTACCAACCGGTTTGCTATCTTCCATGCCAAAGGTCTTCAATACCTCTTTGACATACTTGATCTGAGTGATAAATATTCCATCCTTCATATGTTAGATCTGTAGTCCAACGAAGAACTTAATCTCCCCTATGAGTGACATCTCAAACTCTTCCTTCATCTCATCAGCAAACTCATGACTCATCTTGTCATCTCCACCAAAGATAATGTCATCAACAAATACCTCATAGATCAGGATCTGATCTCCTTCAGACTTCAAGTATATATTACTATCTTCACTTGTTCTCTCAAATCCAATCTTCACAAGATGGGAATGAAGGTGCTCATACCATGCCCTAGGTGCTTGCTTTAGACCATATAAGGCTTCATGTATCCTACATACCATGTCACTATCTTCAGATAGGGAAAACCCATCTAGTTGCTCAATATATACCTCCTCTTCAAGTACACCATTTAGCAATGCCAATTTTACATCCATTTGATATACTTTGAAGCCTTTAAAAGCTGCATATGAAAGAAGCATATGAACTCCTTCCAATCTAGCTACAGGAGCAAAGGTTTCTCCATAGTCTTCTCCTTCTTCTTGAGCATATCCTTTGCACACCAATCTGGCTTTGTTCCTAATCACTGTACCATCGTCATTCAGCTTGTTTCTGAACACCCATTTGGTGCCAATGACATTTTTATGCTTCGGTCTGGGTACCAATGACCATGTACCATTTTTCTCTATCTAGTCAAGTTCCTCTTCCATTGCCTTGATCCAATCTTCATCTTTATGAGCCTCTTTGAATGATTTAGGCTCAAATTCAGAGATCATACATGAGTTTTCTCTGATCCTTCTTCTTGTAAGGATTCCTGCATCCTTATCTCCTATGATCTTCTTAGGATCATGATTCAGCTTGACATACCGAGGAATAGTCTTGACTGGTTCTTCTTGCTTTTCCTCTTCATCCTCATCTTCATCAGTATCAGCATTCACCAGTTCAAGAACACTATTACTGGTACTTGGTTGACTGACAATCGATTCCCAGAAGGTTGCAACCGGCTCATTTATAGCTTGCTCACTGTCGGTTTCCTCTAGTTTCTTAGAGGTTTCATCAACTCTCACATTGATACTTTCCATAATTCTCTAAGTCCTATTGTTGAAACACTTGAGAGCTTTACTCTTGGTGGAATATCCTAGGAATATTCCCTCATCACATTTTGCATCAAATTTGTTCTAGTGTTCACTCCTCTTGATTTAACATTTTCTACCAAACACTCTAAAGTAGCTAACCACAAGTGTCTTACCGGTCCAGTACTCATAAGGAGTTTTATCCTTACCTTTCTTGATGAGTACCTGGTTCATTGTGTAGACTGCAATGCTCACTGCTTCTCTCCAAAAGGTGTGAGCTACCTTTCCTTGAATCAACATGGTTCTAGCTGCTTCAACCACAGTTTAGTTACTCCTCTCTGCTAGGCCATTCTGCTGTGGAATCTGGGGGGTAGACAATTGCCTCTTGATGCCAAATTCTTCACAATACTTGTTGATTTCACCGGAAGTGAATTCCCCTCCTTGATCAGTTCTGAGACACTTGATCCTTTTACCACTTTCCTTCTCCACTAATGCCCTGAAAGCTTTGAACTTCACAAAGGCTTCAAACTTGTCTTTCAAGAATGTGACCCACATCATTCTTGAGCAATCATCAGTGAGAATCATGAAGTACCTATCACCCTGCACACTTCTAGTTTTCATAGGACCACACAAATCAGTATGCACAAGATCAAGCAAGTTGTCAGTAGTGAAAGATTTACCTTTAAAGGTTGAGGAAGACATTTTCCCCAATTGACACTCTCTGCACAAGGTATTATCCGGTTTGCTTAGCACTAGCAACCCTCTAACTACCTTGATCTTACTAGCCTTCACAAGGTTATCAAAGTTTACATGGCAAAGTCTCCTATGCCATATCCAGCTATCATCAAACTTAGCCATAAGACATGTACTTGTATTTGCATTTAGATGAAATAGGTTACCTTTGGTCTGCATGTTGGTGGCCACCAATTCACCATCTTTTCCTTTGATTCTGTAAACTCCATTCTTGAATTCCAGAGTGAGGCCATTGTCATTCAGCTAGGCAACACTCAGAAGGTTGTGTCTGAGACCATCAACCCAATACACATTGTTAGCACTGCTCTTTCCATTCAGAGAGATGGACCCTCTGCCTTTGACCATGCATGGTGCATCATTGTCAAAGTGAACCACACCACCATCATATTCCTCCAAGGATAGAAACTTTCTTCGGTCACAAGTCATATGGTGAGAACAGCCACTATCATTGATCCACTCATTGGAATTATCAAACCGAGAGACAAGAGTCTTCTTGTCTGACACATCTTCTTTGACAGCAACAAACACAATATCTTCATTTTCTTCATCCTCTGATTCTTCATCTGTGACACCTTCATCAACTACCACAAAATAGTTTCTTCAGTTTCCTCCTTTGAATTTCCTGAACCTTTCCGGTTTGTCCTTGATATCGCCATTAGGACAGTTTATAGCAATATGTCCTATCCGATTACAAGAAAAGCATTTCAAAGGTAGCTTACCTTTGTATTTATCGGTTCCTTTAGGAAGCTTCCTGGCAAGTAAAGCTTCAAATTCCATCAGAAACTCCTCATCATCCATTACTCTGCTTTGTCTTGGTTCACCACTAGTGCTTGCTTCTTTTCCTTTCCTGGATGGTACAGCAGAAGCTTTGAAAGTTGATTCAGTCTTTTGAACACTGCCATCAAAACTATTTAGCTCGTAGGATGTCAACTTTGCTATGATGGAGTCTAACAATACCTTAGTCTTATCTATTGATCTTAGCTCCTGAATAGCAGCAAGCCATATTGCATAGACCGGCAATAGGGATCTCAGGACTTTGCTTACCACGGTGGAGTTTTCTATTTTACCACCTGCACTCTTAATTTCTCCAACAACTGTTTTGATTCTTATTCCATACTGCTGAATGGTCTCACCTTCAACCATCCGCATATCTTCAAACTTCCCTCTCAGGCTTTCTTCCTTAGCCTATTTTACATGTTCATCACCACCATAGATATTTTCAAGAGCATCCCATACCTCTTTGGGATTTACCTTGTCCTAAACATCAATAAACTCAATGTCAGATAGACTACTAATGAGAGCTTCCATGACTTGCCCATTTTCTTGTATCTCTCTCTTTTGGTCATCAATGAGAGTACCGGTAGGGACAACATAGACATTCTCAACACAACTCCAGTGTTGAGCACCCATGCTTCTGATCAATATCTTCATCCTATCTTTCCATATACCGAAATTTTCCCTGTTAAACTTTGGACCTTCCCTCTTCATCATTTGTTTGGGATCTTTACCTCAAGTGGTTAAGCTTATAACACAGAGGACCTGGAGGATGCTCTGATACCAATTGATAACTCAATGATGAATGAATAGTACCAAACTGGTACTGAGAGGGGGGAGGGGTCATAAACCGGTTACTCACTGAGTTTTCCACTCAACTCAAAACTACACTACCATTTCACCCTTATGCATGAACAGGTAATCTATCATCATATCTTCACAATAGCTAGTTCAACATGTTTTATTGACAAGCATAAAACACAGAACCATCATATGCTTAACAGGCAATAACAAAGCATCAGAAGATAAAAGCATCACATATGACACACATATTTTTCACGTGAAAACCCAACTGGGAAAAACCATGGTGGGGATGAATACCCACAAGCTTGTTGTTGAGCTCTTTGGAAGTCCACTCTTGTTGAGATCCTTCACGCGCACAAGGTTGACGTGGCAACATGATCTGGTCTTCATTACAATGCTAACTCATCACACAATGTCACCGATTGAGCCATACAGGCTTGAAGCACTTCAACCGAAAACCCTAAAGTTGAGACTACCAATCGGTAGTCATACAATGCTTCTATGTGTTGGTTCCCGTAACCATATGCTCGTTCATCTTGAACAAGCACACCGCTTCACTTTGGCACAAATGCCGGTTCACAGTGTTATGTACCAGTTCTCACATATGCCAGTTCATACCTCTTCAACATATTGACATCAATGACAACATACAATGTCATTATGTCCACATATCGGTTCACATAATGCAAACAAACTCATGATTACATGCATGGAAGCTGATCAAATACCATCCACTATAAGTATCCCAAAAGTTATTCTTAATCCCTTCATGGTGGCACCAATGGATAGGGAACCACATGCATCGAGGGTCTATGAAAAGGGTACACAAGTCAAATTTGTTAATTTTACTTTTCTTCACTCCCTCATATGATAATTTTTCAGTATAAAATTGTCTTTGTTTTTTTTTTATTGGACCAAAAATTGATTTGCCCACTTAGTGATTATATATGAGATAAAATAGATTGCAGATAACTAGCAAAGCTTGTCTTGTGCGAGTTTTCTCTAATGGGATCTTTTAGCCTTGTGATTATTCTTCAAGTTGTTTTTGGTTATTTTCAATTTGAATAATAAGTTTTCTTGTGTACCTATAGAATTTATAGGGATTACAGGACGTTCTTGATGTGCTTGTTCTTCAATAGGGTCTTGATGAGGAAGTAATTGAGTGTTTTCAACATTTTCTTGTGGAATCTCAATTCTTGGAAATTAAAATAAATTTAAATTAAAAAACCTAGGTTAATCTATACCTTAATAAAAATATGATACTAAGAAATAAAAAATGCATACCTCTTTGAGCACTTTGTTGTCGTGATGACATTTTGATGAAGAATGGACAACTTTAAGCCCAAGATCTTGCTTCTTCTTTTGGTGAGTGCAAGACAAAGGAGCAAAAAAGAAACCAAAACAGGGGCAAGTAGAAATGAGAGTGAAAAACAAAAAACACAAGTTTCCATCTTTTGTTGAAAGCTTTTGGTGTGAGCCTTATAAGCCAAACGCCTTATTTTTTCATTTTTTTGAAGTGTGGCACCTTTTTGGTACCACAACTTCATGCATTTTCCCTTCTATCCTTCACCTTTATTTTTGGCCTTGACCTGTGTAAAACCCTCTTTATCTTCTACCAAAGGAGATTTTCCTTTATCTTTCCTAGGAGATTGATTAGTTGGAACCTTACTCAAAGGTTCTACTGGTTTAGATTTGGGGCACATTCTTTGTACGTGCTCATACTCATGACAAATATGGCATCTAAAGGGTAGAGTTTCATAATCCACTTATTGGATAAAGAGTAAGAACCCAACTAAATATCCAAAAAATCTAATAAAGGTTTACTTAGATCAAATTCAATGAAGATATAGGCAAAGGTGATTACCTTTTTGTCCAGTTTGTGTTGACAGCCAACTGACTTCCTCAACAGCATTGCAATTGAGTGGAAAATATTTGGTCTCCAAAATTGTAGAAGAAACAATGGGAGACAAACCCAAACTAGAAATCGAGATGACATCTCCTCTAAAGAGTTGAACCCAACATGTTACGACTTCATGAAGAGCACAACTTGATTGTAGAAATAGGGCCCTCCTTCGAATACCTTAATCTTATTTACCAAATTTGAGAAAGCCACCGAAAAAATAATTTTTCACTGTCAACATTATCTCCATTTCACCTATCCAGATTCACATGAACATGCAAATCAAAACATTGTTCGAGATAGATAGTTGGCATCCTCGACTATTATCTCAGATTGGATAACCAGATTTTGTTTGCAATAACTTCTAACCAAATAGTCATTAACCTTAGAATGGTGAAAATCATCGTTGAAGGAATATCCTTACTTAATGTTCATTTCCATTATTCAATCCAGCTTCTAATTTATCTACCATTCTGGAAGAGGCGCCCCTTAGAACCGCGTCCTTGAAAGGTGAACTTAGACTGGAAAGAGGCTAGCATGCAAAACCATGTAGACTAAAAACCAAAGCCACCAGACCCTAAAATGAGACAAATTTAAAATGCCCAAACTCTGGGTCACGAAGCTCCCAACGAAGACCCCACGGAGGGAAGAAAGGATAGCTAGGCACCTCTCACCAATGCAGAAACACACAGAGCTCGTACAACCACCAACACCCATGTTTGCACCCAACCAAACTCAAAATGATCCCACCACCAAAACATAGACCCCACACCCTAAAACACACCTTCTTACTAGCAAAAACACCCACGATCCTACACATGCAAACCCAGATCAGACCCCCACAAAATAGGTAGGGTCTTTCGACTCTACCCTGCAACAACTCGCACCGTCTCACAATGCATCACCACTATAGCTATATTAGTTTTAAATGATTAATTCTATTTAATACTATATATAATAAATAATAATAATAATTTATAAACTATACTAACATTAATTTATAATTATACAAATAAGAATTTTATATATAATTATATAATATTTAAATTATTAATCAATAATAGATATTTTGAAAATTATTTATAATATTATACAAAAAATGATAAATAGATTTAATATTATTATTAATTATATTTTATTATTTTCTATTTATAGTTATAATATTAGATAATAATTTAGATTAAATTAAACAATATGGTTGTTGGATAGAAAACTAAAGCTAATGTTAATTCAATTTATAATGTGATTATCAACACACAAAAGTTATTAGAAGGGTGTGAGGTTGTATGGTCCTTAGTATTCAAGAATATATAATCAAGATAGTATATTCATAGTCATGAGGTTGTATGTGAAACTAAGGAAAAGTAGTTATGGGTATAGAGAAAATAATGGTAAGTGTGATTTAAGACTCCCAAATGTGAGAAACAAGTATAAACAAGAAAATTGAGAAAAAAGATACTATAGATCACTTGTAGCAAAGTAAAACCAACAAATACTTGGTAACTTCATATATATAAAACAAAAAATGACATATTCTGTGTAATTTCCAAGTATCTTCCTCTCTTGGAACTCTCTCCACAACAATATCCAAATTACTATTAGAATAATTATGAATGACATGCCAAATATCATAGTTGAAATATTTTATGTTTTGATCCCTCAAATGACTTCTATCTTGACATGTATAAGGGGATAAGAGGACTATCTTGCCTCTCTCCCTTATATCGAGCTTTACCTCTCTATCTATATCTCTCCATATTTCTTTATCTATCTCTCCATCTATTTCTATCTCGTTATATATCCATCTCTCTCTACTTCTCTCTATATATCACTTTGTGTCTTGAACTTTATCTTTCTATCTCTCTCTCATTCTCTCCCTCTCCTCTCCATATCCCTCTCTCCATCTCTATCTCTATCTCCTTATCCCTCTCTCTCACACAATCCCCACTCCCTCTCTCCCTCTCTCCCTATTTCAAATATAACATGAGCCTATTGGTAATGGAGTTGTATTATCTTCATAAATCAAAGGTTTTATTATCTCTTACACTTTCTCTTTCCCTCTCTCTATCTCCCCCTATTTTTTTCTCCATCTATATATTCCTCTCTCTCTCTCTCTCCATATATTTTTCTCCCACTTCCTCTCTCACTCTATCTTTATCTATCCCTCTATCTCTATCTTATTATCTCTCCATCTCTCTCTACCCTTAAATCTTTCCCTCTCTAACTCTCTGTATGTATCACTTCTTATCTCTAGATCTTTATCTTTCTATCTCTCCCTATCTCTTCTTCTCTACATATTTATCTCTTCCATCTCTATTTATCTCTCAATTCTCTCTCTCTCCTTATCTTGTCATCTCTTTCTCTCATATCCCTCTCCCTCTCCTTCTCCATCTCTATCTTAATGCCCCTCTTTCTCTCACTCTTTCCCCCCTCTATCTCTCCCTCTTTCTATCCATATTTCTCCCTTTCTGTCCTATTGCAAACATAACATAGGCCTATTAATAATGGGTCTTGATTATCTCCTTGATTAAGAGGTTTCGTTTCACTAGTGTTTGGATCCATAAAAATAGAACCATAGATGATTTAAAGCTATAAGTTTTGGAGCAACACTATTTTCTAAATGGCCTACCAATTAATTATACTACAAATATGTATAAAAAATAGATCAAAAGTTTCCCTGTTGACCTTCCACACTTCTTCAACATTGCCCATTGCACACCAAAATGCAATTGCTAGTTATAATAGCTACTGGATTATTCTAGCCTCACAGCCCAAAATACATTTAAAAATGTTAATATAAATACCAAGATTAAGTATGGTAAGCATCTTTATTGAACTCTATGAAGGAACAAAGTTTGTCCGTTAAAATGGGTCAATTCAATTCAAGGGTTAATTCCAAACCTGGGGTTTAACATAAGGAAAATCCCCCATCAATGATAACATTTTATTTCTTTCTATGTGTACACAACAAATAGAGAACCACATACAAAGATTCTGGCAAAGTCTGACCAAGTCGCCCAGTGTCACATAGTCCCAAGAATTTTTGACAATTTTGGGAACAAATGCTGAGCAACATCTTGATTCCTAACTATCCACATCTAACATTAGGGACCATGATGCCTAATGCCACATGGTCCTGCACTTTCAGGTCGAATTTGGTATCATAGGTGCTTTTATGTTTCTTCTACTCAAACTTAGCTTTGTGTCTGTATTTTGTGTTTGTAACTTGTTAGTATATCTTGTACTTTTATAGATTGTCTTAGTCCTATCTAGAATGAGTTTCTATTTTAGAGGGAAAATTAAATTGAACTATTTAGAAATATTCTTGAAGTCTTGGACATGTGTTGTTAGCGCTCTTTGTGTGTTGAGCACTTACCTTGTGGTTTTGAGCCAATAGTTTTACAACACTAGTTGGTGGGCTTGTACCTTGTTTGGTATATAAAAGCCAACACATAATGGTACTATGAGAGAATAGTAGGTGAATGTAGGATTATATTGTTAGAATGTTGTTGGATTTTGTAAATAAGTAAATATTGATGATCTCTTGTTGTTCTTGGTTGTAATATTTTATTATGACAATAGTTATATAATTGTTTAACATTGGATTGATCATAAGTTAAATAGCATGTCCTAATGATATGACATTTTCTCTTATAGAAAATGGATAAATTTTCATTATAGTATACATATACTTTGATCTTAATATGATGAGTGGCATTTAAAAATATTTCCTTACATGATATTGATAATAGCTTTAATTGTATGAAATGTACTATTTCTCTTTATTCCTTTCTCCATTCTAATTCTTTTTCTAAATATTATTATAAACTTTAATAGTATTATAAAATTTTCAATACTTTTAGAGCTACACTCTCTACTTTCTTTTTCATTCATTTTTCTTAAATTTTATTTTTTATTATACTTAACAATATAATTTATTTTCATGATTTCTTAAAAGATTGTATTGGGAACTGGCTATCCAGCTCCTAAAATGTACCAATGCATAAATTACCCTCTTACACCATCGTTTCTATATTGATGCATTCTAAAAATTAATGTATTGAGCCTTTACTCAAGATACGTGAATCCCAACCTTATCTGAAATTCTGAATTAATAAGCTAAACTTCAATCTCCTCCTCTAAATTCTGAATTAATTGGGACGCTATTTGATTTGCCAAAATCTATGGTGGAGACTGATACATGCTCACAGATTTCTTGACCGCCTTGAGTAGAAACTGTATAATTTTTGTTTGACATATGATTAACGGTATAATTTCATCTAGTTCTTTATTATTAACGGTTAACAGTAGTTTGATGTAATTTATTCATCCAAAGTGTATAGTTTGAAATCTATTTTTGTTTTATGCAATTTATAAATTCTCAATTAGTTTAAAATCTATTTTTGTATAATATTAAGAAAAAGGTTTAGGGCATGTTCCCATGCGGTTGCTTAGCTTATTTTGGCTAGCAGCCGCTGCTCAATATTTTTAGGGATTGTTTGTGAAGCAGCTGATCCCATGAATATTTATCGTTACTGCTTATTTTTAAGAAAAACATCTTAAATTTGTATTAAAAGCATTAATACTAATTTGTGCATTTAAAATTTGAGAAAAAAAAAGAAATAAAATCTTTAAAAAAAGAGGGAAAGAAAATTGTAGAGCCATGTGACGTTTTTGTTAATAAGCAACCACTGCTTATTTTTGAGAAAAACATCTTAAATTTGTATTAATAGCATTAATACTAATTTGTGCACTTAAAATTTGGAAAAAAAAAGAAATAAAATCTTAAGAAAAAAGAGGAAAAGAAAATTGTGGAGCCATGTGGTGTTTTTGTTAATAAGCACCACTGCTTATTTCCAGCCCCCTTTTGTTCCATATCTTATTTCTAATTCCTAAACAATAGTTGCTCCATCAAAATAGGGAAAGATTCTCATTTATCCTTTTTTTGACAATTTTTAAATTGCATGGAAACACTTAACTACTTAAATTTAAGCAGAAAATAGAGTTAACCAGCCGCATGGGAACATGATGTTAGTGTTCAGATCATATTCAAAATAAAGATTAAACTAGCATACTTATATTTTATAAATAAAATTTATGTAGAAGCTAAAGATATCATATTTACAAAATCTTTATTTTTTGTATAGATTAATTGATTAAATATTTGTATAGATTAAATATTTTTTGTATAGATTAATTGATTAAATATTTGTTAATATTTATTAGAATTTAGTTTTATTTTATAATGTGAAATGATTTGCATGGGAAAAAAATGGAAGTTCCTTTTAAATCTAAATTTAAAATTTTATTTTTTTTAGAATTTAGTCTTATTTTAGAATATGAAATGGTGAAAAAAATAAAAGTTTCTTTCAAAATCTAGATTTAAAAACACAATTTTTTAAGTTAGAATTTTTTTTAAATATATATATTACATTTAATAAATAATAATAATAGAAAGTTTATTATTAATTTAGATTTGTTTCTTTTAAATCTAAATTTAAAATTATAATTATTTATGCATTTAATAAATAATAATAATAATAAAAAAAAAGTTACTTTTTAATTTAGATTTTAGTCTTTAACTTATTTTTAAATTATTTGTTATCTAGTCATTAAAATGACACGGATAAGAAAGCTAGATGGGTGTCATTATAGTGTTACACCTCTTGGTGTAAAAATATTAAAAATGTCAAGTTCAACAAGGTTTAAGTAGTGAAAGAAAAATTAGATGGAGGAGAATCTTTATCATTTGGATTTCCCCAATTATTTCTAGAGTTGGCATCATCAATTGGCTGGCAACCAATGAGATCAACTTCTTCTTTTTCTTTTTCTTCTTTAAGAGGGTTATCTAGAGGCTTTGAGGCTTCTAGACAGGTCAAAGATATGGCCAACTCTATGCAAGAAAACTTGCTTGAGTTAGGTCAACTAAGAGCATCTCCCCAATTTTAAGAAGAGGTAGAAGGTGTATGGGAGGGTCAATCCCACCCTCCATAAGTAGTATTCTTGAACATCAAGGGTTGAGAGAAATGGTGACCATGAGAACAAAATCTACTATTGTGCACACTATAAGTTGGTTGTGTCCATGTTAGCACCCCGACTAAGTAGAGGGAGGATCAAGTATAGCTCTAAAAATGGTGTAGATTATTTTCTTCAATGATCTAGCACCTCTCCTATAGATGAGAAACTTCAATTGCAACTTTATGATCTTGCACTTGAATGTGCATAAGCACATTAGAGCAAAGAATTATGGACATTAGTAGAATAATTAAAAAATATTTATTTCTATCATTTTAGATGATGAAATGGATTTCTACTTTTAAAGCATATCAAATCTACATATATTTGTGTAAGAGATGAAACCAATCTCCAAGTAAAATCATATGCTAGGAGAAAGGGGCAAGCTTGAACTACTTGAAAACATCATGCATCCAATTTCAAGCCTATTGAGCTCTAGGACAAAAATAGAAGAGATTTTTGAAATACTCAATATGGCCATAAAATAGACATTTAGGATTAAGTATACCTATATATGTTAAATGACTAGTGGGACACCATAATATAGAATGTACCAAGAAAAGGGGGGTGATAATTTGGGTGCCAAAACTATCACCAAATATACTGGAATCTATGGTTCCAACTCCCAACAAAAGACTAGAGCTTCCATTAGAGATTTAGTTGATCCACTAGAGGAGGATGGGACGATGACCATGAGTAACGTTTGTAAGGCATGTTGTGAAAGGGCATATATGGGTATCATTTACAATATTTTCATCAATACTTGAGAGTCATATGCCCAATTTCATGGATAATCTAAGGAGGTACAAAATTAATGACAAATGAAAGTTTTCCTAATCTTATGAAGTTAGTTTTAACTTTAATTTGAATTAAATCCAAGAAAGGAAGTTTTTGGTTGCTTTATGGATAAAATCATTTTTTACATGAATTCCTCACTTAAACAACTCCAAGGTGTGCAAATAAGGGACTTTGGCTAGAGGTCAGTCTTGAGAGGAGATAACCAAAGATAACAATATATAATTTGTTAGTTGATAGAGAGACTAGTACATAAGTTATTACCCACCCAATAATGCTATGATTTGGTAGCTTTCCACTATTTCCAAATAATTGGTGGCAAAAGTTTTCTAAATATTTGCAATACCTTGCATTATGAGAAGAATACTAAATTCAAGGCCCTTCTAGGCCAAATGATAAGACAATGCTCAATAACTAATACAATGTTTAACCTGCACAATGACAATGTCATGTCTATGAATTGTGAGAAAACATAAACCTTCAAAGTCATTAAGCAAGCAACTTAAATCACAAGACACATGTTAGAAACCATATTTTCCTTCTCTATTAGCCTAGTGAAATCTCCTCAAGACATTTTCAATGTGAAGATGAAAGGTTTTAAAAGGTACGTAGCAAGAAGAGCAATACACATGTGTTGCAACTAACACCTTAGAAAAAGTTTGGAAATTACTATGGAAAGAGCTTTTCTAGTCTAATTTTTAAGCTTTCTCTCCATTCTATCAATGATAGTGTGACTTAACATAGAAGGTGGGACCTAAAAAGTGAAATGTATGCCTAAAAATTGAAATGATTGATCCATTTTCAATCAAATTGGTCAAGACACTTAGATTAAGGAATAAAATATTGATGATGTCATTGCATCTTTTGTATTATGTGTTTGAACTAGAAGCTTTAAAATAGATATCCAAGCATTAGAGATCTTGAATAACACTATTCTCTTCCTCAATAATAGTGAGGAAAAAATTATTGATAAACTGACCATTAATTCTTGTGATGAATTGGGAAGATTCATCTCTTTGACCAAGGACTAATAAATAATTGGCCAAGAGATAGACAAATACTTCAGTAGAAATAATATATATGTACTTGGATCTACTAGAAAACATCGACGAATGCACTTGTGAAGCCTAAAAGGAATTTCAATTGTTAGATAGCATGATCATGATGTAGGTAGAGTAATCTACAATCATCATAATAGATTGAATGAAATGGGATCAAAACCCAAGTTCTTGAAGCATGGAATGGATGGACAACCATTTATTGTGATCATAGGCCTTGGAAAAGTAAATTTTGAGGAATATGGTAGGGTAGTTAGAGAGAAAACCCCATTCCATGCTTTCCCAAACAATAATAATATTATCCAAGATCAAAAATCCAAGGACTTAAAAAATATTAAATCAAAATTACCATATTTTCACAATCTACAATGTTTATTACATATGATTTATTGTAATCAACTATGTAGCATAAGTCTTACTTATTGAGGAAGAACAAGTTGGGGGGGCATGGGTAAAATCTTGAGAGACAAATATTTTGAAACAATCTTGTAGGAGATGTTAAACAAACTAAAATTGGCCTCTAATTGTATATCGTTAGATTCACTAGAATTAGGTACGAATTTAACATTGCCCAAGTTGTTAATTACCTTTCTTAGAGATTTGGAGTTAAAAGCTTCAATATAAACCTTGTAGAGATCATCGGTAACATTATTCCAAAGGGACTTGTAAAATTAATTTAAGAGAAACCATCTAGTTTGATAAATTTATCATTATTCATGGTGAAAAAAAGTTCCTTCAAATCTTCTAAAATGAGGCGTTCACACAAAGTGCACTAGGAAATAGAAACTTGGTTGGTTAGAAACTTAGTAAAGGATCAACTGAGGTATTGTTGTAAGGATGTTGGATTCTACCCAACATATAATCTCGAGCCACAAAGACCTACTCATATTGTGTTACAAGTGTGGTTGTCATTGCACCAAAAGATCGGCATGTCAATGCCCAATACAACCACTAGACATAGAATCCACATGAGGAGGTTAAGTCATGTCACAAACTTGAGCGATGCACTGCACAGCACAAGGAGACCAAGGGCGCACACCTTACAATAATCCCCCCAGTGCAAGTGAGGGGTTTGAACCTATGACCAAGCTCTGATACCACTTGTTATAAGTGCGAAAATGGTTGCATCAAAAGATCGACCTATTAATGCCCAATACAACCACCAAACTTATAGAATCCATAGGAGGAGGTTAAGCCATGTCACAAACCTGAGCGTTGCGCTACACAACACAAGGAGACCAAGGGCGCACACCTTGACACATATTGTTGGACAAAGGCCTAAATAATATCAATAATCCTTCAAATAGTTCCTTGATGGATAGTGAGAAATGATACACACACAAGGCTTACAAAAATTCTTGTGACACTTGGTCACTAATTTTGAGTCAATGAAGTATAGTCTTGATTTATGTCTGACGAGCTAAAAGAGAATCTAGAACATGATATTTTTGGTGAAAAATTTGAGCCACACAAATCTAAACAATAAAATTAAATGGTTGCACTTTAAAGTGATTATGGATTGGCAAATATCTAGGATGGTGGCCTCATTTGAGTGGCAGTGAAAGCAGGTCACTTGTCACCCATAAATATGGATGAAATGAGAAATATGAGTAATGGATCATTTCACCATGAATTCTAGCCTATTATATGCATGGGGCAAAAGTCTAAATTCTACAAAAGTTGAACATTGTTAGGAAAATTTCTTCCATATATGAAAAATCTCCACATAACCCAAATAGAAATCTATAAAAATCAAGTATTAAAAAACCCTATGCAAAAAAATAGACAAGATACCATCAAATATGACACAAGTTATATCCTAGGAAAACCCTCAAGAGAGAAGAAAACCTAGCCTCCAAAAGCATCCATCACTCATGTATTGTCAACAATGAAGTCATTACAATACATCTTTAGAGTCCTCCATGAACACTTTTAAAACACAAGATCTCTACAATAACTCCATATGAAAAGGCATGTAAGCACACATCCCTAACCATCGTCAAACCCTCACAAATGAAATAAGAGATTCTCTCAACCACTTAGCCAAAATTGCCAACTAGCCAACCTTAGACAACTACCCTTGTGTTTGCTTTTATAAAACCAAGCTCACACAAAACAACCAAGTGGTATTACATAAAAGATTGAGATTAAAAAATTATTGACCTCACATTTTTAATATTATCTACTTTAATAAATAAATAAATATAATTAAACTTTGCATTAAACATGTAAAGTGGCCCCAAGAATTTTTTGATTAGATTCAGGGGGTCCAAACCATTACATAACTTCTACATAGACAAAAGGGTGAGAAAACCCATGGGACTCACGAGGAATGAGAGCCAAAAACCCAAGTGCTAGCTACCAAAAAGGAACAAAACCCAATGGGCACCCAAAACCAAACACCACAAAACCCAAAGATAGATGAGACTAAGACAAACAAAGAAAAAAATACGCAGACCCACCCCCACCAAAGAAACAAACTGGTGACCTACCTAGTGAGGGGCTTCTCGATCTTCTAGTCCTAACTCATAGCCTTCACCTTATCAAAGAAGGATAGTCTCTTTTTAGATCCTTTACCAATTAAAATTGCAGGGGAACCTAGAGTTGTTTTCACCTTAGACATTGATGCCACTTCTTCCTAGCCCGCCTCTTGTCGATCTCCTCTTGGATGGTCTATATATTTTCCAAATTCCTTTTAAACATTTCATTTTTGAGCAATAACATCCTTTATTTTTCTTTTAAGGGACACTTGGCTACTTTGAATCACTTCAATAGTTTTCATTGTTACCTTCATGTCCTCTTTCTGGTCAATCTTATCATAGAGTCCATTTAGTTCCTCCTCCATTCCTTCCCATTTATCAAGATTCTTAGCCAAATTTTTATTTGGTTCCCAGATCCTCTATTCTTTATCCTCTTCTACCCAACTAGAAGCTTTGGAATCCACTTTAGTGAGGGCTTCCAATTTGTTAATTTTATTTTTAGCCACATTGGGTTGACCCAAAAGCCAATAGATGATAGATTCTTTCTTATTGTAGTCATCATGGAGTTTGTTAACTTTATCCACAAAGGCAATGAAATCCCATTTCTTTGGTGAATTTTTAGGTGACTATGGAGGGGAACCAAAAGAAGGGCTGGAAGGGTTACCCACTTTGTTAGTAGGGTTATTCGAGGTCCACTTTCCTACCAATGCATGTATTTTTAGGTCCCCCTAGGTGCACCACACACAATAATAAATTATACATTATAAACACTATGCAAGGTTTACAACACCCAATTCATATCATGCTCCCACTTGTTATATACATTTTATAAGGGGTAACAAGTAACCTCAAACATGAAAAAGGTAACAATCCCTTTAGCCATATATACCATCAAGGAATCAAAGTACCCCATGTCCTCCATCAAGATACATTTAACAAGAATAATGTGACCATCATCTAAAGCATAGATGCTATCATCCTCCATCATTCCAATGCACAAGGATAAGAAGACATCCAAAGAGAAGTCAAACTATCTATCATAAAGAAGCATAAGTCTGACCTCAATTGATATTCCAAACACAAACACCAAATCCCAAGGTATCAATATGCACCAGTAATTGTCAATAAATAATATCCATACCTAAAATAGCACCCACAACAATTTCTAACACATCCGACTATCCATAAATCAAATTTATACAAAACATATGATGTGAATCCCATTTCATCAACATATACAGCCAATAACATACAATCACAAGCTCCAAGTGTCAAACTTGTCAATTAAAATCATACACACCCAGGAACTCCAATTGCATAGGTAGTATCATATCTAAAAATGGTCAAGACATCCAAATATCCTATAATAACATCATATATAAATTTTAATCATCATCATGTAGTACCAAGGAACATCCACAATGATATGCAAAACCTATAAACTACTAACCTACAATTACAAATCTTATCACAAGTCTCTAAATCTCTCCCATGTTCTCCACACCCAATAAAAGGGAAAAGATAAGGAACTTCCATGTCATCACCCAAAACAATACTGCAAGTGACAACACATGACCAAAAACTAATGATCAGCATAGCTCCAACTGAACCTCAAAACTGATTTCACTTGAAACCACCATCCAAGAAGATAACTAAGAACAAAGAGAGAAACTACATATCATAATCATATAGCATGTTCTTCTAAATACACTTCTAAATTCTAAATATTTTAAGAATGATATCCTCCATAAAACCCCAAATAGAATAGCATCAACAACACCCATCCTTTCAATCCAATAGATCAAATAAAGCATATATCATGTAATTAACATGGATGCAAGCTTCTCAAACCAAATACATTCCCAATCCAAGGAGTGATCCCAAAACCATCTCCTAAATTTAGTATAAATTAATTTCACCATAAATGAACATAATGCATAAGGAGATCAACAAGCCATACACTCCTCAAATGAATCCTCTAGAACCAAATAAATGTAGCTCAAGATCCATATGCATGAGAAGACGGAGCATAAACCATAATGCATCTAAATGAAACAATGGAAAATACCTCTTAAGCGATAAACTACCAAGTAGATCAAGAGTGGTAAATGTCATCATGGCTCATCTAATAAAAATATCCTCATACATCCATGTTGAACTCACATTGAGCCAAGGTGTAGGATCCTCATACTTTATTACTAAAAACCTTATCAAGAGTAACCATCTGAACACATGTCTCTAATCATAAGATAACTCCAAGCCTCACCTATTCCCCAATTATCCATGAGCACATGTAATCAAACAATCTACACCAAACTGCAAAATTCAACATAGCATCATCATGAAGTGATCAAGAAATTGACCATGTCCTCTATGCAAATAGAACCAACAAGACCAATTTCAAAGTCTAACTCTACAATCAAGAACATAAAGATGATAGCATGATCTCACATCTCCTAAAAATAGGATCATATGCTCAAATGAACATATCAAGAACTTGTATCATGCAAAAAATATAAACTAGTAATCAAGAGTAAACTATGACATAATAGAAAGCATCCTATCAAACAAGGACAATATGTCAAAATACAAAGCATAAAAAAACACCTTTACCAAGGACTTCAAGAGTCATCCATGGCTCCAAGATGTCAATATCTCAAAAACACTCGAAGATAACCATCTCCTCTCAATGAAACCAAAGATGCCAAAGAGCCCTTACTACATATGAAAAAAAATACAAGAGTTGGGTTAGTGTGGGATCAAGGGGGGCCAAAAAATGGCGATGTGAAAAAAATAGCCTTCTTCACTCGCCTAAAAACGCGAAAATCCGTGTTGACATTTTGCTTGGCCTGGGTGTCAGTACACCTTGGCTTGGTAATTACCTATGCAAATCGGATATCCAATTTTTATTTGTAATTTTAATTTTAAAAATATATTAAATATTACATATAATATTATATAATATATAATATATTATTATATTATATCATATATATAATGTAATAATATATTATATAATATAATAATATATTATATTATATATATTATATAATAGTATATTATAATATAATAATATATTATATAATACGTATTATATAATATATTATTATATTATATTATATTATATTATATTATATTATATTATATTATATTATATTATATTATATTATATTATATATTATATAATATGTATTATTATAATATAATATAATATTATATTATATATAATATATAATTATATTATATATAATATATAATTATATTTTATAATATAATACAATACGCATTATATAATATAATAATATATTATACATTATATAATATATTATTATATTATACAATATATTACTATATTATATTATAATATAAAAAATATAGTATATATAATATAATATAGTATTATATAATACAATACGTATTATATAATTTAATAATATATTATATATGTTATTTTTTTAAAAAAATTAAGTATAAAAATCGGATATCCGATTTTCTGAGACAAATATATTTCGATAGTGACAGCCCGTGAGTCATTTTTAACTCACGGGCTGCATGATTTTATCAAAATCCAATATGCGATGCACCCGATATCCAATGCTTTGGCAAAAAATTGCTAACTGCATGATTTTATCAAAATCCAATATGCGATGCACCCGATATCCAATGCTTTGGCAAAAAATTGCTAAAAATAGATTGAAAGGTAAGAATTTTATCGTTTTCAACCATTTTCATTCATTTTTTGTATTTTTTGTTAATGTTTATTTGATTTTTCATTGAAAATATGGTTTTTTTAAATCAAATACCTAATTGTTTACATTCAATTAGGTTAAAAATGGGGGATAACAATGAAAACACTGACCAACCACAACTGCAACAACCAAACCCTCATTCGCCAAACCCCCCCTCAATTTAGGATTTGATTGCATAAAATTTGAATGAATTGAGGGGGATTGCAGAAGTATATCGTAGGATCCCTTGTCTAAACCCAATGTTTGATCCTCTCACGTCGATTATAAAGAGTATGGAAACCATGAATGAGGAGCACAATGCCACCCTTTTGTGGCGAGATTCTATGAGGGAAAAATATGCAGATGGCTTGTCGTTTAAGGATATCAAAGATCTCGAGATATCCAAAACCGATATCACCTCATTGTTTGTCAATCCTCACACTGGTCAACCTGTAGATACCAAAAAAACAAAACTTTCTATTAAATGGTGCACAAATGATGGGATTGTGAAAAAAAATTGGGATCATTGGTGGATTATTTTCAACAAACCACCCAACAACAATCTTCATATCCCCTTCTATTTCATAAAAAAATTGTATGCTGAGTTTATTTTACGCAAACATGTGAACTACTTTGACTTCCAACCTTTCCAGGGTATAGGTTTAGGTATGCCCCAAAATAGACCTGGGGCAGTCAGAGTAGTCCAGGGCCCATATGTCTCCCCTCCTCTTGTTGATCGCCCACCTGCAGTGCAGCATCCTGATATCATTTGTGAGGCAGCTTCACAGACCATATCGGCTATTCACATTTTGAGTAGCCTTTTGGTTTCTCAGGTTGGATCAGTAGCTCAGCATACCCTTGATGGTAGAGATGCATCTGATGGTGTTGACACGTCATCCTTGACTCCACACATATGCATGCCCCATAGTTGTGTCACGTGTGGGCATGTATGCTTGGGTCTAGTTGGACAGCCCATTGATCCTCCTGTGGACAGTGCAGATTATGAGGTGCATGAGATGCATGATGCACAAGATATTATTACACAGACTGGAGGATACCTTGGGGAGTCCTCACATGCTAGAGGTGAGGAGGCACTGTCATCATACATTGATGATGTAGTGGTAAGATTTTTATTTTCACAGTTCATGTTATATTTTAATAAAATATTTATAATCTAGATAATATTAAGTACTAATTTTTATTTACATGGTCTATTTAACAGTTGATGACCGAGGAGGAGTTGAGACAAATTCAGGAGGGCACCTTGTCAGCCATTTCATTTGGCCTCGATAGCTTAACAGTACATATATTATTGTACCTAGTCATTTATATTTTATTGTACATACATGCTCATCATTTATATTGGTATTAATTAGATTATGTAGTAACTTGCATGTATATCTTATTTTACTCTTGTAGGGCACAAGCAGCATGAGTGTGGGGCAGTGTGATTTAGGATCTGGTAGTGCAGTTGGAGACAAGGGAAAGGTAATTGAATGCAAATATGATTGAATGAATAGTTTAAATAACTTATAGTGATTATACATGTCTAGACATAGATTGATAGTTTCATATACTTGTTGTGTATATATACAGAGAATTCTTGGCTTCACATCCTTGATGACTACACCCAATATACATGAAGAAGAAGAAGAAGAGATGCCTCGAGTAGATGTGTGTTTATTTTATTTTTTGATTAGTAGATATAATTTGTTATTATCAGTGACAATTATATGCTAACTTGTATCAATGTCATGTTTCTGAACATATGTAGGTTGTGTATGAAAATATTCAAAACATACCTCCTCTACTGAAGACATACATCAAGAGTCTTGCAAAGCTGAAGAGAAAACGTGGAGATGAGGTAAACATGAATAGTTCAATTATAGTTCATTTTTATGTTAACTTTTTAAATGTGAATTATATAATATAACTAATATCAATCGTGGTTTGTTTTTCTTGTGTAGGATCCTTCAGAGCCGAGCAGTATGGCGAAGAGGATCGATTTTTATGATCCATCAGTAGCTTAGGATGTTATAGATAGTTTTGGGATACTTACATGTCTAGTTGGCATGTATATTTTGTATATGGACATACATTCACGTATTTAGACATACATTTTGTTTGAGTTGGTGTTTATGCCATATTTGTGTATGGACATACATTTGTAATCATTTGACATTTTTATATATACAAAAGTTGATATTCGATCATATAAATTGTTGCTCATCTATGTGTGGTGTTATCATGGAAATCTTTAATATTCATTCCAATAATTAACATTGGTTAATAATGGTTATTTAATGAACAATACAATACAATTCATTTCATTTCATCGCAAGTGTTGTTTGTATAATGAACAATATAATTCATTTAATGAACAATACAATACAATTCATTTAATGAATAATACAATTCATTCAATGAACAAAACAATTCATGAACAATACAATTCATTTAACGAAAAATACAATACAATTCATTATTACCCTATGCATGGTCCTATTTTTCCCCCCACCTCAGTCGAACACTCGGGGTTTTATAAGGGTAGCAATTTTTTGGTTAGTGAAAAAATTGTCAGTCTCACTCAATCGAATGTTGTCGCATGGCCAATTTCTCATTCAACTCATCGTGATGATGAACTGTCAGCTCTGACATATCTAGTTAGGCATTATTACCATATGCATGCTCCTATTCTGCCACCCCACTCAATCAAATGCTCGAGGTCATACCCTACCGGCGTCGTCCCTTGAGTGCCCTAAGTGCTCAAAATTGTCAAACTTTGACAAGCCCTAACTTGGTATTTGTGGCACCTGTAAATGATCCATTTGAACCTATGGGGCCACGAGAGGGGTCCCTACAAAAGCCTATCTCATATTTTCAAGCTACCCTACGGTTTTATTAGGGCATCAATTTTTCGGTTGGCAAAAAAATCATCAGTCTCTCAATCGAATGTTGTCACATGGCCAGTTTCTCATTCAACTCATCGCGATGACGAACCATCAGCTCTGACATGTCCAATTAGGAATTATTACCCTATGCATTCTCCTATTTTCTCCCCCACTTGGTCGAACGCTCGGGGTCATACCCTACCGACGTCATCCCTTGAGCGTCATAAGTGCTCAAAATTATCAAACTTTGATGGGCCCTAACTCTAAATTAGTGGCACTTGTGAATGATCCATTTGAACCTATGGAGCCATGAGAGGGTTCCCTACAAAATCCTATCTCAGTTTTTCAAGTTGCCCTACGGTTTTATTAGGCAACAATTTTTTGGTTGGTGAAAAAATCGTCAGTCTCACTCAATCGAATGTTGTCGCGTGGCCAAATTCTCGTTCAGCTCATCATGATGATGAACCGTCGGCTCCAACATGTCCAGTTAGGCATTATTACCCTATGCAAGCTCCTATTTTTCCCCCAACTCAGTCGAACGCTCGGGGTCATACCCTACCGGCATCGTCCCTTAAGCGTCCTAAGTGCTCAAAATTGTCAAACTTTGACAGGCCCTAACTCGGAATCTGTGGCACCTGCGAATGATCCATTTGAACCTACAAGGCCACAAGAGGGGTCCCTACAAAAGCCCATCTTGGTTTTTCAATTTGTCCTATGGATTTATTAGGGAAGCAATTTTTCGGTTGGCAAAAAAATTGTTAGTCTCACTCAATCGAATGTTGTCGCATGGCCGATTTCTCGTTCATCTCGTCGCGATGATGAATCGTCAACTCTGAAATGTCTAGTTAGGCATTATTACCCTATTCATGCTCCTATTTTTCCCCCCCACTCGATCGAATGCTCAGGGTCATACCCTACCGGCCTCGTCCCTTGACCTCCCTAAGTGCTCAAAATTGTCAAACTTTGACGGCCCTAACTCGATATCCATGGCACCTACAAACAATTTGTTTGAACCTATGGGGCCATGAGAGGGTTCCCTACAAAAGCCTATCACAGTTTTTCAAGTTTCCCTACGGTTTTATTAGAGCAGCAATTTTTCGGTTTGCAAAAAAATCGTCAATCTCACTCAATTGAATGTTGTTGCATGGCCAATTTCTCGTTCAGCTTGTCGCGATGACGAACTGTCAACTCTGAAATGTCCAGTTAGGCATTATTACCCTATGCATGCTCCTATTTTTCCCCCCCACTTGGTCGAACACTCTAGGTCATACCCTACCGGCGTTGTCCCTTGACCACCCTAAGTGCTCAAAATTATCAAACTTTGATGGGCCCTAACTTGGAATCCATGGCACCTGCGAACAATCCATTTGAACCTACGAGACCACAAGAGGGGTCCCTATAAAAGCCTATCTTGGTTTTTCAAGTTTCCCTACGGTTTTATTAGGGTAGCAATTTTTCGGCTGGCGAAAAAATCATCAGTCTCACTCAATCGAATGTTGTCGCATGGCCAATTTCTTGTTCTGCTCATTGCGATGACAAACCATTGGCTCCGACATGTCCAATTAGGCATTATTACCCTATGCATGCTCCTATTTTCCCCCCCACACTCGATCGAACACTCGGGGTCATACCCTACCGGCGTCGTCCCTTGAGCGCCCTAAGTGCTCAAAATTGTCAAACTTTGACAAGCCCTAACTCAGAATCTGTGGCACCTACGAACAATTCGTTTGAACCTACGAGGCCATGAGAGGGGTCCCTACAAAAGAATATCTCATTTTTTCAAGTTGCCCTACGGTTTTATTAGGGCAGTAATTTTTCAGTTGGCAAAAAAATCATCAGTCTCACTCAATCGAATGTTGTCGCATGGCCAATTTCTCATTCTGCTCGTCGCGATGATGAACCGTCAACTCTGACATGTCTAGTTAGGAATTATTACCCTATGCATGCTCCTATTTTTCCCCCCCACTCAATCAAACGCTCGGGGTCATACCCTACCGGCATCGTCCCTTGAGCGCCCTAAGTGCTCAAAATTGTCAAACTTAAGTGTTACATATGGTTCACTTGGTTGAGAAATTCCACCTTCAATGTTAAATTTTTCCACATTTTCACCTCCTATGTCAAAATTTTCCACATGTTGAGCATTTTCATTATCACTTTCAACATATTCAAACTTTTCACTATTTTCACTTTCAAAATCTACATTTTCATTTTCAATAACTTGTGGAACATTTTCAATTTCAATTTCCTCTTCACTTGAAGTAACATTAGCAATATTTAACATACCTTGTCTTCTCCTCCTATGACATTCTCTATCTCTTTCTCTATACCCTTCAATTTGGTCATTTGAAAGTTTTCTTTTGCGTTTAGACTTATGACGACTACTACTCCCCATTTCCCTCCACACATATGCTCCTACGTGATTGAAAATGTAAGTTTTCACTTTAAGAATCTCCCGAAAGCAAAAATTTGTCTCTACCTGTCTGAAAACCTGTGATCCTCGACAGAAAACAAAATATGTAGACTATGGGCCGTTGGAATCCACAAAATGGCCCACAAGGCTTTTTTTGATTTTTTTTTTGTACAAAAATCGGATATCCGATAAAATCGAATATCTGATTTTAATGTATAAATTTGTGGTCCCAAAAAATTTTCCCATCATCACCTTTTATTTACTGAACTGCCACATTAATGGTGACGGCAGAAATCCGATATCCGATTAAATCCGATATCCGATTAAATCCGATATCAGATTTTACTAGTCATATTTTAGAGAGAGAGAGAGAGAGAGAGAATATGACCCCTTAGGATACAATATGACCCAAAGCAACCCAATATGGTGTCATTAGGGGTCATATGGTGTCCCAAGACACCATATGACCCCTAACAACACCATAGGACCCTTTAAGACACCAAATCATATCGTTAGGGGTCATATGGTGTCCTATGGGGTCGTAGGACACAATAGGGGTCATATGGTGTCCATAAGGGTCATATGGTGTCTTGGGACACCATAGGACCCCTTAAGACACCAAATTGTGTCGTTAGGGGTCATATGGTGTCCCATGAACCCTTATGACCTCTTATGACACCATATGACCCCTAATGACACCATATTGGGTTGCTTTGGGTCATATTGTGTCCTAAGGGGTAATATTGTGTCCTACGACCCTTTAGGACACCATATGACCCCTAACAACATGATTTGGTGTCTTAAGGGGTCCTATGGTGTCGTTAGGGGTCATATGGTGTCCATAGGGGTCATATGGTGTCTTGGGACACCATATTGGGTCGCTTTGGGTCATATTGTGTCTTACGACCCCTTATGACACAATATGACCCAAAGCAACCCAACATAGTTTCATAAGGGGTCATATGGTGTCCCAAGACACCATATGACCCCTAACAACACTATAGGACCCCTTAAGACATAAAATCATGTTGTTAGGGGTCAGATGGTGTCCTAAGGGGTCATAGGATACAATATGACCCCTTAGGACACAATATGACCCAAAGCAACCCAATATGGTGTCATTAGGGGTCATATGGTGTCCTAATAGGTCATAAGGGTTCATGGGACACCATATAACCCCTTAGGACACCATTTGACCCCTAACGACAAAATTTGGTGTCTTAAGGGGTCTTATGGTGTCCCAAGACACCATATGACCCCTATGGACACCATATGACCCCTAACGACACCATAGGACCCCTTAAGACACCAAATTGTGTTGTTAGGGGTCATATGGTGTCCCATGAACCCTTATGACCTCTTAAGACACCATATGACCCCTAATGACACCATATTGGGTCGCTTTGGGTCATATTGTGTCCTACGACCCCTTAGGACACCATATGACTCCTAACGACATGATTTGATGTTTTAAGGGGTCCTATGGTGTTGTTAAGGGTCATATGGTGTCTTGGGACACCATAGGACCCCTTCAGACACCAAATTGTGTCATTAGGGGTCATATGGTGCCCTAAGGGGTCATATGGTGTCCCATGAACCCTTATGACCTCTTAGGACACCATATTACCCCTAATGACACCATATTGGGTCGCTTTGGGTCATATTGTGTCCTAAGGGGTCATATTGTGTCCTACCACCCCTTAGGACACCATATGACCCCTAATGACATCATTTGGTGTCTTAAGGGTCCTATGGTGTCGTTAGGGGTCATATGGTGTCCATAGGGGTCATATGGTGCCTTGGGACACTATATGACCCTTAATGACACCATATTGGGTCACTTTGGGTCATATTGTGTCCTAAGGGGTCAAATTGTGTCTTACAAACCCTTAGGACACAATATGACCCAAAGCGACCCAATAGGTTGTCATTAGGGGTCATATGGTGTCCCAAGATACCATATGACCCCTAACGACACCATAGGACCCCTTAAGACACCAAATCATGTTGTTAGGGGTCATGTGGTGTCCTAAGGGGTCGTAGGACACAATATGACTCAACGCGACCCAATATGGTATCATTAGGGGTCATATGGTGTCTTAAGAGGTCATAAGGGTTCATGGGACACCATATGATCCCTTAAGACACCATATGACCCCTAACGACACAATTTGGTGTCTTAAGGGGTCCTATGGTGTCCATAGGGATCATATGGTGTCTTGGGACACCATACGACACTTTATGACACCATATTGAGTTGCTTTGGGTCATATTGTGTCCCTACGGCCCTTAGGACACCATATGACCACTTATGACATCATATGACCCCATATGGTGTCATAAGGGGTCCTATGGTGTCCATAGGGGTCATATGGTGTCCTACAACCCCTTAGGACACCATATGACCCCTTAAGACACCATATTTGGTTGTTATGGGTCATATTGTGTCCTAGTGGGTCATATTATGTCACATGACCTCTTTAAGACATCATATGACCCCTTATGACACCATATGACCCCTAATGACACCATATTGGGTCGCTTTGGGTCATATGGTGTCTTACGACCCCTTAGGACAACATATGACCCATAACAACACAATTTGGTGTCTAAGGGGTCATATGGTGTCCTAGGACACCATATGACCCCTAGGTGTCATTAAGGGTTGTATATTGTCCTTAGGGGTCATATGGTGTCCCATGAACCCTTATGACCCCTTAGGATGCCATACGACTAGTTATGACACCATATTGGGTCGCTTTGGGTCCTATGGTGTCTTAATCTCTCTCTCTCTCCCTCTCCCCTAATCTCTCTCTCTCCCCTAATCTCTCTCTCCCTCTCCTTCTCTCTCTATCTCCCCTAATCTCTCTCTATCCCTCTCCCCTAATCTCTCCATCTATCTCTCTCTCCCCTAATCTCTCTCTATCTCTCTCTCTCCCTTCCCCCTCTGCATCTCTCTCTTTTCTTCTTTGTCTCTCTATCTCTCTATGTCTCTCTCTCTCTCTCTCTCTCTCTCTCTCTCTCTCTCTCTCTCTCTCTCTCTCTCTCTCTCTCTCTCCCCTATTCTCTCCATCTCTCTCTCTATATCTCTTTCTATCTCTCTATCTCTCTCTCCCTTCCCCCCACCCATCTCTCTATCCCTCCCCCCTCCCTCCCTCTCTCTCTCTCCCCCACTCCCCCCTCTCCCTAATATCATATACTAATTTATTTATAAATTAATATATTAATATATTAATAAACATTAGATTAATTATGGGCAAATCTAGTTAGAGAATTTACTAATTAAAATCGGATATCCGATTTTTGTAGTCAAATTTTCAAATTTTAAATTTCAGCTCGAGAATGCTTTGGTATTTGGCTTGGAAGTGACAAGCCTGGAAAGTCAACTTAAAAAATGTGGTTTTCAGTATTCCTTGATTTTCCAAACTTTACACTAGTGGCTGACAACTTTTTTTGTAGCCAAAATTGATAAAACAAAAAGAGTTTTTTAAGGACGTTCCCATCTTTCCAACAATATAAGGCTTGTCTTATTTTGACTTTAATAAATAATTATTATTTATTTTCTAATTGAATTTTGACAATAGTCTTGATTGATATACTGATTGAAAAACACTCATAACTTTCAAATGGTATAACATTTTTTGAATCCGAAACATGCATCACATCCTATGCTTCGTCTACTATAGGGAAAAATTTTAAAAAATTAACTTTTCATAAGGTTTTGACCAAGTTAAGGTGGTCAGACGTAGGAGTTTCTAAATTTCTGAAAAGCTATAGTAAAAAATTCATAAATAATTATTTACTTTATAAAAAAATTTAAAAAAATATGTGTCACATTCGGACATGAGTCTAATACTTATATCATAAATATTATAAAAAAATATTATGATTTAATTGTGATTAGGGTGGTCAGACATACATCTACTTCTTATTTTTTTCCTGAAAGTTTAGTACCACTACTTTGAAATTTGAAATTTTCATCGAATAGGATTTTTTTTTTCCATAAAACAACTAGTAGATTAGAAACTAAATTCAATTTTCTATATATTCTCTTCTTACATATTTTAAAAATAATGTTCACAACTTATTCAAATTTTCATGTCAAGTTGCATAACTCTGATTTTCTAAAATTTCATTGCCACTTAAGGGCCTATTTTGGCACACCATGATCCTGCACATACCCAGTTCATCTATGACACCAACAAACATTAAATAAGATCATC
This sequence comes from Cryptomeria japonica, assembly GCF_030272615.1. Classification (NCBI taxonomy): domain Eukaryota; kingdom Viridiplantae; phylum Streptophyta; class Pinopsida; order Cupressales; family Cupressaceae; genus Cryptomeria; species Cryptomeria japonica. Next base: position 755,437,168 of record NC_081409.1, read on the forward strand.
CATCATCCAATGATGAATCCACATTACTGTCACAATCTCACACTAAACTTTGATATCAATCTATCTATGACATCCACTAGAACCCTTTTTAAAACAAAGATTCATAAACCCCAAATCTATAAGAGTGACAACAAATATGCAATCCTAAATACCCAAATCATCAAAGAACAACCTACATAAAATCCTCATATCATGTCATATCTTCATTCTTTTATGCAATCCCTAGATTCAAACTTACAATATATATGCTCTAACACGAGTTATAAAACCACAACCATGGCTCTAATACCAAATGTTAGGAAATTTTAACCATATATGACGATTCTCCACATAACAAAAATAAAAGATATACACAAACAAGTATTCAAAATCCATATGCATAAAAAATAGACAACATACCATTAAATATTACATAATATTTACCTTGGGAAAACCCTCAAAAGGGAAAAATCTAGCCTCCTAAAGCATCCACCACTCATGTATTATTTAGTAACGAATTCATTATAATACATATTTAAATTCTTCCATGAACACCTTTGAAACATAATCTCTCTGCAACCACTTCATTTAAACAAGCATGCAACCACATATCCCATTTCATGCTTCAAACCCTCACAAATGCAATGAGACATCATCCTAACCCCTTAGACAAAATGACCAGAGTTGACCTTAGAGAACTACCCTGGTGTTTTATTTTATAAAAAATAATCTCACATAAAACCACCAAGAGCTAGCCACTATGTATGTGATATATGCTAGAGCTATTGACACTGTATATATGGTATATGTTGGAAAGTCATTATGATTATCACATATGCAAAGCTAGTCACTATGTATATGTGACATATGTTCAAGCTAGTCATTGTGTATATGTAATGTACACTAAATCTAGTTACTATGTGTATGTGATGTATGTTAGAGCTAGTCATTGTGTATATGTGATGTATGTTGGAGATATCCATGTTGTGTATATGTGATATGTTTGAGGTATTCATATTGTGTATATGTGATGTGTGCTTGAGTCACTGTATGAAATTGGGATATTGTGAAGGCATGCGACCCTTGTGTAAGTGTGCATGCCTGTAGACTACTTGATATCAATTAGTTATCACTTTAATATGATATTAATATGTTTAATAATAGTCATGGTTATAGAGATATTAGATATCTCACAAAAGAGGAAATAACGAACTCCCTTTAACATTCACAGGCAAGTAATGCAGCATCTAATTTTCCAAATGAATGCGTAGGCAGGATCATTGGGAATGAGCCCTTGAGGCCGAAGTGTAAGTCTATGGATTACCCTAACCTTAGGATCTTACCACCTTCGAGTGTAAGCATAAGTTGTGGCATAAAGTTGTTTCCACCATGGTGATTGAGTAAATTATAAATTTAACACTTATAAGATAGAAAAAAGATGCTTGGATAATTAAGATGGTACTTTTTGTGGTGTGAAAAAAAAATTAGGAGCAACTAAGGGGCAGTTGTTACAATGACCTTCGAGATATTTTCAATTTCAAATTGGACATAACTTTGTACATAGTTACCCCACTTCACCACCTCATCTAGTTGTGATAAGAATTTATGGTGATTCTCCTCAACCTCCTACAAGAAAAAGGTCTCCATCTCCATTTATAATTCAAGCAGTCCCAACATTAGCTATGAGACAAATATCAAGGTCTCCTACTCCTATTCCAAAGGATAATAGTCATTATAAGAAATTATTTTAACTGCAAATTATTTTTAAGTTTTGCCACAAGGAGAGGATTTTTTACTTAATAATGAGGCATAAAATTCTTTCTTGAAATGTTAGAGAGAGGCTAATGGAAACCTAATATTGTCTTTGTTCAAGAATTATATATAATAGTTCTTAGCTTGGTCCTTCTCTATCCAACATATGGAAAGATGATATTTTTCATACATTATATATATAAGGAAATGGAGGGATTTTTATTGGTTTAGCTCCTTGGGAAAGCAATTTTTCTATTGATAAAGGAGAGAACCCTTCACATAGTTGTGTGTGGTTCATATCATGACATTTGATTTTTATTTCATATATTCTCATAATATTACAGAAGAGATGTAAATTGTGGAAATGGATGACAAAGAATTTGTCTCATGTTGATTGGGTTACTGGAGGAAATTTTAAATTAGAAATTGATAGGAAACATAACAAGCTTGATACATTTTATATCACTCCCAACTTACAACTAATCCATAACCATAATTGGTACACTTCAACTAATTTTAATTAGGAATTGATAAGAAACGGTGAAATCTTGATACATTTCATATCAATCACAACCTACAACTAAACCAAGATCCCACTAGATGTTGTGTGAATACTCTACTTCTCTCTTAGATAACTTTCCTATCCTCTATACTATTTCCAAGGAGGAAGCTAATGAAGTAGATTACAAGACACCTTTCAAGCTTGATAATTTGCATATGAAAATCCCTTCTTGTTTTGTTCTAGATTGATTCATATTTGGAACTCCTTTCCCAAACTAAAAGAAGGAGAATCTTATAGGGAATTATAGAATAATATATAATTTTCTTAATGTTTTATATTTTTATGAGTTTTCAAATAGATTGGACTAGCATCAAAAGCGTAACAAGAAATATCTCAAAGGGAAGATGGAATTTAATATAATTTTTCTTAATTAATTTAACCCTATTAATATTACTATACAAATATATATAGCTAATATTAAAGGTCAACTTCATAAACTTGATATGTATAGAGGACAAGGGGCCAAAATTGAGGCTAGATTACATTAGATTAAGGAGAGAAATAGAGACACTAAATCCATATTCAATTATTTAAATTATAAACATAAGAAGGATTATATTAGAGCAATACAAGATGAGGTTGGAGAGGTTCTTACTAATGCAAAATAAATTAAAGCTATGTTTCATAATTTTTATGAGAAACCTTTTAGGGAGGATCCCCATTGGTGAGATGTTCAATTTTTTAGGATCTCATCAATGATCACATACCAAGAAAGGTATATTATGAATTAATTAATTTTTGGATCTTTTCAACGTTTAGAGCATAATGTGTGTTATATGTCTCTCATAAAATTTTGAAGATTGATGAGCTTCCAATTGAATTTTACCAAATCATGTAGTAGCATATTAAGGAAAAATTTTACCTTTTCTATTTAGAAGCTTTGAAATAATGTTCATTGGGACCTAATATTATTAAAGGCTTAATCAAGATTCTTTATAAAGTAAAATAAGTGGAATCTATCTCTGGATAGTGTCCTATGATGTTGCTTAATACAACTTATAAATTATTATGAAAGCCTTAGCAACAAGAATTAAACTAGTAGCTAAAGGGATAGTTAGAATGGAATAACTAGAGTTCCTAGGTGGAATATTTTTTCTCGATAACTTAATTATCAAGTAAGGGAAACTTGTGATTAGGTACATCAATCGGGACAAAATACTTTGCTAGAAAAGCTTGATTTTGATAGGCCCCCTATGATAAAATATGGTGGAGATTTATTATCAAAATATTATAATGGTTGGGTTTTGGTCCAAAAACATGTAGAATAACTCATTGACTAACACATTTCATATACAATGATCCACCAAATAGGGATTTCATTTATTGCCATTTCCATATGTTCTTGTTGTTAATACACTTAATTATTTATTGTAAAAATTTAATCAAATTGTTGGCAACAACAATGAAGGAAAACTGAGAGGGGGGGCGGGTGAATCAGTTTTCATCGGATTATACAAATTAAGCACAATCGCATATCTAAACAACTACAGGAAGAATAAAGATAAGCACAATAACACCAACACACATAATACCAAGATTTTGATGTGGAAAACCCAGTTAAAGGAAATACCATGGTGGGAACCTACCCACAATAATATGATACTCTGCAATAGTATGTGTAAATATTACAATGGGGAATGCACATGCATTCAGGCACACTGCATAGAGTTCGCTGCTCAAAATAAGATGACCCAAAAAGATCCAACCCTCAGGGAAGGTTCACTACCTTACAATAATATTTGGACTACAATCTGGATTACATGAATTGCAAAGATAGCATCTGCTAATGCCTAATGCCTAATTACTCGATAGCCAACTGAAAGAAAAAAATCTATAATTAGAGAAATAAATTTCTATCATTAGCTAGCAAAATATAAGTGGTAAATCAAATATTTTGGCTTATCATGTTTACTTCTTGTATTGGATTCCCTCCAAAAAAGTATATGATGACTTAAATAAATTCATTCAACAATTCTTGTGGACTAATTTGGATGGAAAAACTTGTTTTAGATCCTCCTTTTCGTTATGTCATAGACAACCTAAAAGTAATTGTGGATTGGGCCTTTTGGATCCTAATACAATGGTTTGGTCTATGCACAAAACATATTTAATAAGAGTTGTGTTAGGAGAGGAACTATAAGGCCACCTAATCACTTCTAATAACATATCTAAGGATTTTTTATAATGTGGTAATAATATACCTAGTAAATATCCAATTCATAAATATCATGGTAGATTCCTTCTATTTACAAATCGCTCTACTTGGATCCTTGTGGTTGCATGCTCCTTTGAAGTCCCAGATAATATAGATTTACCTATTCACTCTTGAATACATGTAGTCCATATTAATATCTAATTCTTTTGTGACTCTTGGTGTATTATTATATTTAAAAATGAGTTGATAGTGAAAGTTATTTTAATTCTCATGATAATGATAATGAGCTCTAGTTCTTGATAAATTTGTTGGTGTAAATAATTATTCATCATGGATATTATTACACTTACTTAAGTTTACTTAGGATAATGCATTTCATAGTAGTTTGGATATGAGACACTTGGGTGTTTGTGCCACATTGGGATAGTGTGTGTAGGAGAAATTCCACCTCTTATGGTGTTGATCTTGTTATTACACTATCATATCCACTTATTGTGGAGTGATAATTCCACCTTCGGTGGGTGATCCACCTCATGTGGAATATTATATTATTTCTCCTACCTACCCACACCTATTTCCTACCTACCCTTGTTTCTTATTGAGCCACATGTCATGTTTGTGTGCTCATACATATCCCTAGCCTTGCCTATATAAGCAGGCTCATCTACATTGTATGTAACTATTGAACAGGTTGTTGATCATTTTCTATTGATGAGAATACAGTTTATTCTTATCCCATATTATGTCTCTTTCATGTACATTTCAATGACTTCTTGATCTTGGCAAAATCCAACAAAATTGATTTATGATGTACCTTCCTTTCATGTTGCTTTGGTTATGAATATTATGCTTTACTGATAATTATAATTGTGTTTAATTAAATCTTAGACTACAAGGGAATTGAGAGGGTGGAAACAAGATTTGCATGGGAGAGGTAGGTACTCTTCTTATTTTGTTTTGTTCGTTATGAAAAATAGAATATTTTTTTATATGCTTTAGTAATAAATTAGTTTTGTATTAGTGTAACATGGGTCTTACATGGACCTAAAACCCAAACAAAAGTTAATAGTCAAAAAAGACAAACTAAACACCAAGTCGTAGCTGGCCAGTAGCAACAAAATAACATAGAACAAGGTCTAAAAACCTAGAGATTATACAATTTTGTGCAGCATTTGAATACTTAACATTTTTATCAATAAAAATCCTATTGATCTTTGCAAGATCCTCCATATCACTGGTTTAACCTACTTACCTTTATCCTTGTTGTGTGTGCATGTCAAAGGTCTCTGGTTAGTTTGGGTCTCGCCAATTCAGCATAGAAACCTTCTCCTTTCCCTTGCCGCAAACCAAAATGGAGGGGGAAGCATGAGTGGCTGAGGGGGAGACATTAAGATGTTGGGATTTCTCATTCAATATTTGAAGGCCCTTTGTGCTAAATTAGTCATGGCAGTTCTCCTCACTGCAAGGACAGCTCTTAGTTTCTCATTGAACTTATCTAGAGCCACCTCTAGGTTCATAATTTTTTCTTCATACTCATTATTCATGGCCTTAACATCTGTCACTAGCCTCTTCTTGAGATCTAGCAAGTTTGAAGTGCATTGTCTAGCAATAATGTTATTAATCTTGCATTTCAACCAAGAAATCTTTGCGACAACACAATTAAAGAAACTCGTATAACCATCCATGGCCACCTTCATAGATTTATCACCACCTTTCTCACCACCCCCTGTATCCATCATAGAGGAGCCCATATTTTTACCCACGGGGGTAGCCTTATCCAATTCAACAAAGATATGCCTCGATTTAGCATTTTATCCTTTAATATGCTTTAAAGGTTAAATTAAATGTTATATTTAGGCATATGCATTTAACTTATAGAAGTTTTTGTTGGGATTTTGGCACTAAGTTGTCATTGATGTCAACTGGCATGATGGAGATCCACATAAGAGTGAGCATAGAGAATGAAAGTCTACCGGTAAAGTACAAACCGGTCTAAAGGATAAAGAAACCGGTCTGAAGGATGGTTGCTTGTTTATGATGAAGAGGCAGAGTGTTAAAATTGTCTCACACCATCGGAGGTGAAGTTGTGCAATTGGTACAGGATGCTCTACTAGTTAACAGAAGAAGAACACTCTACCGGTAAAGGGATATACCTATATATGTTTTCTGGACCGACTGCGTGCGAGTGGGCCATGTCTTGATCAGTGTGATGACATGTGGAGCAGATCTGGCAAGTGTGTTGTGGCTGGTGAAGCCTCATCGACAAGGTCAATGAAATAGATAATCACCATTAATGAAAGAGCCACAAATCACAGGATTGCATCTAACTGATTGTGTCTCAAGGAAGAAGGAATGACAGAGGAAGATCAGGGAGTAGTTGGCGCCTGAATCAAGGCAAAGGAAATCTTCAGGACGTTCTCATAAAGGAAACTTTTGGAACACTTTATGTGTTGTCTGACTTCATGACAGAAGATTTGATTCGTGATTGCCACTTTGAGAAAAACGTGCATTAGATAATGGAAACCATGTGCAGGTACAGTCTTCAAGGAAATGTGATTGATCCAAGATATGAGGGATTGGATCTCATGAAGATTGTGTCGAAAAAAGGAAACCCTTAACACTCAGGTTTTTGAATTGCATTTTGGTGGGAAATCACAATGATAAGAAATGAGAGCTCTAGATAGAAAATGTTGTTGATGTTGTGAAGATTGAGAAGTGAAGAGAAGTGAGAGCGAGCAAGAAGAAAATTTCAGAAGGTGTTCTGAGCAAGTTGCAGTGTGAGTGAGAAAGCAAACCAATGAGAGGATTCTACCGACAGTATCATAGTCTGGCAGTTGAGCCTAACCCATAAGGTGTGGCAGAGTAGGCATCATCCTAATGTGATACAGTGTGTTGAGAGACTGTGTGTCAGAGGGAGAGAAAGATAATAGAGGTAGAGAAACAGAGACAACTATCTCACAACCGGCAGTGTGAGTTTTCCGTGAAGAAGAAAAGACTGTCAACCGGTAGAGAGTTAATTGATTCAAGAGTTGCATAATTCATTTGCAATAAGAAACCTTAATTATATTCAAATAGTATTTCAATATACATCGCCAAGTTGAGGCTTGGTGCAAGGGTTGGTGCCCTAAAATTTTAGAGGTTGGTGCTCCTTGGGTTGATGCCCAAAATCTTTGTAAGTCTGTGTTTTACCTGTGAGGCTGGATTGGAGTAGTAGTCTCCAGCAGCTTTTTTCACCGAGGTTTTTCCCATATTGGGTTTTCCTCGTAAATCTAGTGTTGTGAGTTTCTTGTGTGTGAATGATCTCTTTGGCTTTCTCTCTTGTATTATTGATATGACTGTTTAGTGGTTAAGTAAATAGTTGATAGTCTGAAGTTAGATTGGTAAGAAGAAATATTTAGGAACCACTGATTCACCCCCCTCTCAGTGGTATTATGTGTTCAACAGTTTTGTATTTCCTTTAACCTTAGGACACATGTGATTGTGTGTCATGATGATCTTGACACCATAGAGGAACTATTAAATTAATTTGTTTACCTTAGATATTATTTCTAGGTGTCCTTCTAGATTTTTGCTCTTTCCTAGATTATGCTTAGGTATCATAGTTGGATACTATTGTGAAAGACTCGTGTCTAAATCCAATTGATATTATAATTTGATTCACCATAAGTGTTAATTTTAATAATGTTGAGCCCATAGGTGTTTTAATTTATAAGATTCCATATTACAACCCTTAGAGTTGCTATTATCAATTTATTTGAATAATTTTTAAAATTCAAAATATTCATTAAGATTCAATTTAAAATATTAATGATTATAGAATTCACTCTAGCCAATATGTTATAAAATTATGATGAATAATATTACTGAAAAATAGTATACTTTAGAATTCTCTAATTTATATATTAGTGAAATATTAATAACAAATATTTCGTCCTCCTATTGAATCTTCTTAAATTAAAATAAATGATTTAAAAAAAATAATGCATTATAATTTTCGGTCGAATAGACATTTCCTTTTGACTATATATATATATACACACACACACTAGTGAGCCGTACTGAGTGTGAATAATAATATGGCAAGAAAAGATTATTCAATCATCCATTGTATTTGTTTTAAGCTTGTGTAATTTCATGGAGGTCCTTATAGAAAAGTTTTAACAAAGATGCATTTATAGATTTTAGTATTGGATTACTTGTGTATGTGGGAAAAGTGGGTCGATAAAACTCAATATGTGAAAATATTGCTAAATGACTTGTCCACACACACACACAGGACTTCTTGGTGCAAGCTATGGAGTAACGACATGTTACTCAGCTTCCCAAGGTGGGTCCCATGGTTCTCTATCCACAATGTCCTTCAAACCAATGTTTTTTCTCTCAGATCACTGAGCAAAAGGGTTTAGGGATGGCAAATGCAAGAACGAGGGATGTTTTGATAGATTTTAGAATGAAAGGTATGCTAAGCTATGTATGATTCTAGAAATGTCATAAACTAGATTATAAGATGACAAGGTTAGTATGAATACTATCCTAACATGATATATTAGTCTATGATTGAGCTAATGATAATAGAAAGTATTCAAAACATGCATATTTAGACTAGTTTCTAGTTAAAAGAGGCTAAAATGATGAGCATAAAAATGATATGAAAGCTTGAATGTATTTGAGCATAAGTGTGATACTACAAATTTGAAGGATGATCAAAATGGAGGAATGAGAGCTCTATTTATAGCAAAAGTAGGGCAATGGATGGTCGGGATTAAAAGATTTAATCAAGGGTTGAGTTTGAAAGTTGGGGATCCATGTTTGTAATTGGCACTAATGACATGGTGACAAGTGTCAACATAGGGTTGGGTTGAGAGAAGGGGTTGGAGGCATTAAATTCCTGAGGAGACCTCATGGTTATCTAGAGGGTAAGGGTCAAGCTTAAGTTAGGTTTACCCAATGGATTAAGATTTAATCCAAGGATAAACCTTTGTGCAAATGATTAAGAGATAATCATGGTCAAAGCATTAAAGGCCTGATGAGACCCTTGGGTTGGGTGAAGGTTGAGTTAAAACAAATTCTTTAACCATGTAAGAGGGTTTGAGTTAACCATTAATGGTTATTGAAGACTTTGGGGGATTAATTGGTTGAAGGTTGGAAGCCTTTAATGGCTATCAAAGACTTTGAGGAATTAAGTGGTTGAAGGTTGGAAGCCTTTAATGGTTATCAAAGACTTTGAGGTTTGAGAAGTGACTTCCCTTTGCTTAGGGATGTGACAAAGTTTAGAATGATGGGTTAGGCTAATTAGAATCGATTAGAAGATTCTAGAAGGGATTAGAAAGGGGTTTAGGATTTTGCAAGTGGATGGAGGGATAATAGGATTTAATTGAAATAAAGTAATTTAATTCAATTTAGTTGCAATTTGGGGAAATTAAATAAATTAGATTTATTCAATTTTAGGATAACTATTTAATTAAATTTGAATTTAATTAAAAGTGGATAGGGGGGATTTAATTGAATAAAATGATTTATTCATTAAATGGGTATAGTGAATTTTATTTAAATAAATTGAGTAATTTACTTAATAAAATAGAAGAATGTGGATAATTTAATTAAAAGTGGATAGGGGGGATTTAATTGAATAAAATGATTTATTCATTAAATGGGTATAGTGAATTTTATTTAAATAAATTGAGTAATTTACTTAATAAAATAGAAGAATGTGGATAATTTAATTAAATTGGATTTAATCAAATAGAGAAATGAACATAAAATATTCATTTAGGAATATGGTCATTTTTATACGTCTACAACTTGAATAAAAGAATGATGTATTATAATTTTTTAACCAAAATGAATCAATAAGATCTTGTTTCAAATTGGTACTTGTAATTCTCTATCATAGAGTTGAAATTGTTTGATGAGATGATCCATTATTACATTTGGATTCTAAAATGTGAGATTAAATTTAGTTTATGAGAATATTTATGTTATCGTTATGCTACCATTTCAAAATTTTAGTGAATATTTTTCAATGCATTTGTACTAGCTAGAATAGTTCCTTGAGGTGTGTTTGACGAACAGTGTTAAAGTCAGCATTGCATCATATAAGTCATGCTTATCTTTTAGGCATGGATAGTGGTGGATTTAATTAGTCAAACCTAATGTTGTAATTCTTTGTGTGTAAAGTCAGTGCATGATATAGACCATAGTTTTATTTAAGGCATAGAAGGTGTTGGTGGATTTAACTAGTCAAATATAATGTTATAATTCTATGTGTCTACATTTGCATTTGAAATTTAGTCATTATCTATCAAAATAAGTTTTTATTTAATTAAATTATACTAGGATACATAGTTATTGTATGGTCAAGTGTTGATATGTTCTACAAAACACATACATTAGAAATGAATTTTGTGAGTTAGTCAAGTGAATGCAATCAAAATTTTGGTATTTGTGTTGTGTCATTGATTGTCTATGATTAGGGCTGATAGGAACCTTGGGAAATCTTAGTTTGTCACCATATTATTCTTGCTTCTATGAATAACAAATGGCAAGGTTGAGTGTGGCTAGATAAGATTTTTCTTGCTCCCTTTCTTTTGTATAAAAGCTTCCTTTTTGTTACAATATATATTGAAGGCTTTCCAACAAGTTTGCAAATTTTTAAATTGGAAGGATTCTTTACAACATAGGTTTAGTTTCACAACTTCTTCTATTTGATGGAACAGATTGGTTCAATATCATGGGCAACTACTTGTTACCTTTCTTAAATAAGGATTTTATCTTTTCAAAAAGGTGTGTATCAATTTAGTGGCATTTGAGACTTCAACTCCCTTGATTGAGCTGATTGACAAAGCTCCAAAAACTTATTTAGTTTAAACCATAGATGCAAAGGATTTGTAACATTTGTGCAATCATTGGTTCATGTGGAGCTTTTATTGAAGATGTGCATTTATTTACAATAAAAGTTTTTCAGAGATTGACAATGGCTTGAGAAAATTCCAATTTTCTATTTCCCTTTGAATAATATTTATTTTGAACTCTTTTCGAATATGAAATTAAATCCAAGGCTTAAGAGTTGTAAATTTTGATTGAAAAAGTGGAGGAATTTAAGAACTCAAATTTGGAGATCTAAATCTGAAGCAAATGCCCAAATTCTAACTTGGAAAATCGTGCACTATAAATTGCAGTTAGGAAATCGTTTGAAATATTTAAAGATTTAGCCAGTCAAGTGTCCTTTTTGTTAGCATATTGAAAGCTTGAACATATTTTTTGAGACTGTTTTCGAAAAAAAATAAAAAATGGAATGCTATATTTGACCATGTTCACTATAGATATTGAGTTTCATAAGAATGTGATTACTGATTCCATAAGACAAACTGTTTATTTCATATTTGAAAAAATTGATATATTAACTGTGTTTTCTAATCATATTACTCATTAGAAAGTAGTTCTACTCTAAGTAGTTCTAAATTTTATATGTAAAAAATATTATTAAAAATTTCATTTAAAAGTGTCATTTAAGATGGCTGCTTAAAAATAAGCACAATTTTTTTATGCATGGGGTCACCAGCTCCACAAATTATTGCACAAAAAATGGAGCAGCGTCTGCTAGCCAAAATAAGCTAAGCAGCTGCATGGGGACCTGCCCTAACATCATGTTACAGTTTTTCTCTTTATATTCTCAAATGATAAATATGCTAAATACAGCAAACTCTTGGAAAGCATCCAATATCAATTCTTTTTAATATTAGATTAAGAAAACAGAAAAAAATACATCAAGTTTTACATCAATCAGAGCAAGTCACACAGCAGAACAGCAACACAAGAGGACATGGCTGCTGCCCATCGAAATGATTTCAGACCGCCAGCAACACAAAACCATCCAGCAAATAGATAGTGAATCCTCTCTCAATACACAAATATCAATTCTTACATCTGCATGAAAACACTCCATCTTCTAAACAGCTCCACAGACTGTTTAAATTTTATGAATAATTTATGTTCTAACTGCTATTTTATAAAGCATGTTGTTTTTGTAGCCTACTGGTTGTTTTTGTAACCTGCTGGTTAAAGACAGTTTAAGATATTTTGTTAAGGTTAGGACAGCTGTTGTAAGTGTATATTAAATTTCCCAATTTAATCCTTATTTGTAACTGTTATGCTGTAAACATAAATTACACAATCCTTGAAGCTGGGCCCTGTAATTTTTAATTTCTTTCTAAACAGTTCCTTTCTGAACTGCTATTTTTACCATAATAATCAGCTTCAGCTTTATCCAATATTATAAAAAAGAAAAGAAAGAAGATATTATCATGTTAGGAAAGGCAGTGATCGACTCCTCCATACGGCGATAGAATGTATGTGAGCTTCTTTTATGATGTATGGCTAACCGTTTTCTTGTAGCTTTTGCAGGTGTAAATAGTATTTTTTTTCTGTGGTATTCAATTAAAAAAATGAAAATTGACAACTAAATATTTTAGAAAACCTAAAAATTACATCGACCAAAATTAAAGTTTGGCAATTTTAAGGGTGATTTTGAAAGGTAAAATTCTTATTAAATCATCAATTTTTAAAAATTTTAGCTAAATTATTTTATGTTAATAATTATTTTTAAAATAATAGAACTATTAACTTAAAATTTTAAATCATTTAAACTAAGTCTAAATAAATAGACATGTTCATTTGCATAACTAAAAACTCACACAAATTGAAATGAGTGTTCTATCATATAAAAAGTATTTTTAATCAAGAAAAATTGAACCTTAATAAAAGGCAATAAATAGAGTGGATTGAAACCCATTCTTCAATGAGTATTTGATTATATTAATTATGGAGAATATGCCTTTATAAAGCAAGATGGGAACCTTGCATAACAAATCCTATGTTATAGAATGGTGTGGTAAAATAAGTATCTTTAGTAAGAGGAACAATGTCTACTTTTGAGTCCCATTTCATGTAAATGTTGGACAGCTATTTATTTGTTCATTAAACTGGGAGAGGCCCGAACCATTACATAATCATTAAAGTGAAGAACCGGGTCTCATGAGGAGTGATGTTACCCTCTAGTTTGTAATAGACGTTCAGCGCTGACCTCAAGATTTGGAACATGTGCCTAACCGCTGCCCGTGGACCCTTGTCTCTGGCCAATGCGGTGTTTGTTGACAGCTCGAGCTTTTGGCATAACGGCAATGGTGTCCAACAAGTGGTATCAGAGCACTGGGTTACACATTCAAATCTCACGGGTCACGTTGAGGGGGGATTGTTACCTTCTAGTCTGTAATAGACATTCAGCGCTAACCTTGGGATTCGAGACATGTGCTTAACCACCTCCCATGGATCCTTGTCTTTGGCCGCTTTGGCATTCGTTGACAGCTCAAGCTTTTGGTGTAATGGCGGTGGTGTCCAACAAGTGAGAACCCTAAATAGAGAACCAACTAAGAAAAAGGAACAAAACCCAACTAATAACCACCAAACAGAAAAAATCAGATAAAGACTACTCGAAAAACAAAAAGGCAATAGGCACACCCCCCACTGAAGACACAAACCAATTGTCTACCTAGTAGGGGTCTTCTCAATTTTCTCTTCCTAACTCATCTCTTTCACTTTCTCAAAGAAGGAGAGTCTCTTGTTCAAACCTTTTTCTGAAGAAATAGTAGGGGACTCCAACACTTTCACCCTTGACACCAATGCCTACATCACAATAGCAAGAGACAAATCCATGTGTTATTTATTTATAGCATGCATTCTATCAATTTCCTTTTGAATGGCTTGGAGAGTCGCAGAGTGACATTTCGTTGTTCAAGGTCATCATCTCATCCATCTTCCTTTTGAGGGTCGCATGGTTGTCCTGAAGCTCCTGAATAACCTTTGTCATCTCCTTCCTATCATTTTTTTAGTCCATTCTCTCATTGAGTCCCTTCAAATCCTCTTCCAGCCCATCCCACTTCTCAAATTCATCTGCCAAATTATTTGTCACCACCCAAACCCTCTGATCCTTTTCATCCATTACCCAACTAGAAGCTCTTATGTTTGCCTCAACAAGGGCCTCGACCTTGTTGATTTTGTTCTTCACCACATTGAGTTGGTGAAGGAGCCAACTAATTATGGCTTCCTATTTTTTGTAGGCATCATAGAGCTCACTTACCTTATTAACAAAGTCCAGAAAATATCATTTCCTTAGGGAGTTAACAAAGGAGGGGGAGGGTAGCTAAAAGAGGGGGGGAAAAGTGGAAGTTCCAATAGGGTTTTCCAAAATCCATTCCAACCCAATAGACCAAGAGGAAGTAAAATCTTCAAAAACATTCTCCTCTACGTTTGGGTATTATGCATTCAATTATAGGGGGGTTGGGACCGTGTTCCTATTTTTAGCTGACCTACTAGAAAGTTGGCCCTATTATGGGTCTCTTTGAGCTTAGGAGTAGAACTAGTGGCTTTACTTTATGGGTTATCTGAAAGTTCAACAAACAGGGTATGATTAGAGGGAGCCTTAGAGGAGTTACTAATCAGACCACTAGTGGGGGGTCATATATAGATGGAAACTATATAAATATAGAATAAGCCTATGGTACAAGGGAAGGACATTCTTAGATTTAGAAATTACCACAGACTGGGAGATGGACAAAAAAAGCTAGTAAGGAAAGTTCATCTTCATAGCTTACCTGAGACGGTTGAGCCTAGGGTAGAGCTAAGAGTGAAATCATTTGAATCTCTCATCCAATGTATTGTGCTTAATAAGGAGTAATGCGTCCTCTTTCCAAACCCCAAGGAAATGATCTTTATTGAATCCACTTTGTAAGCGATCAATATTCTCCCCCGATTTCAAAAACCTCATAAAACTTACCTTGTAGTTACCCTTAGGTTTCTTAGGGAAGGTTGTATCTTCAACAAAAAGACCAATGGTAGATACAATTGTTTCCATAGACACTATAAACACAACACCCCCCACTTTAACTTTGCCTCACCTCCAGATTGGGCAAACTCCTCATAAAAAGAAGGGTTGAAACCATTCATGCCCTTGATGTAAAAAACCAAATTGCCTTTCACAACCTTCTTCCAAAGAGATTTGTTTTGTTTGAATTTCTTGCAGTTGTCCAATTCAGTTTGAATAGGATCTTCACCCATGGTTTTCCCTAAAAAGATAGAGACCAAAAAGGGGTAGTTAAAACCAGCTTTGGGATAGAAACAACTAAAGGTAATTTTCAAATAAAAGTAGCTTTCACCAGACTTAACCAAGAAATTCCATATCAATAAATGATTGAAGTAGAATGTGGCCAAGAAAAATAAATAAAAAAGATAATTTTTAAATCTTTAGGAACAAGTATTTATTTGTTTGAAAGTCTTCTGGGTTTTTACTTTTTTTTTTAGAAAGGTGGAATAGGTATTTAAAAATATACAAATCATCAGATTATGGTTTTATGAGATTGTTTATTTATATATTTATTTTTAATTTTAGTAAAATAGTTTATATAAATTTTAAAATAAATATTAAATATAATTTATAATTTTATTTATAAGGATCTAGAACTATTATAATTTTTTTGCATTATTTAATCATACACTCTATTGTATGGTGTGGAATTCATAAAATTCCATAATATATAGATCAATAGGCAAGAAAGAAAAAAGATCAAAGGACAAAATTGTTCCCTATCTATTACCTATTTGGGTCAACATTTGTAGTTGTTAGGTCTCAGAGACAACTAAGAGGGGGGGGTGAATCAGTTGTCAAATAAATTCAAGCCAAAAACAACTTAACCAACTTAATGCTTAATACCGGTAAATCAGTTAAGTATGCCGGTACACAGTGTTAACAGTTAATTGCTATACCGGTAAAGATTAATGCATAAAACATAAACATAAAGTCATCCACAACACATAACACCAATGTTTGTACGTGGAAACCCTGTAAGGGGAAAAACCACAGTGGAAAACCTTACCCACAATCAGATGATACTACTGCGGATAGTAAGTGTACATAAATGGGGTCTGCACATGCAGAAAGGCCAACAGCCTAGAGCTCACTGCTCAATCACAAAATGGGAGTCACACTGACTACAGTTGGATGGTTAAATCCAATAAGAATGTACTGCATAAAATAGCATCTTCATATGCTGGATTCAGTACCGGTGTAATGCTGATATGCTTCTACAAAAACCTAGCTTCACCTTCAAATGATGTCTTCGTGTATAGCTCTGCTTAATCTCGCATATACCTTCTCACAATTCTTTTTCGCATTCCACATTCGATCTTACAAATAAGATCTTACATTTATACCATAACCTAAGACCAATTTTAGTAGGTCGGCTCTACAAGATATTACAATAAAAACATTTTACAAACATTATGATATCTGATGCAATAACCGATTAAACATGTCGGCTTAATGTATTTACAACAACAATAAATCATCTCCGTAGCGTGCCATGCTGATCTGGAAAAGATAAACCTGCCGATGTAACCCTAGGTAACCCTAGACCTATTTGCCGGTAAAAGAAAATATGCAAATATGAATATACCAATGATTAATTCTTCAAAACAAAGTGTCCACACGATGTCTTCAACATTACCAAGTGTCGGTGATCATTATATCCTGTCGATGAACCATATACCAATAACTGTGCAATAGTTACTTGCTTGCCGGTGAATGTTGTTGGATCTCCAGAGTGCTAGTGCTTTAGTAGGTGTTGACATCAATGACAAAACCATAACAAAATACCAACAATCTTCCCCTTTGGCATTGATGGAAACACAAGATGGAAAAACCATCAAAGTGCCAAAACAGAAATGCCAAATACCAAAAACCAACAATCTCTCCCAAACAACAATTTCTCCCCTTGGGAGCAACATGTGTTTCTTCAATACCAATCTCTCATTAAAGAAAATGTGTTTTTCCATAGATATCTCTCCCCCTTTGACATCAAATGCAAAGTTATAATAATACCAAGTTCATATACAAAATACCAATCAATTCAATATACCAACTACTCCCCCTGAGAAGTAGCTTCCTCATCAAAGACTGGAGTAAAAGATCTATATGTTAATTCTGTCAGTTGATGACAATCATCAACTGTCTAAGTCTCTACCAGAGGTGGTACGACTCCAAGCTGATCTCTGAGATATTCAAAAGTCTCCTTAGGCAAAGGTTTTGTGAAAATATCTGCAAGTTGTTCTTTAGTATTCACATAAACCAGTTTTATCTCTTTTTCTTCAACTTTTTCCTTTAGAAAATTCAGTTTCATAGAAACATGTTTTGTTTTAGAATGTAATACCGGATTCTTAGATATATCAATTGCTGTAGTGTTATCACAATATATAGTAATAGGTTCCTTGCATTTTACCTTTATGTCTTTCAACATTTGTTTGAGCCATAGTACCTGTGTACAGTTAGTTGCTGCTGCAACATATTCTGATTCTGTTGTTGATAAAGATGTACAACTCTGTTTCTTACTTAACCAAGAAACTAATCTCTTTCCAAGAAAGAATGCTCCACCGGTGGTGCTTTTTCTGTCATCCACATCTCCTGCCCAATTTGCATCTGTGTATGCACATAGATCAAAATTTTCATCTCTAGGATACCATAATCCAAGATATGCAGTGCCTTGTAAGTACCGGAAAATCCTTTTTACTGTCGATTCATGATTTTCTCTAGGATTACTTTGAAATCTAGAAACAATACATACTGCATTTATAATATCAGGTCTAGTTTGTGTCAAATACAGTGAACCTCCTATCATAGATTTGTATCTAGTTGGATTAACAGGTGTAGATTCATCCCTTTGAGATAATTTGTCATTTGTAGTCATAGGTGTGCTTACCGGTTTAGAGTTCTCCATCCCAAATTTCTTTAGTAACTCTTTCAAGTACTTGGATTGACTCAAAAATATACCTTTGTCAGTCTGTGAAATCTGCAATCCTAAAAAGAATTTTATTTCTCCAATCATAAACATTTCAAATTCTTGCTACATTTTAATAGAAAATTCTTTACATAATCCATCTTCTCCTCCAAAGATTATATCATCAACAAATACTTCTATAATCAAGATGTCACCATTAGTTATTTTGTAATATAAATTGTTGTCTACATTTCCTTTAGTAAAACCAATCTTTAAAAGATACTTATCCAACCTTGCATACCAAGCTCTTAGGGCTTGTTTCAATCCATACAGAGCTTTTCTTAACCTGCAAACCATATCATTGTCATCTGTCAAAGAAAATCCATCAAGTTGTTCAATATAGACTTCCTCTTCAAGATCTCCATTCAAGAATGCACATTTAATATCCATTTGATAAACTTTGTAGTTCTTGTGAGCTGCAAAAGCCAAGAATAATCCGACTGCCTCAATTCTAGCTACCGGTGCAAATGTTTCATTATAATCAACTCCTTCTTTCTGAGAATATCCTTTACACACTAGTCTTGCTTTATTTCTGACAACCTTGCCATCTTCATTAAGTTTGTTTTTAAATACTCATTTTGTTCCAATTACATTTTTATCTTTAGGCCAAGGAACTAATGTCCAAGTATTATTTTTCTCGATTTGTTCTAATTCTTCTTCCATAGCTTTAATCCAAAATTTATCTTCACATGCCTCATTAATAGATGATGGTTCAATTTGAGAAATAGGACATACCTCTTCATTTGCCAATCTTCCTCTTGTCATAACTCCTTTAAATTTGTTTCCAATTATCTAATCTTTAGAATGATTTAATTTTACATACCGGGGTGTCTTAGTTTGTTGTTGTTCTGTGGAATCCTCTGATGGTACCGAGGTAACTGGATCTTCATTCTGTACTGGTGGATTTAGTGTAGGTTCATTTGTCACAATTTTTATTGCTGATTCAGAGTCTATATACCTTGAAGTTCCTCTGAGTTGTTCATCAATTTTTACATTTGTACTCTCAACAATTTTTTGCAATCTCTTATTAAAACATCTATATGCCTTGCTCCTAGATGAATAACCAAGAAATATACCTTCATCACTTCTAGGATCAAATTTGCCAATATACTCATCTCTTCTAATATAACATTTACTTCAAAAAATTTTGAAATACTTAAGAGTAGGAATATTACCAAACCATAGTTCATGAGGGGTCTTACCGGTTTCACCTTTGATGTGAACTTTGTAGAATGTATAGATGGTTGTGCTGACTACTTCTCTCCAATATACATGTGGTAAATTTGCTTTAGATAACATACTTCTTGCTGCATCCAAGATAGTTTTGTTTTTCCTTTCAACAACTTCATTTTGATGTGGTGTTCGAGGTGCTGATAGCTGTCTTCTAATTCCATTTACTTCACAGAATGTATTAAAGTCCTTAGATGTGAATTCTCCTCCTTGATCTGATCTTAAACATTTGATTTTCTTACCGGTTTCATTTTCAACCATTGCTTTGAACAGTTTGAACTTTCCAAGTGCTTTTGATTTTTCTCAGAGTAAAGTAACCCAACACATTCTAGAATAATCATCAATAATTAGCATGAAATATCTATCACCTTGTAAGCTTTTAGTTCTAGCTGGACCACATAAATCAGTGTGAATCAAATCAAGAGCATTATTGGATTTTTCTAGAATACTTTTGAAACTAGCTCTAACTTGTTTTCCAAATTGACATTCCTTACATATTGTATTCTGAGGTTTCACAATTTTAGGTAGATCTATAACTGCCTTAGAAGTACTGATTTTTACCATGCAATCAAAGTTTACATGACATAGTCTCTTATGCCATAACCAAATTTCATCTATATGTGCAATCAAGCATGCCTCTACACTGTTATTCAAATGAAAGATATTACCTCTAGTCCGATTATCAGTTGCAATTTCTAAACCAGTTCTATTCATGATTTTGCATTTCCATTCTTAAATTGTAACTAAAATCCTTTCTCAACTAATTGACCAACACTTAAAAGAATATGCTTTAATCCTTCAACATAGTAGACATTGGCAGTGTTATGCTTACCATCAAGAGATATTGTACCCTTACCTTTGATTGAACAAGATTTGTCATCCCCAAATCTTACTAAACCTCCATTGTATTCTTGAAAGTTCAAGAATTTACCTTTATCTCCTGTCATATGATGTGAGCATCCTGAGTCAATGATCCATTCATCCTTTACTTCAACTTTAGCTGCTAGGGCTTGTTCTACCGGTTGAGTAGTGGGTGTTGGTTGATCTTCTGTTATAGCAACAAAAACCCATCCATTGTCTACTGGATCCTCATCAGAATCATCAGTCACACCTTCATCAGCAATGTAACAAGATTTGTCTTTGTTCTTCTTAAATTTGTATCTCTGATATTCAGGATTAGGCTTGTATGTTCTTCTAGCTTCTTCTCTTAGTCTAGCATGTCTATCAGGGCATCTCGAAGCCATGTGACCAATCTTATTGCAGTTGAAACATTTAAAGGGTGTTTTACCTTCATACTTACTTCCAATTGGACCTTTTGGCATTTTCCTTGCAAATAGTGCTTCAAGTTCTTCAAGTTCTTCATTCTCCTTCCTAGTTTATTCAAGTTCTCTTGCATAAAAGGCTTTCCAATCTGATTTGTCAAATGATGGAGCAGATGATGTTGATGCTTTAAAGGCCAAATCTGTCTTTATAGTAGCAATAGGACCAAATTCCTCAATTTCAAAGGCTGAAAGTTTTCCAATTAATGTATCCCTAGTTACTGATGTATTAGGCATTGTTCTCAACTCATTTATAGCAGTAACCTTCATTTTATATGTCGGTGGCAATCCTCTTAAGATTTTTGAAACAATTTCATCCTCACTCAAGGTTCCTCCATAACATTTAATACCCAAAACAATTTCATTTACTCTTTCCATAAAAGCATAAATCCTTTCATCTTCTTCCATTTTCAGATGTTCATACTTGACTCGGAAGCTTTCAAGTTTTGCAATCTTGATTGTGGAATCTCCTTCATTCAATGTTTCCAAATGATCCCAAATAGCTTTAGCAATAGATCTATCCGATAATCCCATGATTTTTTGATCTGATAGAGCGCTTAAAAGTGCTTCTCTTGCTTTGCAATCATTCTCCTCATCTTTGGCTAAGGTAGTTGGAGCGGTCTGACCAGCTACAGCAGCAGTATAACCATTCTTTGTAACTTCCCAGATGTCTTTACCAATGTAATTCAGATGTGTCTCCATCCTGATCTTCCATATCCCATAGTTGGTACCATCGAGTTTAGGACTGTCCTTCCTGAAATAATTAGTAGTCATTGGATCTCCTCAAGTTGTTAAACTTCTGCAAAAGAGGACTAAGCTTTGATACCAATTGTTAGGTCCTGGAGACAACTGAGAGGGGGGGTGAATCAGTTGTCAAATAAATTCAAGCCAAAAACAACTTAACCAACTTAATGCTTAATACCGGTAAACTAGTTAAGTATGTCGGTAGACAGTGTCAACAGTTAATTTCTATACTGGTAAAGCTTAATGCATAAAACATAAACATAAAGTCATCCACAACACATAACACCAATGTTTTTACGTGGAAACCCTGTAAGAGGAAAAACCACAGTGGGAAACCTTACCCACAATCAGATGATACTACTACAGATAGTAAGTGTACATAAATGGGGTCTGCACATGCAGAAAGGCCAATAGCCTAGAGCTCACTGCTCAATCACAGAATGGGAGTCACACTGACTATAGTTGGATGGTTAAATCCAATAAAAATGTACTGCATAAAATAGCATCTTCATATGTTGGATTCAGTGTCGGTGTAATGTTGATATGCTTCTACAAAAACCTAACTTCACCTTCAAATGATGTCTTCATGTATAGCTCTGCTTAATCTCGCATATACCTTCTCACAATTCTTTTTTGCATTCCACATTCGATCTTACAAATAAGATCTTACATTTATACCATAACCTAAGACCAATTTTAGTAGGTCAGCTCTACAAGATACTACAATAAAAACATTTTACAAACAATATGATATCCGATGCAATAACCAATTAAACATGTCGGCTTAATGCATTTACAACAATAATAAATCATCTCCATATCGTGCCATGCTAATCTGGAAAAGATAAACATGTCGGTGTAACCCCAGGTAACCCTAGACATATTTGCCGGTAAAAGCAAATATGAAAATATGAATATACCAATGATTAATTCTTCAAAACAAAGTGTCCACACGATGTCTTCGATATTACCAAGTGTCTTCCATATCATTCCAAGTGTCGATGATCATTATATCCTGCCGATGAACCATATACCAGTAACTGTGCAATAGTTACTTGCTTGCTGGTGAATGTTGCTGGATCTCCAGAGTGCTAGTGCTTTAGTAGGTGTTGACATCAATGACAAAACCATACCAAAATACCAATAGTAGTTTTGTAGATGGTTTTTTAGCCACATCAACTTGTTTTTAGGTTAAAATTCTTTCAACGAATTTATCCTTGTTTGTAGGATTTTGTGGTTTCTATGATCTATGGGAGCAATTGTTTTGGTGAATGCTCATACTCTTCACCTAAGCGGCATGCTTCAAGCATTTATATTTCAAGAAAAGGGGTTTTTTTATCCAATTTTGGTGTGACATATAGAAAATTTCTATGAGTGGATTGGTGGCTTCCATCACCCTCTTAGACACTTGATATTCCAGTCAATACAATGTTTTCTTAACCTATGTTTTCTCAAAAACTACACACCATTAGTATTTGGCCTAGCATTGCCCATTTATAAGACTCTAGATAGTGTCAAATACATTTTTTTGTTTAAAGGCATCATTTTTTTTTTATAATTGTTTTTTTGTTTTGTTTTTTTATAATTATGGTGGTTTTGTTTTTTTGTTTTCTTCATTCCACATGCAAGCATATGTAGTAAAGATTGAGGGTTCTCTCTCTACTATCTATCTACCCATGGCTTTTCTAAATTATTAGTTTTGTAGGAGATGACATTTAGTTTGGCTATGCCTTGGTAGATCATCTTGGATTTTTGGGGCATCTATCATAAGAGTGTGTTACATTATCACAAGTGATTTGTATCTACACCTTGGATTCCAAATAAAATCTCCTCAATGGCCTTTGAGTTGCCCAATTTATCAAGCACCTAACAACTTGCACATCTCCATTCAACTTTGTCTTTTAGTGGACTCTTCATCATCATGTGACCATGTCAACCTTCTCTAACAACCTATATTTTTAACAGTAATTTTGTAATGCCCTAGCTAATTCCATGTAATATTAGGATACTCCTAATATTTATTATTATTTATTGATGTAACACTGCATATTCTTGTTACAATTATTATAACCACTAGTGTTCAAGGCTAACAATTAAAATTTAGCTAAATAGTTAGTAGATTGAACAAACCATTGAAGCTTGTAATAGGATTTTTTTTCATTTTTTCATAACTTAAAAATGGGGAGTCAAAATTTCAAGTGTAAATAATTGATGAAATTGTTGTATCATTTGATTGGCAACTTGAGATTGTCATTTTTTTGTGAAAGTGTAATTTGCAGTGCTTGGTCCATTGGAAATGATTTCACACTATTATTATAAAGTGTCATTTTTCATTTCAAAATAGGCATGCCTATGCACTAAGCTATGCATTATGTTATAAAGTGTTAAATTCAAGGGAGTTTAATATTGTACCTTGTGTCATGCCTTTGCTCAAACTTATGTGATTTGTGCTTTGAGCACTTCCTTATTCCTCTTTAGCATTTATTTCAACACTAAGCATTTTGGAAGGTTGTCTTAGGTTGCGCATTTGAGCACTTCCATGAGTTGTGTCCACAACACCTCCACACATTTATTTAACATTGTTTATCTTGATTTGTGCCTTGAACACTTTTGTGAGTTGTTTCCAAAATACTTCCATACCACTTTTGAAATTTTAGTTTGGGAGAATCTAAAATTTTATGAAAGAAGGATATTTTGGGTTGTGCATCTAAGATATTTCATGATTTGTTCCGTGAGAACTTCCACATTTCTCTTCATCATTTTCTTCCATAAAAAAATCATATGTGAGATATCACAATCATTTGGAGATGAAAAATATAGTTTGATGATATGCATTTATATATCCTCATCTATTACTACTTTTCAAATTTAGAGATTCTCTACACCAAAGCATCACTTATTTTTGTTGAACCCAAGGTGGGACTAAGAGGGGGGGTGAATCAGTCTAAATTAAAATTAAGCAACACATAACAAATTAATTAGAAACACATAACAAATTAATTAGCAGCACAAATACAACACATCAACACCAAGGTTCTCTACATGGAAAACCCAAACAGGTAAAACCACGGTGAGCACTTGCCCACAAAATATATCCACTATACATATCAAATTATAATAAATGAGCTCACTTCTTTCGACATGTAGACAAAGGCTAACTGCTCTCGAGGCAAGATACAAAAAGGGACCTGCAAACCTAATGCTAACTACAACAAGGCAAGATACAAAAATGATTTGAAAAGAAGGATTTCTTGATCATATAGTTTTCCTTGAACTCTACATCAAGTGACCAACATCAACACACACAGTTAAAACCTCATCTATCAACACTTTGTCTCATACCTCTACCATGGTCTCAAATAGCCCACATATCATTCAAACACAACTCTTTGTATCTTCTCTTCATTGAATTTTGTTGACTATCTTCACATCACACACTTCCTTTCACTCTCTCACTTTCTCTCTACACTCTCAACTCAGTCAAATATATTCTTTATATGCAAGATAGATCATAAAAGCTAGAACTAGAACCAAGTCAACCTAAAACAAAATATATCTTCTGAAACAAAAACACACACGTTGAACCACTTCAAGAGAAATAGGGGACAAAAACACATCTTTCAAAGATCAATCCACCAATCCACAATCACTAGAACATAACCAACAGCATACCAACATGTAACGTGTCCATATAAACAATTAATGGTCAAAACATACTCTCCAATGCAAATTATTAGATTATTTATGATGAATACTAAGAGGGGGGGGTGAATTAGTATGCCAAAAACTTCTACACTAAAACACTTACACAGTCTAAAGATAAACTGGTAAAGCAGTCTAACAGTCAAACCGGTTACCACACATGCAAACCAAAATGCGAATAAAGCATTCACCCACAAAAGAAATACAACCATAACACAAGATATTTGACGTGGAAACCCAACTGGGAAAAACCATGGTGAGATGGAACTCACAAGTCACTATCTGCAGAATAGAAACTAGACCGGTTAAGGTCTTACAATGTTCTTCACCAGAACAAATCCTGTTAGGAATCTCAATCTCTGTTAGGAGATAAGTCTGATTAAAGACTACCTTGTTAGAGGATTTTAGATTCACATGTGTGAACCACCTTGTTAGAGGATTTTACAAAGGCTTTGAGGCCTACCCAGTTCAGGGTTACAAACTTGTCAAAGATGTGAGTAATCAACAAGTGTTTGATCTATCTAATAGCACAAACTGCTTGGTTAGATCCAGTATTGCTCACAGCTAATGCATTTCAGCATTACTTCGGTCTTCTCCCTCTCTCTCACAGTTACAACTTGATCTTCTCAGATAAGATCGTTCTCGACTCCCACCTTAAACCCTAGCTCAACATTAACCCTTTCAGCAACAACTTAAAACCCTAGACATGATGTCCTTTTAAAGGAATCTGATTTCATGTCGGTCCAATAGGATTACATTCCAATTTCCTAGCTTCAATGAATCTAGACATACTCAGTAACACGACACAAAAAGCACTGTCAATGTGTCGGCATCGTCAAACAATCGATGGATTGGTAACTCATCACAAAATGTCGGTTGGTAACTCATCACAGAGTATTACCGGTTCACATAAAAATACTGGTTGCCGGTTTGACAACAATGAAGATTGGTAAGAATGTGTTGTGCTGCTTTTCTCCCTTGTGCCGCTTGTGATCTACGAACCCCTTGGGGTCGACATGTCGCTTCAGACTAGGAAACACATTCTGCAAAATCACCACCAGTCTAAAGACCAGTATACCACATACCTGTTGGAACAAATACCGGTTGAGCATGAGCTCATACATATAAAGGGGATCTCAATACAAGTGTGTGTCCATCAATGACAATCACAACATAAACAACAAAAATGTCAACAATCTCCCCCTTTGGCATTGATGGCAACACTTAGGAAAATAAAATTTTGACATCTAAGTGTTTTACAACAAAAAACTTGCCATTAACAAAATTAATCCCCCTAAGCATATACACTATCCCTTAATCAACACAGTGTATAGCAATTTTGCATATAGAGCATAATCATCACAGCATATAGCATATATCACAGCATATATCAAAATTTCAAAATAGATAATTCTCCCCCTGATATACTTCTCCCCCATATGACAGAAGATCAAAATTTTTAAAAAAAAAACCAGATATACTTCTCCCCTTTGCCAATAATGACAAAGTACCACTGAAAAACCCTGTTTCCATATATATATATATATATAAAAGAGTTTATGACAATAATGAATAATACTTGTCAAAAACTGATTTATAGTCCTGCAAAAATTGTTTCATGGATAGGGACCAGGACTCAAGTAGGGAGGTTGCCACTTCCTTCTCTGTCTGCATCTAGGATACCTGTTCCTCCATGGCATCTATTGTGCTCAGTTCCTATGTGACTGTCGGGGCATCCAGGTTCAGATAACACTTCTGAAGAATTTGCAGTCATGGAAGTAATACTAGTTGAAGCTCCTCAAAATACCTAGACCATGTGCTGATCTCTTGCTCCATCTTGGCTTACTAGATCTGGAACCGGTGAACGGTTGCCTATATGCTGCAAAAGAATCATAAGGAGTCTTGAATGTGCCCAAGTAGGACTGTAAGTCCGTTTGAAGATGTTTCTTCTTGGCTAGCACATCATCATAGAACAGATGAGGTTGACAAATTTTGTTGAGTAGAAAGTTTCCCTCATCCAAGGCATTCCTTATGTCCTTTTGGTCTTTTAGCAGTTCAATTCTAAGCTCATTCAACTTCTTCACTAGAGCACCATTAAGTGCCTTTTGGTGCTCTTTCTTTACATTGGCCTCTATTGCTTCTTCTAGACTCTGCACCTGATCATCCACTACAGTACATAGAAGTTTGAGTTGTGCTAGTGATGATTCAGTGTCAGGAAGATTAGTATCGGGGATTAAACTGGTAAGTGTGTCTACAGCTGCCTGAATAATATCTTGTTCTCTTTTCCTGCGAATGCCTTCAAGGCGCTCTTGGGCAACCTTGATGCTCTGCATAAGCTCATACTCACTTGTAGATTGGAGATCAATGGGGCTCGAGATAGCAGGCGGTTTGGCTTGGCTACCAGTTGCCTTAGGAGTCTCCATATGTGTGCTCTTCATCACTTCAATTGTCTTGTCTTCTTCTTCCTTCTTTTTCCTCTCCTCTTCCTTCTCTTTCTCTTCTCTCTTTTTCTTCTCTTCATCTTCCATCTTCTTCTTGTCTTCTTCTTCTTTCTGCTTCTGCTCTGCTTCTACCTTCCTCTTTGCTTCTTCTTCCTTCTTCTTATGTGCTTCCTCTTCCTTCTTCTTTTGTTCTTCCTCTTCCTTCTTCTTCTTCTCTTCCGCTTCCTTCTTCTTCTGTTCTTCCTCTTCCTTCTTCTTCTTCTCTTCCACTTCCTTCTTCTTCTTCTCTTCCTCTTCCTTCTTTTTATTCTCCTCTTCTTCCTTCTTTCTCTTTTCTTCCTTACCCTCTTCTTCTTTCTTTTTCCTGTCATCTTCTTGCTTCTTCTTTTCTTCATCTTTCCATTTCTCCTCTTCCTCTTTTCTCTTCTCTTCCTCTTTCTTCTATTTCTCATCTTCATCCTTCTTCTTTTTCTCTTCATGTTCCTTTGCCACTTGTTGTGTGTCCTCAGCTTGTTCACCACCCTGATCAGCCTGTTGCCCTTGTTCAATTCCCTCAGAAGGTATGTCCTAAGTGACATCATCTACATCTAGGGAATTGACATCGATGGTGTCGATTGGTTCTTCAACCAGGTTTCCTTCCTCATCAAAGACCTCATCCGGTTTGGAAATAACCGGTTCCTTTTCTGCTTGGAGGTTGGCCATTCGTGCTTTGTGAGAGCTGATAGCATGAGCCATATGTTGATGTGTATCTTTTTCAACATCATCAACTCTCCCCTCCAACAACTAGAGTCTTCTTCTCCTTGTGAAGAAGAGACCTTTATTTTAATCCAGGGCATCAAATAATTCTGAATTTGAGAGTTCGGGGAAGTACTGTGCAAAGACTTTCTCCCTAATCTCCTGTTCCTTTTCAATGGTAATGCACCATTTATTATCTAATGCTTTTAATAATGAATCCGGTGTCTGAGATTTAATCTCTGATGGTGACCGGTCATTTTTACATAAATAAAGAATGATTTCCTATAGTACTTCATCTTTTTCCTCACTATTAAATTCATCATAATAGTCTATTAAATCATGAAGTAACTTTCTCCTAATATTTTTTACTGTTCTTTGACAATGTGTCAAAGGTTTGTATGAGGAGATGTCTATATTTACCGGTGTGGATGTTGTCGGTTCATTCTTCTTCATCTTCTTTGTCTGTCTTGCCTTCTTTGGCTATTCATCAGACTCGGTTTCTTCGGAGTCCGGTTCATTTGCCTTAGTCTTCCTCTTTCTTTTGAAGACCTTTGTCGGTGTTACCTCCAGTTTCTTCTTTTCTGGTAATTGCTTGGTCACTCTTGGAGTTACAGTGGTAGCCGGTGTCGATGCTGCAGGCATTGCCTTAGCTTTCTTAGCTGCCAGTTCTTTTCCCTTCTTCACCGATGGCTCTTCAACCAGTGCAATCCTCTCCAAGTAGGTTTTGGTCCTCTTAGCCTTTGGATCAAGAGGCGAGGCAATAAGGGTTGAGGCATACCCTTCTAGCATGTCAAACATAACTTCATAGCACATTGGCTCTACCTCCTCCATTATAGGCTCAATAGCCTCCATTAGGCATTTGTCCACCTACATAGTGAAACAGATGTCATCTTCGTATTTCTTCACTATGTCATCTGAGATTCTTACCCTCTGACTCATCTTCCTTCTGAACTCATCAAAATATTTGTTTAGTACCTCAGGGTAGCTGGTTCCAATGGCTTGTACACTTTCCTTTATCTGCTTAGTTACCGGTTGGTCAGGGGACCACTGGACATCTCCTACACCAGGAAAGTTGCCTTGGAAATAGAAAAACAACCCTACGAGGAGTTGTCCAAACTTAAACCTCAGTGAGTTGTGCTGCTTGATTGCATTAAGATTTAGTAGGAATTGCCTCTGCATGCCGGTGCATAAGTCAAAAGATGCATCCTCTTTTATCATTCGGTAAGCGGCATTTACTGCTGTAGCAGATACAAAATTAATCCTGCTAGCTGAAAACGTTTTGTATCCTATCACCATGCAGGCGTATTTCACCAGATCATCCTTGATAGGATTGACTATCATACCCCGTGAATCACTTGTTGAACCGGTGAGCTTGGTCATTTCCGTTTTGCTCACTTTTCTCAGGGCTAGCACTTCCCTTATGTTGCAGAAACCGGTGACTGCATGAATTGCCTAAGGTGTGATATCATGTGTCCTCTCCAGGTACATCTTGTCACCATGGACTCTACTCAAAATGATCTTGATGTGATCCTCTGTGAAGTCTTCTAGAAAATACACTACATTGTGGAATTTCTTCTTCTCTATGACACTAAATTCTGGTTTGATCTTTTTGTCCTTGCCACAAAATAGACCTAACTGAGATGAATAGCTAAAGACCCTAGGTTTTCTATTTTGCAATCAATATAATCAGAAATTCCTTCTTCGACTATGACTCCAGCTGGAACTTGTGATAAAGCATTATACTTAGACTTCCTCTGAATGAAACTTTCTGACTCAATGGATGTACTTGAACTGGTATGAGATGTGGAAGCCATTGAAGAGTATTTCAAGAACACGAAAAATACCTTTCAAACACGAATAGGGCTTCCTAATTCCGCTTCACTTCACTCTCCATCGGATGCCAAATCACTGCTTTGTGTTCTCCACTACCACTTGCAAACTAGATTTGAATCTCTTTCAAGGTTGTTCAATTTCTTGAAATCAAAGCTCAAATCACCTTTTCTTCGCTCTGCACTTGAAAAAATTTCTTCGCTCAAAAATAGATAGTGAGAAATGATTTGAAAAATGCATTTATACATGTCTCTCACCTATTGTCATTAATGCTTCTCTATTAGGGCATAAACCCTAATTTGCCCTTTTTACCGTTTCTAGTCTTCTGCCAAGCGACAGGTATCGCATACCAATTAAGGTCTTTTACCGATGTCAACCGGGGGTTCGAAAGCATTTCACCGTTTGCTCCCCCTAAGCCTTTAAGGCTTAGTTTGTCGGTTCCGATATTTCCACACTAGGTGCAGAAACTGGTTCCTCTTCTGACATTATTGGTTTCTTCCTCCATGTTTTCTTCATGTCCCCTTGAACTTTTTCAACATCTATTTCTTCTTCCTGAGTGACCGGTATATCATCAGATATACTTTTTTTGCTTCTACAGAATCTTGCAATGTGACCCTGTTTGTTGCAGTGATAGCAAACAAGTCCAGGTTCTCTCCAAGGTCCATTGTACATGTTTCCATTCTTCCTTCTGCATGTTGCAATAGTGTGACCATGACCATGACAGATCATACAACTTTCTCTCCATCTGGTTGCCGCTTGATGGCCACCGCTTCTTGACTGATGATTGAAGACATTAAACTGGTTGTGGTTCTGGTTCATAAAAGATTCAAGACCAGTTCCTTGGGTCCTCTGAGGATATCTTCCAGTGTTATTCATTATAGACCTGCTTTCAAATGCTCTATGCCCAAACTTGTTGCATTCATAACAATGACCATTGAACTTATTTGATCTAGGTACATTGTTGATAAAATAAGGAAAATTATTGTAGGCCTTGCTCCTACATACATTGGCAGTGTGTCCTTCTTTAAGACAGTTAAAGCAAATAGGTTTGAATTTTTGCTTACCTTTTCCTTTTGAGTGTCGGTTGCTTCTTTGATGCTTTAGCATTTGTTCCTGAGGATTCTCCTTCCTCATGTCCAGAAAAACCAAGACCATTGGTATTCTTTGCCGGTCTAGATGACTCAAGCTTTTTCTCTAGCTTGATAGTACTTTGGCCAAACTTCGCAAGTATTTCCTTTGACTCAAAGAGTTCTTTGGAAATAGCAGTATTTGTCTCCATTAGAATTGCATTTTCAAAGATGGCAATGTTCAGTTCTCCTTGCATGTCTTCTTTTTCCATTCTGCTCTCATGAAGGCAAGCAGTTAGTGCACTAATCTCTTGTTTCAACTTGGAGATCTCATGATCTCTATCCTTTACCAGATCTTCAGCTTTTCTCCGATTCTCAAGCTCTTGAATAAACCGAATAGTCAGTCCTTCCAACTCTTTTCTCAGATTGGAGTTTGAGTCATTCAGCTTATTCACTTCAGCAATCATGGCTTCCATGTTAGCTTCATCTTCAAAACTACTTTCAGATAGTTCCATCAACCTCTCTACATGTTCTCTTCTTTTTGCTTGAGATGCCTTTTATTTGACCATAAGATCATCATAGGCTTGCTTAGACTTAGTGAGCCATTGAGTAAGTTCCTCAAGGTGTATTCCCCCATATCTCTTTCCAAGTGGTTAAATATATAGAAAGGTAGGCTCTGCTACCAATTGATGAATACTAAGAGGGGGGGGTGAATTAGTATGCCAAAAACTTCTACTCTAAAACACTTACATAGTCTAAAGATAAACCGGTAAAGCAATCTAACAGTCAAACCGGTTACCACACATGCAAACCAAAATGCGAATAAAGAATTCACCCACAAAAGCAATACAACCATAACACAAGATATTTGACATGGAAACCCAACTGGGAAAAACCACGGTGAGATGGAACTCACAAGTTACTATCTGTAGAATAGAAACCAGACCGGTTAAGGTCAGACCGGTTAAGGTCTTACAATGTTCTTCACCAGAACAAATCCTATTAGGAATCTCAATCTCTGTTAGGAGATAAGTCTGATTAAAGACTACCTTGTTAAAGGATTTTAGATTCCCATGTGTGAACCACCTTGTTAGAGGATTTTACAAAGGATTTGAGGCCTACCTGGTTAAGGGCTATAGACTTGTCAAAGATGTGAGTAATCAACAAGTGTTTGATCTATCTAATAGAACAAACTGCTTGGTTAGATCTAGTATTGCGCATAGCTAATGCATTCCAGCATTACTTCAGTCTTCTCTCTCTCTCTCATAGTTACAACTTGATCTTCTCATATAAGATCGTTCTTGACTCCCACCTTAAACCCTAGCTCAACATTAACCCTTTCAACAACAACTTAAAACCCTAGACATGATCTCCTTTTAAAGGAATCTAATTTCATGTCGATCCAATAGGATTACATTACAATTTCCTAGGTTCAATGAATCTAGACATACTCAGTAACACGACACAAAAAGCACCGTCAATGTGTCGGCACCGTCAAACAATTGGTGGATTGGTAACTCATCACAGAGTATTACCGGTTCATACAAAAATACCGGTTGCCAGTTTGACAACAATGAAGAGTTGTAAGAATGTGTTGTGCCGCTTTGCTCCCTCATACCGCTTGTGATCTATGAACCACTTGGGGTCGACATGCCGCTTCAGACCGGGAAACACATTCTGCAAAATCACCACTAGTCTAAAGACTAGTATACCACATACCGGTTGGAACAAATACTGGTTGAGCATGAGCTCATACATATAAAGGGGATCTCAATACAAGTGTGTGTCCATCAATGAAAATCACAACATAAACAACAAAAATGCCAACAATTTAGACCTCCACATGCTTCAATGAGACCCATAACACATAAAATTGTTGGCATAAATGATGAAGATAATGATGAGGAGATTACTAAAATATGGAGATGATGATGAGATGAGAAGATGACAGGTAAAGTTAATGTTGGCATAACTTGTAAAGTTGATGGAAATTATTGGCTAGATGATGATGATATAGTTATAAGTTGTTTGATGACTTTATTTGTGTTGTCATTGATGGAAACCATGTTTTCTTAGTCATCTAAGTCATCTAGGCCTACCAGTATAGCCTAACCAGAAGTGGAACTAGTTTATAGCAAGGTAAACAAGA
The DNA here is from genome assembly GCF_030272615.1 of Cryptomeria japonica. Lineage (NCBI taxonomy): Eukaryota > Viridiplantae > Streptophyta > Pinopsida > Cupressales > Cupressaceae > Cryptomeria > Cryptomeria japonica. Next base: position 755,470,716 of record NC_081409.1, read on the forward strand.
ACAGAGCGATAATCAACAGACCGGTATGAATGATCGTTGAAGAGTTAGATGTTTTGGTTTGGAACATATGTTTATGAAATTGGCATGAGTCTATGATTGTAACCACATCAGCAGATTCAGAGTATTGAGTGAGTTATGATTGACTGTCATGAACTCTGTGAAGAAGAATGTATACCGGTAACAGATCTTTAACTGGTAATGATTTATGGTTTGTCGGTGGATCTTATCAAGTTAATTAGTTATGACATATCAGAAACCATGTATAATGATAAGTTGTGTTTAAGCACGTATGAGGATCGGATTTCTTGGGAAACAACAAAGTTATTAGTAGAATGTGACAAGGGTTTGATTGCTTATTAAATCGATGTGTGGTAATCATTCAACGATGGAAATTGTCTAAAAATTTGTTGTAATGATTTGTATTGCAAATTTATTGTATTTTGAATGTAGTTAGGGTTATGTAGCCGACCTAATTGAAAAGTGTATTTAGGGATAATTAGAGAAGAGATTGTGTGTCAGTGATTTAAGAAGAAGGTTTTGTTGAACCAAATTGAAGTGTATGCATGTGTGTAGAAGAGTTGAGCTGAAGGGGATTTGTACTAGCAGGCAAGGAAGTGTAGTGATTAGATCATTTTCCCTATTGTTCCCTAACAGTTACATTAGTTTGAAATACCTTAACCAGGTAGATCCTAATAGGTCTTATTTGTAAATCCCTTCATCGGGTGGCTCATTAAATTGAGTTTAAAATCCTCTAACAAGGTTACTCCTAACAGGGTAGAGCTCCTAACAGGGCTAAGGTAAAATCCCTTAAACGAGTGACTCCTAATAGGGTCTTCTCTTAACCAGGCATATTGTAAGATCCTAACCGGGCTAGGCTTTTAACCGAGTGCATTTCGAAAGAGTGCAAATATTTTGTGGGTGCTGATTTCTACCATGGTTTTTCCCATTTGGGTTTCCATGTGAAAAATCTGTGTGTTCATACGGTGGTTGCATTGTTGATTTGTGCATTTGATATATTTGCATTGTTTGCACAATGATGAACACTTGAGTGAATGGTTTGGTAAATCAATTTAGCAGAATGTTTGAGTAGTTACCAGTATAGTTGTTGGAAGTAACTACAGAATTGTTTTACTACTTATTCACCCCATGCCCCTCTCAGTGGTTACTGGATCCTCATAATAACACAAATTACCTTCCATAAATTATATCTGAACCAAAAGATGGGATTAACATAGAATATCACAACCAGATATGAAATATACCACAACATCAGATGAACACGAAGATATTTTTCAACCACAAAACTATCACATCCATAATACCAAAAACATAACCAAAGAAGATAACAATTATCAAATAACATCAGTAATACAACCCAGATCGGAACACTTTCAAAACAACCAATAGAATAATTGCAACACCAAAACAAAAAGATATCTCTTCACCACAAACATTCTGGACGAACAACTATATAGAATAAAAAGTTTGTCATCAATGGCAACACTTGACCAAACTGAACTCTTGACCAAACTAAAAATAATACTATTCCAAAATACTCTTTCTCTCCCAAACAACTGTTCTTCCTCAATTTCTTCTTTCTCTCTCAAACTACTCTATCTCACCCTCAAATTGCTCTTTCTCTCCCCCTTTTCCATCAAAGACAAAGGTCAAAACAATACTACACACACCACTACTCTCCCTGAGAGCAGCCACAACATCAATCTAGGAAAATAAATAGGCATGAAAGTTCTCCTTGGAAATATGCACCTCCATAATGCACCTAGCTAGAAGGAGGGGCAACAACCCTAAGCTTCTCTCGAAGAAACTCAAAAGTATCATTTTCCAGTACCTTAGTGAAAATATCTCCAACCTTCTCTTTTGTAGAAATGTAGTTTAATTGAACTTCCTTCTTAGCAACGTTCTCCCTTAAGTAGTGATGTCTAATTGAAATGTGTTTTGTTCTTGAATAAATAACTTGATTCTTTGAAATGTTTATTGTACTTGTATTGTCACACATAATAGGAATTTCTTCATCACATGTTACATTGATATATTTAAGAGTCTATCTCATTCACATTACCTGAGTACAACAAGATGTTGTAATATACTCTGCTTCAATAGCATATAGAGAAACTGAATCGTGTTTCTTACTAAACCAAGAGACCAATCTATCTCCTAAAAAAAAAGCACACCAATAGTACTCTTATGATCATCAACATATACATCAGTATAAGCTTTCAACATGAAATCTCCACCTTTTTTGTACCAAAATCCAAAATCCACAGTCCCTTTCAAATATATGAAAATTCTTTATGCAACTTGCTCATGTCACACCTTCAAATTTGCCTAAAACCTAGCCACCAAATAAACAGTCGGCATGATATCTAGTCTAGATGCAGTCAAATACAACAATCTACCAATCATCAATCTATAATTATTCTAATCAATCTTCAAAGACTCATCATATTTGCTCTTGCATTCAATAGTTAAAAGAGTTGTAACCGTTTACAATCATCAAAACCAAATTTCTTCAACATTTCTTGAACACATATTTGTTGGTGTAAATAAATATTCATTATGGATATTATTACACTTTACTTAAGTTAACTTAGGATAATGCATCTCTTCGTAGTTTGGATTTGAGACACTTAGGGAAGTGTGCACATAGGGATAGAGCTTGTAGGAGAAATTCCACCTATTGTGGTCTTGTTTTGTTGTTACACTCCACATTTGGTGGGTCATCCACCTCTTGTGGAATATTATATTATTTCTCCTACCTACCCCTAGTATTTCTTACCTACCCTTGTTTCTCATTGAGCCATGTGTCATGATTGTGTGCTCGTACATCCATATGGCCTTGCCTATATAAGCAGGCCTATATTCATTGTATTGGTGAATCCAATTGATCATTTTCATATTGATGAGAATACAGTTTGTTCTTGTCATTCTTTTGTCTCTATTTTAATACTTTTCATTGTGCCCTTGATCTTGGCAAAATCTCACATTGTATTAGAGCCATTGGGGCTTCATTGATTGGTTTTTGGAGACATTGTGGAAGGCTTCTATTTTTGGATCTAAGGGATTGCATTTTTTGGAGGCATCTTAGAGCATTTTCAACCTCACCATTGCATCCGAGAGGCCGTTTCCATAAAAATCAAGTATAAATTCGACCTATTTTGGCGAAAATTGATTTTTGGGTGTGGAGGAAATTTTCTGCCTCGTTTGAGCTCATACGACCTCCTTTTCAGGTGCCGTTTTTTTTGAAAGTGCATTTTTTTTCATCTAATTTCATAATCTATGATCAGATTTCATAAATTTTAAGTAGAAATTTTACTTTCAGATATTGGTCTTATTTGGCCTATTTGGTACTTGTAAATTGCTTGGATCTTAGTTTAGATCTCCTACATTATTAGTTTGAGTCTCTTTTGGCCTTATTGAGGCAGTTGTAAAATTGAAATAAAAAGTCCACTTTGCCATTTTTTGCAAGTGGCCCATTGTGCAGGCCCCCAGGGCTTGGTATGCCAAGATGGATTCCTTTCTTCTCTCAGCAGGGTTCACCAGATGTCATTTTGATCCGAATGTCTACATTTTGTGACAGGATGACTCTCACTTGATACTTGTGCTCTATGTTGATGATTTGATCATTATAGGGGGTACCACATCCATCATTAGCAGGGTCAAATCTACTTTGCATGACAGATTTTCTATGATTGACTTGGGTCTTTTGCACTACTTTCTCGAGATAGAGATTTCACAATCACCTTCTAGGATTACACTATCGTAGCCCAAGTATGCTCTTGATCTACTTGCATGCTTTCATATGGTTGATTGTAAGCCTGCCCCGACTCCCTTTCTTTCCGGAGTCAAGCTTGAGGCTCAGTGTTCTTCTCCACCAGTTGATGCCACTTTGTATTGTCAACTTGTGGGTAGTCTCATCTACTTGACCCATACACGCCCTGATATTTCATTTGCAGTTGGCATGGTTTCCCGCTTCATGTAGGAACCACATGAGCTTCATTGGAAAGCCGCCAAATGCATCCTTCATTACATCCAGGGTACACATCACTATGGGATTCACTATGCAGCAGGCACAAGACTTCGCTTGGTTGGTTACACAGACTCTGATTGGGCTGGCGATCTTGATGATTGTAAGTCTACTTCTGGTTACAATTTTCACCTTGGTTCAGGCCCCATTTGTTGGCAGAGCAAGAAGCAGCATGCTATTGCTCTTTCTTCAACTGAGGTTGAGTATCTAGGTGCTATTAATGCAGCGACTACGACCATTTGGCTTTAGCAGATTCTCACAGAGTTTGGGTTCACCACTCCATGACCGACAGTTCTACATTGTGACAATCAGAGTGCTATTGCTATCTTGAAGAACCTGATCCAGCATCAGTGGACCAAACACATCGAGATCCATATGCACTATATCCGAGAGTTGATTCAAGTTGCAATATTGTCCTACAGCGGAGCAGGCTGCAGACATATTCACCAAACCTTTCACTGAGAGTAAGTTCCAGTAGTTGCGAGCTCTCTTGGGGGTGCAGGATGTGTCATTAGGGGGGGTCAGCTGACTTCTCCTTCCTCTCTTATGGGGGGGACTTTTTCCTCTTTGAGGTTTTGTCCTTCTTCTTTGAGAGTCTTTTGTACTTTCATCTCTCTTTTGGGGGCGAGTTTTTTCCCACTGGGTTTTCTCCTTTTCTCCGTTTGTGAGAGATTGCATTGCATGGTTTTGCTTGCATTTGCATATTGTACATGGGTACCTATCATGGCCTAGTAGCTGGGACCCATCTTGCATTGTTGACTTGAGTCTTCATTCCCCTAAGTTGCACTTAAGGGGGGGTGTTGGTGTAAATAAATATTCATTATGGATATTATTACACTTTACTTAAGTTAACTTAGGATAATGCATCTCTTCGTAGTTTGGATTTGAGACACTTAGGGAAGTGTGCACATAGGGATAGAGCTTGTAGGAGAAATTCCACCTTTTGTGGTCTTGTTTTGTTGTTACACTCCACATTCGGTGGATCATCCACCTCTTGTGGAATATTATATTATTTCTCCTACCTACCCCTAGTATTTCTTACCTACCCTTGTTTCTCATTGAGCCACATGTCATGATTGTGTGCTCGTACATCCATGTGGCCTTGCCTATATAAGCAGGCCTATATTCATTGTATTGGTGAATCCAGTTGATCATTTTCATATTGATGAGAATACAGTTTGTTCGTGTCATTCTTTTGTCTCTATTTTAATACTTTTCATTGTGCCCTTGATCTTGGCAAAATCTCACAATATTTTCTATGAGAGATAAAAATTCCATTTTCAAATTGAATAACATGAAACCCAAGAGGGTATGACCCTTTGGTGAAATGGTGGGGCTTCTTTCTTGTAGTACCTACAACCTAGGTTCAAACCCCCACGGGTTTGTCTATACTGTGTTAAAAATGGAGTACCCTTACCTTGGGGAGAACCTTGGAGAAATAGTGGGGCTTCTTGCCTGTAGTGCTTACATCCTTGGTTCAAACCATTTTATAATTTTGCACATCTATTGGGCCTTATGTAGAGAAATAAACAACAGAATCTTCAGAGATAATGAAACTCCTCCTGATTATGTTGCCCACATTTGCTTTAAGATGATCTCTAAAAATATTGCAGTGACAAAATGGAGAACCCCTCCTAACCCCCCTAATTGGATAGAGAAGAAAATTGTTGAAAGATGGAAGCTCCGCCCAGGTTTTGAAATCTTCAACAATAGTACCAATAACAAAAGGAAGGTGACCAAATGGTCAACCCCAAAATTACATTGGTATAAGCTAAACTTTGATGGTTCAGCCTAGAATACCTGTCAAGCGGGGGGTGGAATCATTCGCAACCATTTGGGGAACACTGTGGTAGCCTACGCGGGCAACCTAAAGAACAATACTATCACCCAAGCGGAGGGAATGACCCTCCAATGGGGGCTAAAATTTGCTAACTCCATAGGAATTAAACAACTGGAAATTGAAGGAGACTCTCAGATTATTGTGGAAGCAGTGAAAGGGAGATCTAATGCTGGTTGGAGAGTGGAGCCCATTTTGAGGGATGTCAAGAGCCTTCTGGCAAACCTAGATGGCTTCACCATCCAGCATATCTTTAGAGAAGGAAATGAAGTTGCGGATTCTATGGCGGCGACGAGAAGGCTGCAAAATGGCTTACGATGTTGGAGGGACCCTAGTCTGTTGCCGGTCACCACCAAGGGGATCTTGGAGAGGGAAAAATCCTTTGTCCAAGATGGAACCGTTTTATCCGCCCAAAGATGAAGGAAACCAACTTTCATATTTTAAGTTGGGACAAGAATCCCGCCCATTATGAACTTGGATGGCCACGTATCCAAGGCAAGCTTGGTCACCACTCTCACAAGGGATGGATTTATGATGACACTACATATGTCGAGAATGATTATTCCCTAATTATTACCCGGATGGAGCCAACTGGCGACGATAAAGGCGAAGGAAGGGAAAGGTCAAATCACACTAGCTCAATTGAAGGTCTGCACGTTCCTAGTAGATTTCCTAATTTTGATATCTACTCGGACATAAGAGATAATAATCATCCCAATTATTACATCCTCTTATCTTGTGTTTGGCACAGATTTTATATCAAATCTGCCTTAATTCTACTTCGGCTCTGTATTTTTGTTGGAAGGACTCACATTCACTCTGTTAAGCTAGAGGAACCAAGAATGGGGAGGGACAGGCTTAGACTGGAACCCGATAAAGTGGATGATTTTAGAGAAAAATCGACGGTCTGGTTCATCTATTCAGAGGGCGGCATTGATAAGTTCATGGAAAGTGTGAAGGGTAACGATGAAAGACTCTCCAAACAATTTGTGACTTCCTGGGAAGACAGAAGAGTGACCATGGGAGGAATATCGTTTGAAATCAATGAAGAGGTCATAGCCCAGGCGACGGGTCTTTCTATGGCAGGAAGAAAATGGAAAAAGAAAAGTCGTATTGTAGATACCTCCAGCCAGAACCATTTCTTTCGTGAGGGAAAAAACCCTGTTAAGAGGGTTGGCGGATTCAATAGGGAGGAGCTCCCTCCCCCGTGGGATGAGATTTGTTATGTTGTGATGAATTATTTCATGCTGGAGGGAAGGTATGGTATCTTCTATTACTACCATCTCCCTTTCCTTAACCACTTGAGAAACAAAGACTTTATTTCTATTATGTTTTTCTTGTTGCATTCTTTGGACGCTAATGTTAAGGACATTGTTGAAGCTAAGAAAAAAGGGAAGGATTTCCCAATCCTCCACCAAGGGCTGATTCTTCACCTGTACAATTTCCACCTCGCCCTCTTCCCGCCCCGCTCCATCTTTGTCCAGAATGTGACTAATACTATCCCTTCAACCCAACCTTTTGCTAAAAATGATGCTAGCCCCCCTCGGCTCCTGGAAATTGGCTCTTGCAGCAAGAAAACTAAAAAACACTGCCCTGAGGAGGTCAAAACTCCTAAGAAATTTAGAATCCAGGAGATCGATTCTGACATGGATATTACTGATGAAGCCAATACCCCCCGCTGCTCTAACAGGCTTGCCTTTAAACCCTTGGAAAAATCCCTGAGAGATCCCTCCTCTTCGTATGACACTGATAATTCCATCCTGATTGGTAATGTGGTCTCGCTCCACCATAACCCAACCCCTCACTCTATCAACTCCACCTAGGCTTTTGAAAGCCCCACCTCTTCGAAGAGTTCGGAGCTTGCAAATTTCCCCTCCCCGACTTTCAGATTGGATAAAATGATGGTTGTTGAGGAGGCAAGTAGCATAAAAGAGGAGGAGGAAAACAACCTGGCGGAGCTCGAGAAAAAGATGGAGGCCCTTTTGGTTAATGTGCAGGATATCACCAGCAGATTGGAGGCGTCGGAGTCCAAAATGCATGATGTTTCTAAATTTGCGTTGAATGTTATCCATTGCTCAGCTACCACCATGTGCCTCATGCAGGAAAGTGCATCCAAAGGTAAAGGAAAGGATGACAAGGACTACAAGACCCTATTCAAATTCCTCACCGAGGAGTGGGCAAGAAAGCTCCTCCCCAAGAGGAGCCATGGAAAAAAGAAGTAATGCTCTGAGTGCGGAGGGATACTGGTTTTTTGTTTATGGTTAGTAGTGTATGGGCGGATAAGTTTAGCCTATGCTTTTGTTTAAGTTTCCATGTTTATTGCCCTACGTGGCAAATAACTAAAACTCTGCTTATTACTACTTTAATTCTGATAAACTCTCATAGAATGATATTTGTTTTTGATAGAGGCAAAAGGTTGTAACTCTGTTGTTTTTATGTGATCAGTGGTCTTGCCACTGATATTCTTAATGTTCCTATGGGTCAGCCCCCTTTCATTTTGGCTGCTTTTTAATATCAAAAATATGTAACCCAAGAAAGAAAGATAACTTACTAATCATTGATATTTCAAATTCTTTTTGCACCTCTTTAGAAAAATCTTTACATAAGCTATCATTCCCTCCAAATATAATGTCATCAACATAAACTATAACAATTAATAACTTATCTCCATCAATCTTGAAATAAAGATTACTATCTGTTGTACGTTTCCTAAAATTTTGTTGTTGGAAATACCTATCTAATATTGCATACCAGGCCCTAAGTGCTTGTTTGAGTCCATACAATTCTTTCTTCAATATGCACATCATATTTGGATCTTTTGTCAAACTAAATCCATTTGGTTGCTTAATGTATACTTCTTCTAGATCTCTAGATTCAAAAATGTTGATTTGACATCCATCTAATAAACTCTAAAATTCTTTTAAGCAGAAAATGCAAGAAATATTTGTATAGCTTCCATCCTTGTTATCAAAGTAAAATTTTCTTCAAAATATATGCCTTCCACATGAGGGTATCATTTACATACCAGTCTTGCTTTATTCCCTGTAACTTGTCCTTACTCATTTAGTTTGTTCTTGAATACACATTTAGTTCCTATCACTATACCTTCAATTGTTGATGCAACGTTCTTAAGATAAGTCCTCCATGTGTTGATGCAACGTTCTTAGGATAAGTCCTCCATGTGTTGATGCAATAACATGATAAATCACATTAAATATATCATGAAATCATAATTGAGAACATAATTGAAGATGTCTTGATGTATTGTGTTGCTCCTTAGAATTTAATCTACTCCTGAATTATTGCCCTTGAATCAAAATGATGATATAATGATAGATGATAATTATAGACAATGAAATGAATTAGGAATGATGCCTTAAATTATCATTATTTTGCATCAAGGATAGTTTTGGAAATGATAAGACCAATATATTATCCTACTTAAATTTTAGCCAAAAAAACATTGGACAATGTATGATCCACACATTGTCCCAACAAAATAGGCTTGAAATTTTTAGGGATGCGAGATAATAGGGTCATGATACCAAAAATATAATTTATATGAAAATTTATAACATCCAAATGTGTGAAAAGGTGCATTGAACTTTGAAATGACATAGGACCCATATAAGCATGAAATCAAATAAGATAAAGGGCACAGTCAAAATAAGGATCCAATTAATAAATTGTTGATATATTAAAGTGAGATGTGACTCATGAAATTGAAACAAATATTAATTTATATTAATGAATGTCTTATAATGCATAGAGGAATGGGCAATACTAGAATGAGTTCTAAGAGGGTATAAAATTTGACACCCTAATTAAAGGTATACAATTTGCAATGCTAAATCTTTGCTTCTCAACTTTAATGGAAATTTCATCCTTACAACATTTGCTATTGTATTAGTTCATTCTGCTATTTCATGCATTTTTTCTTTCACACAAGAATCTACTCATACCAAGGGTTGTAATCAAGTAGATTTCCACTCACATTCCAGTAACTAAGCTCTGATACAAGTGTTGAAAGGAAAATAATAGATAAATTTGCAAAAAAGTAGTCAAAATCCACCATATGAAAGAATAAACAAATTTACCATCAAAATGTGACAATATATCTTAAGAAAATCCTTTAAAAAAATAAATAAGTAAAAACAAACTTCAAAAGTATACACATTTAACTTATTATTCATTACAAAGTATATTTTTTAAAATACTATTGAAACATCAAATTTATGTAATGCATCCTCCATGTGTCTAAGCATATTGGGCAAGCATGTAGTCACACATCCCATGAGATGTTTCATATTGCACTCTACAAGAGAGCTCAAACAAATGCAACCAACACAACCACTAAAAATGTGATTGCTTTTATAGATTCAAGCTCGTAGAAATACAATTACGGTATTGACAAAACTATGTGTCTCAAAACCATGAGAGCATAAAACCATTGACCTTAACATTTGCTTTTGGATACTTATCTTTTCTAATATACAACCCACACAAAATATCTAACAAATGTTACAATACAACTTTACATGTGGTCTCAAATATATATTTGATGTATCTCTAATGATGCACTACAAATAATTTACATAATTAAAATATTTTATTTTTTATGCAAGATGTAGAACACCATTTTCCTATAATTAGCCTAGGGTGTGAGAACAAATAAAGAGGAATGAACATACTAAGGGCCATGCTTGAAAATAGCCTTTATGTCATTGGCTAAATAGAAAAAAAAAGAAAAAGAAGCACAACACTTGATGAGATTCTACATGGCATCAAGGTAGATGTCATGTAAGATCCAAGCCTTGATCATCCCATTCTTTGACCATGCTTTTAGGGAGGACCCTCCCACAAAATACCCCATCAAAATATAATTTTCAATTTATTGAATGTGATATCAAATTATATACAAGAAAGAACCATATCTAGGTGTTTTAGTGGGCATGCCTCATACAACATCTTGGGAGCAAATTTATGAGATGTTTGAGAGGTGTAGCCATTGCTAGTCAATATCAAACCTTCAATTCCAATAAATTTACCTTCAATTCCAATAAATTTGGAGCTATGGAAGGTTGAGACAATTATAATGGATGGAAAATATCTATAAGCATGCCAACTTAGAAAAGTGTTGCAATATATGAAAAAAAAGTGCCAATCGCAACAAAGCCAAGAGAAAAATTGTAATAAAACCTTTGAAAAACACTTTCCTCCACGTTTCAAAATATATCAAATTTAATGCACTTATCAATTATGAAATTAAATAACATTATTAGAAATTTAAAAAAATTGAATCTAATTAGCTCAAAATTTCAAATCTTATAGATTTATTTTAGAATTATCACCCTTGACAATTAATAATAATTTCTCATAATTTATTTTCTATTCATCTTAACATTACAAAATTGTTTATCTACATACTTTTTTTATTATTATTATTATTTAAAATAATGTAAAAAATTAAAATTTAATGGACTTATTTATTTTGCAGTACTCATCTAGATAACACTCGTTTTATCTTCATTTCTCACATTTCATTATTCTCATAAATTATCTTGGTTTTTCTTTGACAAAGTTAAAAGTTTCGAGTATAGACAGAAGACAGCTGGCAATATGGCGCCTTCAACGTACAGTTACGTATCGCCCTGGCCTATGCAGGTCTCGAACCTGCGACCTTCGCGTTATTAGCACGACGCTCTAACCAACTGAGCTAATAGGCCTGTTGTTTGATGTGTGAATATACTAGATAATATATCTTTATTATTTTTATTCTTTTTGTTTTCTCCCAGCTATTGATTTTAGCTACATAGTCTAGTAAATAAAACTATTGACTTATATACATTGTATTTTAATTTTGTACATTTGAAATAATTATTTATTTATTAATATATGCATTCAATAAAGTAAATAATGTAGATAAAATTTATAATTTTTTGTTTATATGTATGTATATTAGTTTAAATAAAAATAAATTTTATTATTTATATAAAAATAAAAGATATTTACACATTATTTTTCTATTTTGAAAAATGTCAGAGAATAGTTTTCCAAAAAAACTTATAATTAGATAATATTTTCTAAATAAAAAATTGAAGCTATATTTTCATATATATGTAGTAAACATTAATTCTTAAATAAATATATAAATAAAGGCATTCTATATGTAGTAATTTTAATAGATATTCAAATTTGATATATATAATAAAAAATAAAATAGTTACAAGAAGCTTCAAAAAACTTTTAATTTTTTATGAATAAGTGCATTTAATTCTATTAATTAGGAAATAAAATACACATTCACAAAAAAGATTGGGTGGATACAAGATCACACTCCCAATGTCAAACCAACAAAGCCTAGACTTATAACATCATAGTTAGGGTTGCTATTGGGGTTGTATGAATTCAAGTCCCCTATATACTCTTGTGATTACTAGTTTCTCTCTTTTTAATGTGGTTTCACAATATATGATTTTGTCTCAGTTACACACCCTTAGTAATGATATTGAATTTTCATAATCCATAATCTTGATCAATGTTTTTTGGGATTAGACTATGTTAGTTTTTGTATCAATAGTTCAAATCACACTCCATGATCCATCATAAATATAATAGAGAGCTAAAAGAGACATAATATGACTAGTCGCAAACAAAGACCAAACTAGAAAGAGAGGGGAAAGGGGAGGTGACATGTGGTTCAAAGCAATGGGATGCTACAAAATAGATAAAAGAAAGAAGATTAATTAAGAAAAATGAAAAAAATACAAAACATAATTAATACCATAGAATATATTACTACATATAAATATATATACTATCTGATATATATGTATGGACTATAAATACACGTATACTAATTATAAAAATTAATAGATTAGTATTATAAGAAACTATATTCATATGTGTATATATAAAAGATCTATTTGTATGTGTAATTACATTATGCTATATTTTAGTAAAAATTAATAGATATCAAATAAATAAGACATAATTATATAATTCCAAAGTATAATTATATAACAAAAATAATGCATGGGTAAGTGCATAAAGATGGTGGTCAGAAAAGTGGACACATCCAAAAAAAACATAAAAAACAACAAAACGCGCATGAGGTATTTCAAATTTAAAGAACCCCGTATGCATTTAGGCTCGTTTTTCCGAGCCTAAACAAAGCTAAACCATGTATGGGGCTTAAAGTATACTAACCATGTACACGGTTTAAAAACTAAAACCGCGTACGCAATTTAGAAACTAAAAAACCCATATGCGGTTTTAGTTTTTAAACCGCGTATGCATTTGTCTCTCAATAAAATGCAATTCATTTAGCATTCCATTAGGTTTTTCGATAGGATATATACATAAAATATAACATTTCAGTATAAGAAAGATAAAAGATAGAGAAATGTCAAAGACAAAGAGAAATGTCACTTATACTTTAAGTTATATTTTATGTATATATTGTCAGGATGTTTGAGAGTGGTTCCAGATCTCTACGAGTTATAATGCAAATTCTAGTGTTTTTGGTATTCTTATAAATTTCAGACAGTCAAAATTCAGTAATCAGCATTATCTCTCTTGTCTCTTCCCTACATTCCCCCTCTCTCTTCCTTAACCCCTACCTTTTTATCTATTAGGCATCTCCCTCTCTACGTCCTTCCCTCTCTCAGGTATCTCTCCCTCTCTTTCTCATCTCCCTCACCCTCTTTATATCTTTCATTTATCCCTCTCTTTCTCTCCCTCTCTCAAATATCTCTATCTCTCACTCTCTGCCCCTCTATTCAATGTCTCTCTCTCTCTCTCTCATTATATCCCTCCCCTCCCTCCCCCTCCTTTTCTCTTCCTTTGTTAAGTATCTCTTTCCCTCTAACTCTCTTTCTCTCTCCCCCTCTCGCTTCATTTCTCTTTCTCTCAAGTCTCTCTCCTTCTGTCTATCAAGTCTCTAGCTATCAGCCTTTATCTATCTATCTATCTATCTATCTATCTATCTCTCCCCTCTTCTATCAACACACACACACTCTCTCTCTCTCTCTCTCAAGTCTATCTCCGTCTCTACCTCTATCTCTCTATCTCACTCTCCTCCTTTGTCAAGTGTATCTCTTTCCCACTCTCTCCCTAACTCCCCCCCCCTCTCTCTCTCCCATTCTGTATCTCTGAAGTCTCTCCCTCTCATCCTCTTTCTCTCTATCTCACTCTCTCCTTCTCTCAAGTGTATCTCTCTCTCATTCTCTCCCTCTCTCCTCCCCCTCCTTCTCTCCCTTTCTCATTACCTCTCTTTCTCACTATCTCCCTCTCTCCCTATCTTCACACCTCTCTCTCTAGTCTCTTATACTCTCATTCCATCCCTTCTTTCCTCTCACTCAAACTCTCTCTATCTCTCATCCTCTCTTTCTCTCTTAATCACCTTCCCTCCCTCCACCTCTTAGGTATCTCTTTCTCTCCCACTCTCTCTCTCTCTCTCTCTCTCTCTCTCTCTCTCTCTCTCTCTCTCTCTCTCTCTCTCTCTCTCCGAGTCCCCTTCTCTATGTCACTCTCTATCTCTCACAGTCTCCTTCTCTCAAGTGTATCTCTCTCGCATTCTCTCCCTCTCTCCTCCCCCTCCCTCTCTCCCTTTCTCATTACCTCTCTTTCTCTCTTAATCACCTTCCCTCCCTCCACCTCTTAGGTCGCTCTTTCTCTCCCAATCCCTCTATCCACCTCTCTCTCTCTCTCTCTCTCTCTCTCTGAGTCCCCTTCTCCGTGTGGCTCTCTATCTCTATCTCTCCCTCCATTTCCCTCTCTCTCTCTCTCCATCTATCTATCCCCCTCCCTTTCCCTTTATCCATCTCTGTCTCCTCCCCCCCTCTCTCTCTCATTTATCTCTTGTCTCTCCCTCTCAGTCTCTATCTCTCTACTCTCCTCCTCTCTTAGGTGTATCTCTCTCCCATTACCTCCCTCTCCTCCCCCTCTCTCCCTCTCTAGGGTCATATGGTATCCTAGGGATCCATGCATGTGTCCTAAGGGATCATAGGACATCATATGACTCCTTAGGACACCATATGACCCATAACGACACATAAGAGGTCATATGGAGTCCTAAGGGGTCATAGGACACCATATGACCCCTTAGCACACCATACGACCCATAATGACACCAAATGGTGTCCTAAGGGGTTATATAACACTATATGACCTCTTAGGACACCACACGACCTATAACGATACCATATGGAGTCCTAAGGGGTCGTAGGAGAACCTTAACTTGGAGGACACCATTTTGTGTTTTTTCATGTCATATGGTATTCTTAGGGGTCATATGGTACTCTTAGGGGTCATATGGTATCCTAGGGATCCATGCATGTGTCCTAAGGGGTCATAGGACACCATATGATTGATAACGACACATAAGAGGTCATATGGAGTCCTAAGGGGTCATAAGACACCATATGACCCCTTAGCACACCATACGACCCATAATGACACCAAATGGTGTCATAAGGGGTCACAGAACACTATATGACCTCTTAGGACACCATACAACCCATAATGACACCATATGGAATCCTAAGGGCTTGTAGGAGACCATATGACCCCTGACAACACCATATGGTGTCCTAAGGGGTCATAAGGTGTCCTAGGGGTCATAGGACACCATAAGACACATAACAACACCACATGGTGTCCTAAGAGGTCATAGGACACCATATGACCCTTAGAACACAGTATGACCCCTAACAACATCTAAGGGGTCATAAGGTCTCCTAAGGGGTCATTGGACACTATATGATCCCTTAGCACACCATAGGACCTATAATGACACCAATAGTGTTCTAATGGGTCATAGAACACCATATGACCCTTTAGGACACCATATGGTGTTGTTATGGGTCGTATGGTGTCATGAGGGGTCATATGGCATCCTATGACCCCTTAGGACACCATATGGTGTCATTGTGGGTTGTATGGTGTCTTAAGGGGCCATATGGTGTCCTAAGGGGTCATAGGACACCATATGACCTCTTAGGAAACAATATGACACCTAAGGGATCATATGGTGTCCTAAGGGGTCATATGGTGTCCTAAGGGATCATAGAACACCATATGACCCCTTAGGAAACCATATGACCCATAACAACACCTAAGGGGTCATAAGACACCATATGACCCCTTAGTACACCATACGACCCATAAAGATTATCCAACCAATACATCCACACGATCCAAAGAAACCAATACGTTAATCTTCTTCAAACGTTCTACTTTATATCCTATCTTCTTTATAAAAAAAAAATAAAAATGACCACCTTGTCAATCTTCTTATCACCTTATCTATATGCAAATAAAAATAAGATATATTGGAGGGAGGTAATGGAGAGAGGGAATGGAGAGAGAGAGAGAGAGAGAGAGAGAGAGAGAGAGAGAGAGAGAGAGAGAGAGAGAGAGAGAGAGAGATGGGGTATGGAGAAGGGAGAATGGGAGAGAGGGAGAGGGAGTGTGAGAGAGAGAGAGAGAGAGAGTGTGTGTGTGTGTGTGTGTGTGTGTGTGTGTGTGAGAGAGAGAGAGAGAGAGAGAGAGAGAGAGATGGGGTATGGAGAAGGGAGAAGGGGAGAGAGGGAGAGGGAGTGTGAGAGAGAGTGTGAGAGGGAGGGAGGGAGAGAGAGAGAGAGAGAGAGAGAGAGAGAGAGAGATGGGATATGGAGAAGGGAGAAGGGGAGAGAGAGTGTGAGAGAGAGAGAGTGAGAGAGAGAGAGAGAGAGAGAGAGCTTGTACATGCTTGAGAGAGGGAGAGAGGGAGACAATACACATACATACGCACATATGTGTGTATATATATACTTAATATTATATATTATTATATACATATATATAAATATTATATATTAAATATTATTATATACATATATATATATAAATATTATATATTATATATTTTTATATTATATATTATATGTATATACACATATTATATATACAATATCATATTATACACACTCCCAAAATTTAAACAAACTTAGCGTGTATGCGCTATTTATAGTAAAAATAGTGCGTACATACGCACTTTTTATAGTAAAAATGGCGCATATGCGCTTTTTATAGTAAAAATAGCACGTACGCACTTTTTATAGTTAAGATAGAGTGTACGCGCTTCTTACACCATAAGTACCACATATACGTTTTTTATACCATAGGTACCCTGTACGTGCTTTTGACTATTTAGGCTTGTAAATAGGCCTAGATGACAAAGCTACGGTTTGGAAGTTTGATTTCCCTCCATTTCCCTCCTTTTTGACGTGTTTTATTTTATCAACTTGGTTTCTCGACTTTGTCATCATCAAGTTTACACTTCATCAAGTGGGTATTTCTAAAATTGCCACCATATTTTCACTCATATTCTAAGTTTTCTAACCACATAATTTTTTAAAAATTTGAACAACAATAACATATTATTATTGAATTTCTTTTACTAGTGTCTCCATAGTTTTCACACACATACATACACCATTTTTTTATTTTGATATACTTATCAAAATTTAAAATATATATATATATATATTATTGTAGTGCACTGTATTTTTTATTTTTTTAGTGCAACTTATGCTTCACGCACGAACAGGTACCTAATTTTCAGGATGTGCTAGATTGGAAAAATCATAAAAAAACAAATACTCAACAAAAAATTACAAAAAAATAAAGGTCTTCTATGTTAATTTGATTCAGAGTACTACAATATTTGTTCTTTTATTATCTTCATATCTTGAGTGGATGACTTTCAAATTTTGCCTCCAAATTCAGGTTCACCTGATTTCAGAAGAAAAAAAAAGTGTCCACTTATACCCCACTTTTTTAACACCATCTTTGTACACTTACCTACATATATAATTAATTTATAGAGTAATTTTAAATTATATATATATAAAGAGGAAGATAATAATTTAATAATTATAGATATATTAATCGATTATTTTATTATAATTAAGAGTAGATATACTTATAAATGTTTCTTGTACAATCATATGAACAAGCAAAATAATATAAGTATAAATATATCGATGAATCTTTGGATATCTATATGTAATTATACAAAGAATATTGATATAGATATATAAAAACTATTGCAGTCTTTTGTTTCATGGCCATTCCACTCTCAGTAGGCTCCACAATACAAAGTGTTTACCAATTTCTTAATTGTTCTAAGGTCTACTTTGAGTGCATTACCCTTCTTTTCCCCCAATTTCCTTTGGCTATTTATTTTATGTGTGTCATTTCTTGTTGCAGTAGGTACACAATATACTTGGCATCTATGGTTCCAATTCTTGCCTCATAAGATCTTGTCTCAGTCAATTTTTTTATTCAAGTTTAATTCATTCTGATTTCTTATTTTCCCTCTCTTTATCCATTTTGTGAAATGATTGGTTCTCTATGCAACAAGGAAATGTCACCAATTCTGAGTATACATGTGTAGCATCCTAAAATTGCACCCTTTGCAATTTTAACCGCATTTTGGACCCTCACCTTAGCACCTGCATCTCCATGCTTGGTTAGGACCTATTTTTTCCCCCACCATGTAATAATGCCTTATTTTCACATTCTCATCTTGCTGGACCCTTAACCCAGGCCTGATTATGGGGTACGACCAGGGCATGGCCCCTTGGTCCTCACTAGGACCATGGTGCCATGGCATGGTCCTCCCTAATTGAGACCCATTTTAAACCCTAGGGCATATCTTGAATTTCAGTGAGAAACCTTCCTCCGTGCCGGTCTATGTCAAAAAATTAGCATAATTGATGACGGGCAAGTATATAAGGAGGTCTTCCCCTCTCATTTTAGAAAGATGGTAAAATTGGGAGCACTATGTTCAAGCAATCAAGCGTTCAAGCATTGAAGTATTCATCATCAAGCATTTCTAGAGGTCTTCAAAGCTTAATATTCTTCATCCATCAATTGTGGAACAACTTTACATCATTCATTCACAAGAATGTGTGTGTGATTATAGTTTTGTCATGTTCTTGTCATTTTCATACAACATATTTGATTACATTCAAGAAGCAAAGCATCATTATCATTCATTGCAAATCTAGGGTATACCTTTCCATCATTTTATTTCAAGTATATGCAATATTTAATTCAAGGTTGATTCCAAATAGAAAAACCCCTATTCCCAACTTATTTCCCTTTCTTTCTGTGTGTAGGAAACAGGTGTGCAACTGTACTTCTCAAAATAAGCTTCAGACACAGAGGTGGAACAACCCTTTTTGGTGTGTGAAAAATTCAGAGGACCATGTTGTTGCGCCATGGTCCATGCTTTTTGGGGTAATTTTCCTAAGGCACATCTGAATCAACTTGTATTACTTATATCTAGGTGCATGAAAAAATCCCAAACCTGTAGCTCATTATTTTTCTCAGTTTTCTCTTCAAATTCAACACTTTACCCTAAATAAGCATTTCAACTTACAAAAGAGGAAATCACAATTAAATTCAATCCATTTAGAATTCAATCCTTGTCTGATTTGTGACTAAATCCAGTGGATCCCCTTCCCTCTTTTGAATGTAATTTTCCCAAATGAAAATTGATTTAGTGTTTTCTCCCTTTTATGTTGCAAATCGCTAAATCAAATTTTCTACATTACATTTTGGTGAACCCGACTCCTTACACCCTTATTTTTTATTTATGTTCTCATATTTGATTGTTTATGCAATTTAAAATTCAAGTTTTCATTTAAAAGTCTGATTTCCTTGCAAATTTTAAAAATTTAGAGGTTAATTTCACTATTTACCCTAATTTTTAATTTCAAATTTAAGCTTGTGAATTTCTTAATTTGGATTAATTGTTTCAGATCTAGTGTTTTTCAATTTCAAAAATTCAAATTTTCACTTGCAAGTCAAATTTCACATTTAAATTTTTAAATTAAGTGGTTTATTTCAAAAACCCTAATTTTTAAATTTTAAAAATTGAGCTTGTGGCTTGTTTCAATTTTGAATTTCCCATTTCAAATTTGTTTCAAATTCAAAATTGCAATCACGGATCAAATTTCAAATTTTAAAATTAAGTGGTTAATTAAAAAGACCCTAATTTTTAAATTTAAATTAACCTTGTGCATTTCCCAATTTTGGATTCATCATTTCAATTTTAACCTTTGATCTATTTTAAAATTTAAAATTAAGAGGTTCTTTTTACAAGGTCCTAATTTTAAATTTAAATTTCTCATGGACAATTTCAAATTTAAATTTTTAAAATTAAGCGATTAATTAAAAGAGCCCTAATTTTTAGATTTAAATTGATATTTCAAATCCCAATTTTCAACATCACGTTTTAAAGTTAAGAGGTTCTTTTTTTTACAAGGCCCTAATTTTAAATTTTAATTTTTTAAAAATTAAGATGTTATTTTTAGCCCTAATTTTAAATTTAAATTTCTATCTCCTGTGGGAAATTTTAAATTTAAATTAAGAGGTTATTTTCACAACCCTAATTTTAAATTTAAATTTCCTAGTGGGTTGCATAAATTTTCAAAATTATTCTTTATCTTTTGAAACCAATTTGCTTAAATAATTGAACAATCATTTTTACAAAATTTTGCATTGTTTAATTGTTTCAAAAATTTAAAATTTAAAATTTTCCCTCCTAGATCTCATTTGAATTACATAAATTTAGTGGTTGAATTTACAAAACCCTAATTTATAATTCTAAAGTTAACTTGTGGATTGCATAATTATACAATTGTGTTTTTCAAATCTAGTTCATTACATTCACTTCTTTCATTGCAAGTTTCCTTCTCTTAAAAATGTCAAAAAAAAAATTGCAAGAGGAGGTTATTAAGTTGAAAGGATTTAAGATATATGAAAACCCCCTTTATGAGACTTTCAATGATTCAACTTCCAAAGTTTATTTCCCTAAAGAGGACATATTGATGCAAGAACATATTTTTAACACTTCTCTCAATGATCTCCCGATTTGGGATGAACCATTGGATGATGATGTTGATTATTTTCTTAATTTGTTTCTCCCTGATGAGAGTACTTTGGTGAAAATAAATGGTATTATGGTAAAAGAGGGTGATATGACTGACCAATCCCTTAATAACACTTCCCCTCTCCAAATTGGCTCTACTCATGAGGATACCCTAGTTCAAAAAAGGATTATTAACATTTCTTTCAAGGATCTCCCTCTCAAGGATGAATCTTTGAAGAATAATATTGATCCTTCTCCTAGAGTGTACCTCCCCCATGTGGATCCTTTACTGATAGAAGAAGATATTATAGCTACCTTTCTTAGTCATGTTATACCTTCTTTTCATGATCTTCCCCCTAGAGATGAAGCATTAATTAAATATGATATTCCCTTTCCTAATGTTTGTCTTAATCACAAAGATACCTTAGAGAAAGAGGATGATCCTATTTCCCATAATTATAATGTTTCCAATTCTCTCTCTCCCAAAAATGAAGAGCCTAACAAAGATCAAATCAATGTCATTCATATTGCTAAGAAACCAAAAATCGTTAATGATTATCATGCAGTGCCTTACACATATAATAATGAAGTGTTTGCTTTGGAAACTAATGAAAACATATGAATTGAAGAACAATATGCTTTGTTAGTTCCTACAATCCTCTCTCCAATTCAGACAAATATACCATCTCCTACTAAATAAGTTCCTAAAGAAGAACTCTTAGAGGATGATTGGGGGTCCTTAGATTTCACACCTTCTTTTTGTAGAAAATCTAAAATGTTTGAATTTGATACTCAAAATTCGTATTAGAACACATGTATAGAAATTGACTAGGCATCTTTAAACTTCAATCCAACTCCACCTAACAGTAAACCCTCTCTTTATCCATCGCATGAATACAATGGACAAATTCTAGGATTTGTGCAACAAAGTCTTGAAAGTCATGAGAAATCACACTTTTCTAATGAAAAGATAGGTTTCCAACCTCTTCCTTTGTCAACATCCACTCCTCCATTGTCTAGTGAATCCACACCTTCTCATTCCAATATGGTATTACAACAAGAAAAAAATTGTCTGATCTTCTCCATGCCAATTTAATCTCTCTTCTTTGGACTAAATGAAGAAGGAAACATAGACGACATTCTGAAAATTATTCTTTTTGCAAGTATCATCAAATTCATGGCCATTCTACTAATGAGTGTCAAGATTTGAAAACAAAAATACAACATTATATTGATATAGGTGTCATAAAAATAACATCTGACAATGAATGGCATATTTCTCATAATCATTTAAAATAGCATTCAAGTCCCTATTATATTGCTCCTCACTATGTGACATTGTTAGCCTACCTATTGGGGGCTCATTGTCATTCATGGTGGTACAATTTCAAGTGCGATAATACTTAGTGAGCAAAATAATATTCTATTTATTCTTGTCTCTATTCTTGGGGGGCAAGAATATTATCTTTCTTCTTTCTAGGGTTTCACTATTTTCTTTATGGATTGCATTGTTCATAACTTGATGTCCCTTCTTGAATGGAATTATCCTTCATGCGAGCACATGTTTTTTCCTTGGTTAGGACCTATTCTTTTTTTGAAATAGTAATCTCTTATGAATAATCTCTCCTTAGAGGAGTTTGTGATCCTTCTTCTTTCTCTTTCTATTTGAATATTGCCTTTTCTTTTGAGTTGTATTTCTCACAACGTGATGTCCTTTCTTGCATATAATTATCCTTCATGTGATTACATGTGTGTCCCTTGTTAGGACCTATTCTTTGTTTGAAATGGTACGTCTCTTATAAATAATCTATCCTTGGAGGAGTTTGTGATCCTTCTTCTCTCTCTTTCTATTTGAAGATTGCCTCTTCTTTTGAGTTGCATTTTTCATAACGTGATGTCCTTTCTTACATAGAATTATCCTTCATGCAAGTAAATATGTGTCCCTTGTTAGGACCTATTCTTTGTTTGAAATGGTACATCTCTTATGAATAATCTCACTTTGAAAGTTGTGTAATTCTTCATATTATCCTTACACTTGGGGGCAATGATTTCTTTCTCTCCCTCTCTCCCTTCTAAGGATCTACTTTTCCTTTGTCAAGTGGTGTTTGTTCATGATTTGATATCATTTCCTTGTGTGAAATTATTGTTTTCTCAAGGATTCTCTCTTATACAAGAGGTGTAAGTCCTTGGCTACAACCTCTTTTTCACTTGGTGGCATACAACTACCATAAACTTACCCTCTCACATTGATTCAAGAGTGTGTCATCCATAATCAAGAATCTCTTTCACCTAGAAATAGTAGGAAAGTATGAATTCTTGTTCTCCTTCCCTTATTTTGGTAGATGTCTTTTGAGAAAATATATCTTCTCCTCCAAGGATCTCCTTTACACTTGTTGCAAGATATCTCTTTTATTAACTATCATATCCGTGCTTATAACAGTACTCCCTCTTTAGCTTGGATTTATGACATTGTTGCCTAAAGGATATCTCCTTGGTGTTGAAGGCTGGTATCCTTTTTTATAGCTTCCTTAAGACATCAACATAGGGATATGTTGACATCTTAAGGGGGGGCACCCATATCACTCCCTTTGTATCATATTGTACTATACTTTTTGCATGTCTTAATTAGGGTGATCATTCTCAGAACCAGAGTAAACAAACTCTTAGAGTGATATGCTTCACATTCTAAACCAGACACAACATTTGATATATATCTTAGATGGAGCTACACATCACCAAAACTAGAGCAAATCTCTTACATAGGATGTCCTTGAAACCAGGAATGTATCTATCATTTGCCCCTTAATATTAGCACACACATTTTCACACACATACCCCCTTGGAATTTGCATTTAAATTACATGTCTTAAACAGGTTGATGCATACTTGAAACCAGAGGAAACAAACTCTTAAACGGGGTGCTATACACTTGAAACTAAACATCACTTGCACACACGCACGAGGATGAGTAGAACTAGTAGAATAGGGCTATGATATTCCTACTCTCCTCCCCAACATAGATCACCTAGATGCAAACATCTAAGGGTGAGGTGTCTATGTTGAAGGCTGGTATCCTTTTTTATAGCTTCCTTAAGACATCAACATAGGGATATGTTGACATCTTAAGGGGGGGCACCCATATCACTCCCTTTGTATCATATTGTACTATACTTTTTGCATGTCTTAATTAGGGTGTTCATTCTTGGAACCAGAGTAAACAAACTCTTAGAGTGATATGCTTCACACCCAAAACCAGACACAACATTTGATATATATCTTAGATGGGGCTACACATCACCAAAACTAGAGCAAATCTCTTACATAGGATGTCCTTGAAACTAGGAATGTATCTATCATTTGCCCCTTAATATTAGCACACACATTTTCACACACATGCCCCCTTGGCATTTGCATTTAAATTACATGTCTTAAACAGGTTGACGCATACTTGAAACCAGAGGAAACAAACTCTTAAACGGGGTGCTATACACTTGAAACTAAACATCACTTGCACACACGCATGAGGATGAGTAGAACTAGCAGAATAGGGATATGATATTCCTACTCTCCTCCCCAACATAGATCACCTAGATGCAAACATCTAAGGGTGAGGTGTCCATGTTCTCCTCTCTCATCATTCTTCTCATGGATCACCTAGATAAACACATCTAGTGTGTATCCATGCGCTCTCTCTCTTTCTTCTCATGAACTTGTAGTTTTTCTATTGATAGTTCATGGATGATGCTTGTTTTTCTATTTTATATGATCATTTGTGCTCATGAGATGACATTTCTCAAGAATGATATTAGTTGATTAGACATTTTTTTGATATCGAGGTCTCTTGGGCTAGTTGACTTGAGGTCTTGTTTTGGTCTTTAGCTTTTGTTGTGTCTTTTTATGATTTTTGTCTTTGTTTGTCATTTTGTCTTTGTTTGTCATTTTATCTTTGTTTGTCTTCTTTTTCTTGTCTTGTTTATGTGTTCTCTTGCATATGTTTGAGCGAGTTAAGATCCTAAGATTGGGGGCTTGGTTCCTCGAAATTAGTGATATCTTATACCCCTTATAATATTGCTCTGCATTCCTTCTCTTATTCATCTCTCTTTCATCTACTTTACCATGAGTATTTTTGTAAGCTCATACTCTCGCTTGGCAATTTTGACCATATTTGGGTCCCTCACCTTAGCATTTGCATCTCCATGCTTGATCAAGACCTATTTATGCCCCCATCATGCAATAATATCTTATTTTCACATTATCATCTTGTTGGACCCTTAACCCTGGCCCAATTATGGGGTAGGACTAGGGCATGGTGCCTTGGTCCTCCCTAATTGACTCCCATTTTAAACCCTAGATCCTATCTTGAATTTGAGCGGGAAACCTTCCTTCTTGTTAGCCTATGTCAGAAAATTAGCATAACTGATAACATGCAAGTATATAAGGAGGTCTTCCCCTCTCATTTTAGATAGATAGCAAAATTGGGAGCACTACATTCAATAAATCGAGCGTTCAAGCATTGATTTATTCATCATCAAGCATTTCTAGAGGTCTTCAAGGCTGCATATTCTTCATCCATCAATTATGGAGAAACTTTACATCATTCATTTGCAAGCATGCGTGTGTGATTAGGGATTTGTCATGTTCATGCCATTTATCACGACCTGATTTAGATGAACAAGTTTTAGATTAGATAATCACATTTTTCATGCTTGATATTATTCTAATTTAGCATTTGATGTGTCTAGCAATGTTATGTTTGACATTATGATGCTTAACGATATTATGTTAATTTGATGATGACATTTTGTGATGATTAATTATTATGTTAGCTAATGAAATTTGATGATAAACTATGTGATGATGCTATTAATGATATTATTTTAATTACGATACAAATTTCTAGATATCATGATGATTTGACAGATTTTGTTGAGTGCGAGATGGATGTAGGATCGACCATCGAAGGCGGACAAATAACCGAGGAGTCTTCTAGCTTGTTGGCAGTAACCAAGGGAATGTGGCATGTGAATTCATACACACACACATATAATAATTAAATAAATTAATAATAAAGACGATTTGGGAATTCGATAATAAATAACATTATGATATAATTTAAGCATAAAATATTAAAATTTAACATTAAATAAAAGATTATAAGCAAATGAATTTAAAATATTAATTCAATGACTTAATATTAAAATTTAAAATAAAACATGTGAGTTTTTGAAGAGTAGAGTCAAACTAATTGTTTCTTCCTGTCAACTCTCAATAACTTCTTGTCATCTTTCAATTTCATCTTCCTAACTCGCTAATCAACTCAGTCCAACTCTTAATCAACTTTCCTGACTGGCTGATCTAAATCCTCTTCTCCACTTCTAACTCTCCTACCACTCTTGTTTTGATTCAATTCAGATCGATGAATCATGAATCAAACCTCTGCCTATTCAAGTTATATAAACTCAGAGGAATATCGATTGGGCATCATCTTTCTCTATTTTCCCATCAACTTGATTAGTATCGCCTTCCTTATATTCCTTTTCACTACCAAAACGATTATGATTGGAGGTCAATAGCCAACAAGGGCCATGCCATCTCCCTCCCCTATCTCCATTCTCCTCCACTCCAAGTCTCCAAGGATTTTTTGAGGGTGACTAGTGTTTTGAGAGGCTGATCTACAGCAACAAGCCACGCCTACCCCCTTTCTCTGTTTTGTAGTTTGGACAGCCAGCAAAGGAGCACGATTTTGTCTGTGGAAAGTCACCTGGTCTCCTTTCCTCTCCTCTCTGTTTCAGACTCCCTTCACTGACTTGGTTGGCTGCAAGGTAATTTAGATAATTTTTGTTCTTATTCCCTTATTTCTCAAAGTTGATTTTCTTTAATGGAATGCTATGTTGGCTAGTTGATTTTGTCATTACTTGATGGATTATGTAGTGTTTTGCAAAGGAGTTGATTTTGGAAAAGCCAACATTGAATGTAGATAGAAGGAACTATGTTGCCCCTATACAAATCTAATGCCCCAACCTTTCTTCATTTATAATTGCAATTTGGTTGAATCAGTCTATTATAACCATGCCTCCTCCTCAATTTGCAGAATTAACATGGTTCAATTTGTTAATTGTTGATCTATAATTTATTAGATCGATTTGCAGGCTAAGTCAATTTTCTAGCAGGGAAATTTTAGTTCAGTTTTATCACTAGAATCTCTTCTTTTTACAGTCTTTTTTATGGATCGATCTGCACTAATGGTGGGTTTTCAATCATTAATTGTTGACATATTTTCTTAGTCGATTTCATTCTTTTGGATTTTTAATGATAGGTTTATGCAGGACCTACTTTCAGGAAGGAGATGTTATCACCCCTCTCATGCTTTGCCTTGGCCAACTTTATTTTGATAATCTTCTTGTCACCATTTTGGTCAATAGGACTAGATTGCTACCAAAAAACCTAATTGGTCGGGTTTATGTGTAGGTTATGATTATAGAATTTCATTATTTCCTTATTATTTTCTAAGTAGTATTATTAGTGTACATCTAAGTTAAGTGTCCATTCAAGAAGATCTAGATGTAAGATGTGTTTTCAATTGAATGGAATCTAAATCCCATAAATGGGTATAATTATAAGAGATTTAACAAACATGATACAATAAAACATTAATTGTAAATATAAAGAAAAGTATATACCTGGGAGGGGTAATTTTTATCTTTGTCTATGAGGGATGTATAATGGATAGAGTGCTTGATTATGGGTCAAACGGGGAAGGGTTTTTTCACCTACCCCAAAAGGGTTAAATTGGCCAATACTTTATAAATTTTCTCCCTACCATATCACATGTAGATAAGTTCAACAAGTTGTTGTTAGATGCTACATGCACGCACATGTCCATTCCCGAAAGTTGAGGCCGGATTAATAGGACACTCTGTCATGAGGGAAGAGAGATTTTCATGATCACCAGGAAGCAGCTTCAATTGGTTGGGCGGATAAAATGCCTAGGTTATTTGTTTGTTTTCTAGATCATAAATGGAGGTGAGTCTAAAGGAAAAGAAGACACTACATCCAGAGATGGAGAATTATGTATTTCATTGTAAAATCTTATATAATATTGTATGATTGTTGGTGTAAATAGTTATTTATCATGGATATTATTACAACTTACTTAAGTTTAGTTAGGTACATGCATTTCATACTAGTTTGGGTATGAGACACTTGGGTGTTTGTGCCACATTGGGATATTGTGTGTAGGAGAATTTCCACTTTTTATGGTGTGATCTTGTTGTTACACTCCACATTCAATGGGTGATCCACCTCATGTGGAATATTATATTGTTTCTCATACCTACCCACACCTATTTCCTACCTACCCTTGTTTCTTATTGAGCCACATGTCATGTTTGTGTGCTCACATATCCATATAGCCTTGCCTATATAAGCAAGCTCATATTCATTGTATAAACAACAATGCTTAATGATCTAGTTGATCATATTTTTCATCTTGATAGAATACAGTTTATTCTATCATCTATTTCGTTCTCTCTTATTTGTGCTTTCCATTGCCTCTTGATCTTGGCAAAATCTCACATGGTATCAGAGCCATTAGAGTGTCATTGGTTTGCTAATTGAGAGAAATTTGATGTTATTTGGGGTTTGCATTTTGGATCTTTCTATTGCAGTTTTTTATTGAAGCTTGATGGGTCAAATCTGAGGTCATCATTGGATTTAGGAGGTCCAAGAAAGTCAGTTTTGCCTTTTGTTTCATCCAAATTGGTCTTCGGAGGCCAAATCTAGAGGCATTTGAAGTTTGACGCTACAGCGGAAATTTTCCAGAAATTATAATTTTGCAGGCATTTTTCAAATAGTGATATCACTCATTCGGACTCGTTTTCTTGAGCAATTTTTTTTGTTTTGGGGTAGAATTTTGTGATCTATACAATGGTGCAGGATTTTTCTAATTTTTGGATATAGGTTTTTTAGAAATCGTGAAATCCCAATTTTTACAACTTTGGAGGCTTCGTTTGGGCTCATATGGACTCCTTTTCAGGTTTTGTTTTTTTTAAAGTACATATTTTCCCATCTACTTTCATAATCTGCCATCTGTTTGCAGTGATTTTAAGTAAAAATTGTACTTTCAGTATTTGGCCTTTTTTGGCATATTTGGTACTTGCATTTTGCTTGGATCTCAGTTTAGATCAATAGCAGTATTTGTTGAAGTCTCTTAGATCTCATTTTGAGAAGTTGTAAATTGAAATCAGAAGTCCACTTTGCCTTGTTTTGCAAGTGGGCCATTGTATATGCACTAAGTATAAAGTGTCAAAAACACCATTTTGGGGGGTTTCTTGATTGAGTGAATTTGGGGGGTGTCTCTTGTGCTTTTGTGCTCTTGTGTTCCTTCCTTTTTGCTGCTATCGGTTCTTCTAAGTTTCCTCTCTTAACTCCTCATAATTATGCTACTTGGAAAATTGATGCATGGAGTAAACTTATGGAAAAAGGACTAACTCATTACATTGATGGAACTATTGTTTCTCCTGTTGATCCTAAGGTTGATCCAGTTGGTCACTTGGATTGGCTCACTAAAAATATCATGGCAATTGGTACCTTAAGAAAGTATGTATCAAAGGATCTCATTTTTCATATTGAGAAGTGTACTCTAATCAAGGATGCTTGGAAAAAGTTTCAAGATTTGTATGGTCAATTTGATGAGATTAGGGGATATCAAATTGATAGTGATCTCACCATGCTAGATCCCAAGAACTTTGATACTATACAAGATTATGTCACTAAGTCCAATGAGTTGAGGGCACAACTTAAAGATTGTGGCATTGATAAGAAGGATACTCAATTGATCTTCAACTTGATGGGCAAGCTTCCACAAGAATATGCAGCATTTGTTTCTAGTTTCCAAACCCATAGGATGACAATGGGTTCAAGCTACACAATGCCTACATTTGATGCTTTCAATGAAATGTTGATGATAGAACAAACTAAGTTGATAAGCATGGGCATTCTCCAGGCTTCTAAGTCTCAAGCATTAATGGCAAATCAAGGGAACAAAGGAAATCAAGGAAAGGACAACTCAAACAAGAAGAAATGGAAATCAAAGCCTAAGGACAAAGCATCATCCTCTCCACAACAAGGAGATACATCCTCTTCCAAGAGGGATAATTCACCAAAGAGGGAGAGACCTACTTGTGCCTATTGTAAAAAGTTTGGTCATGAGGAGCGTCATTGCCATTTTAAGAAGATTGATGAGCTCACACATATAATCAAAAATCATAACATTGATTTTCCTAATGTCTACAAGAAGGATGATTCATCAACTTCCACTTCCTCGCATTCAAAAGGAAAAGGGCAAGAATTCATGGCTTCTACAAGTGGGAAGACTCACTCTTTTGGGACAAGAAAAGGAAAAGCTCTATGTGCTACTATCAGTCATGATTCAGAGAGATGGCTTCTAGATTTAGGGGCTTCTCATCATATGGCATCTTCATAGTCTATGTTCTCTACATTTGAGCCTTACACCATGCCACAAATTTTGATGGGAAATCATACATACATGGATGTGATTGGGAAAGGATCTATTGATATTGGGGATGACTCCTTCAATAATGTGTTGTGTGTACCCCACTTGACAAACAATCTCCTTTCTATCTATCAAATCACACATGGCGCAACTAAGAGAGTTGTGGAGTTCACACTGCGTCAATTTTCATTCGAGACTTGGAGACTAGAGCTATCATTGCGACTGGGGTGGTTGATCATGCATCTCGGTTATACTCCTTTTCAGATTTTGTTGATGATGATGATTTCACATTTGATGATTCTATACATGATGATCATACTTCTTGTGATGATTCAGATTTTGAGGAGAACTTTGGGCACTTGAACATGGGGATTCTCATATGTGACCCCATTCTTGAGCCTTGTATTTCATCTCCTCATATTGATATCACATCACCTATTGCACCTAATGATGCAGATAGTGCGATAGTTTTCCCTTCATGTGATTCAGTGCAGCAAGATATTCATTGTCTTCCAGCTTCAGATTCATGGGATGATTACTTGACAGACATTGCAGGTTTGTTTGTGGAATCCTACATTGCAAATTTGGGAGACATCATTGATGATATTCATCTTCTCTTTGATGAAGATGATCTTTCTTCGATTGATGCGAGGGCACACTTTGACCCTCTTGTTCATTCTCTACATGATCATTCTTTCGAGGTTGACATGATTGTGGATACTTATGTACAACAGTTGGAGGAGGTCTCTTTGTTTTTTGAGGAGACATGTGAGTCTTTGGGACATGTTCTACATCCATCTCCACTAGATCTTGGAGTGCCTTTTTTAGCAGTGTGGTACAGTTTACCACCTTTGGAGGGGGTATCTTTCAGCATTGACATGGGGACACTTGAGCAGTTTTCAGAGATTCCATTCATTATGAGTTTTCTTCATACATCTTCCCTTCATGATTGGGGAGACTTCATGGATACACCTTTGGTTTTTTTTCTTCCTAAGGGGAGGAATGTTGTTCGACGTTCGTGGAGCAGTTTCTTCATACATCGAGCTTCTATCATTGGTGCAAATTCCACATTGAGGGGGGGCTTCCTAGTCTCTCTTCTTCTTCTTCTCTCATATGGGGGGGACTTTTTCCTCACATGGGGTTTTGTTCCTCACATTTTTCTATGAGAGTTCTCTTGTATAGCTTTCATCTCTCTTTTGGGGGAGGGTTTTTTCCCATTGGGTTTTTCTCTCTTTCTCCACTTTGTGAGAGATTTCATTGCATTGGTTTTCATGCATTTGCATTTGTACATGGGTACCTAGCATGGCCTCGTAGCTGGGACCCATCTTTCATTGCTTAGTTGCATTTTAGACTTAAGTGCACTCCCCTAAGTTGCACTTAAGGGGGGTGTTGGTGTAAATAATGATTCTACACATGATGATCACACTTCTTGTGATGGTTCATATTTTGAGGAGAACTTTGGGCACTTGAACATGGGGATTCTCACATGTGAACCCATTCTTGAGTCTTGTATT